>NW_017805741.1:1496866-1499349 GCF_001891065.2 Hippocampus comes
CCCACCCCCCACCCCCGTCCCCTTTCTGCACTTATGGCACCCTTGAGCATCTGCGTGAGGAGAGGAGGACGCGCACATGCGCTTGTTCGCCATAAGTCCACATCACGGCTGTATTGCTCGTGTCATCAGTACACGAGGTGCACAGTGGAAGGGCTCGTCGTGCCTCCGCGCGGAGGACAAGCGCGTGGCACTTGGCGATGCGAAACCAAAGCGCTTCCGCTTAACGCCGTGTTGGGAGCCACGGGAGAGGGAGGGCGGCGAGGATTTGGCTGAGGCCCGCTAGCGCGCCGAGACATATGTGGCATGCTGATCGCAACAGCGAGGTGCGGCTCACGCTGTCAAGGGAGGTTTGGAGGGGCGGGGGGGGGGCGCTTTGGGTGGAGGGCGCACAGACACACGTCTGTCACATTCCAATCCCCTCACCAATGTGGGGGACTGGAAAAAAATAATAAAAAGTCGACATTTTGTGGCGCCAATATGCGGGAGGCTGAGAGACAAAACTGCGAGGAAAAACCCCGGTGGCTCAGTATCTTAGCAACTGCCTCCATCTCCTTGGAGACGGAGGGCTGACATCATTTCCTGCCTGGGAGAGGAAAACTCACTTAAGTGTGTGCGTTTCCGTGTCCGTGTGCTTTCATGGAAGTTGACTGCATGTTCCACGTGGGCATGCGTCGGACCGGCACACTCGAATTAAAAAAAATGGACTAAACGACAGTTTGACTCCACGAGTAGAGGTGAAATTTTGTCATCGCTATTGTATTTTATGGCACACTTCCAGCTGATTATTTTTAGTTCAAGAACCGCATTGCCTTAGATACGTGATGGCTTTGCCAACGGCTCATCTTGAATTTTCAAAACGTCAGCGCTGAGAACGTTGAGCGATTTGCGACCCAAAGTTGTTTATCTTTCACTCCCCTCTTGTGGTGGAAAATGAGAATTGCAATCAATCTCAAGACAGATCGGAACCACGCGGCAAATTAATCGCGTTATCCTTGTCCCACCGGTAGATTGTGCTGTTGGAGCGGTTTTGGAGTTTTTTCTTTTTTCCATGTTTCTTCCCACGGGCCCCTTCATCGTCCTTATGCGCCAATTCAACACAAGTACCGTGTCGACCCCCAAAGGTCATGAGAAATTGCCTTTTAAAAATACATACATGTATTTATCCTCCTCAAGAAGACGTCATATTCTGATTTTAAAGTCACAAGGGGCGACGCCTTGAACCGGTTGCCAGCCAATCGCGGGACGCACAGAAACAACAATCCGCGCTCACACTTACACCTCGGGACAATTTGAAGTGCCCAATTGAACCTGCTATGCATGTTTTTGGAATGTGGGAGGAAACCGGAGTACCCGGAGAAAACCCACGCAGGCCCGGGGAGAACATGCATACTCCACACAGGGAGGCCGGAGCTGGGATTGAAGCCCATACCGCTGCACTGTGAGGTCGACGCGCGAACCACCATGGCTACTATTATGTTATATTGTTTTTTTCCATGTAAAGCCACCAGTTGGACTGTGCAGTCTGTGCTCGCTGAAAATAAGCCATATGTCCTGTGAACTGAACTCAGGGTAAACTGATTTCAAGCATCAATGTCCCTGATAAAAAAAAAAAAACAACAAGCAGAAAACACAAGCTGCACACTCAGCAGAGGTGATTATAACATTTAATCACAGACTCCTATCGCTGCGCCGCGTCGACTTAGTCGCTCCGAGGTTTGATTTACCCGCCCTCTCGTGAGGAAAAATCTCATTCACGAGACGGATTGCTGAGGGGGGCCCTCCGACCGGCCCCTATAAATCATTCTTTAATCAGAAGCCTCGGAGATTGGGTGCAGGCACCCTCGGGAGCAAGAGCGCGACGCGGCGACTCCTCCCCGCGCGCCCGCGCAGTTTTTATCTTCGCGTTTCCCCCCTCCGGGAATGTCAGTCCGCTCGTCAGGGAACGAAGAGGGATGACCCCGACCCGCGCCCTTGCCCGAAAGCAAAACACCGCGGCGCAATTCGTGTCTGTCAATGGAACGCTGCTGTTTTATTCAACAGTTGGCGCTGACGGAGGAGAGCGGAATATTAGCCGACTTCAGCAAGGGCTCCAAAATAGCACCGCTGAGGCGAATGCTGCAGTGATTAGTCTGTCACGTTGAAACTCAAACAACATTGTTGTCGGAAACAAAGATGACACCTGGTTGCGTGATCGGGACATTTTGCGTCACTTCAGAGGATGTTGTGCTTCTCCTTCTGGTGTGCACGCCTTGGCTGACGAGCAGCAGTCTCATATTAACATTTGAAGATACACGGAGCTGATCAAAACCCGAACGCTTCGAAACCCACGGTAACACCGCAACACCAGTGCTATGACGTCTTGATTTTTTTTGGGGGGGGTGGTAGGCAGCTCAGAGGGGTATGGACTCATCTAAAGCAAAACTAGATCATTATCATTTTCTTTCTAGTTATCAGAGGAGCATGGGTTGCTGTAATTGCTGCCC
>NW_017805741.1:1499367-1504936 GCF_001891065.2 Hippocampus comes
GAGCCCCCCCCGGGTTTAATGCAAAGCTTGATGTGACGTCACGGCGAGGTTTTTTTTTTTTTTTTTTTTAAGATCTTGCGTGTGCAGAGATCCAGACTAAGTGGTCAGACCGCGCGCGTCTTGCCCGGCGGTGCGTTATGACCATGGCCGCAAGAGCGGGCCACTGTGAGGACAGTTTTTTTTCCTCCACCCCCCCCCCCCCCCCCCCCCCCGGTTCGACATTATTCCAGTGGCATTTAACAGATGCTTGTGGTCACTGCTACTGCAGCTTTAATGAAGCTTTCTCCATTTTTACAACACTCGCAGCACTCAACAACTTTCCGACTGACTAATCAGAATTTAGCCACAGTGCTCCCGTCTTGCTTTTTAAAGGGCTGGTAAGTTCTGAATTAGTAGAAGAGGAAATGCAGCATCTGGACAGGAAGTGGGACTTCCTGATTGGGGGGGGTATTAAGGTGGGGGTGGATGGGCCTAAATCTTAAACACAGAGGTCAAAAACTGCGGTGGGGTGGCGCCGGCGGCCGGCGGAGCCTGCGCGTCTCCTCCGCCGTTATCGCGGGCGCTTGCGCCGCCGCGCGCCGGGAGCGACGCGCCCAGTCCGCCCGTGGCGCACCCCAAGTTCGGCAATAAAAAGTTGCCCAACGCCATCATCGTTGGCGTGAAGAAGGGAGGAACCAGGGCGGTTCTGGAGTTCATACGCATCCACCCGGACGTGAGAGCCGCTGGCACCGAGACGCACTTTTTTGACAGGCACTACGGCAGAGGGCTCGAGTGGTACAGGTAAGCTCGCAGGATGTTGGGGGCGGACAGCGCATGAGGTGCACTCGTCGAATACTCCGGGAGAAGTTCTGCAGAATTTTGATTGATGCTGTCCGAACTATTGATTCTGGAAAAAGTGGAGGATCGAAATACTCGACACACAGCAGGTAGGGCGAAACCTCTGACTGAATCAGTGCAAGAGCAATGTCCACAGCACAAATGCATCTTAAGGTATTTTAGATACATATACACACACAATATATACACACACACACATTCATTTATGTAAGGTTTAACTGTGAGACGTGACGCCAGCATCCACTTAAAAGGGTCGAAATGAAGACTGAAAAATCATATGGCACCGACATTCCCGTTCATGATTTGCCATGAAGCGATATCGGCCTCGGTATTGTGGTCAGCGGCGCTCCGGCATTTTGATTGTCAGCCCCCAGAGAAGGTCAAATGCCAACTCAGACTTTGGGGCTTCGGAAGGCCATCACAAACCTTCGTTTGCGTCCGAGGAGTAAAAGGTCAAAACTGTGCGGCCGGACAGCTAGTTATTGAGCGGCGGAGCTGGCCGTGCGCAAGCGTTGTCAGGCGAAAAGGTGAAGCTCGAGATTCCGCAAAGTTGACAAATGGGAAGCGCTCTCAGAGGGCTGCGGTGCCAGACTTTTCCCTTGTGAGGAAGTCAGCCCAGTCGCCTGCTGGCTGCGGCTTAGCTTGTGCAGCCTTTGCCACGTGCCGCGCCGTAAGGAAAATCATTTGAGAGGTTGTAAACGAGAAGCCTTTGCTTTTGATCTCTCCTTCAGAGGTGCGATGCCGAGGACCCTTGAAGGGCAACTCACCATGGAGAAAACGCCGAGCTACTTTGTGACAAAAGAGACGCCGCGCAGGATCGCCGCCATGTCCCGAGACACCAAGCTCATCGTGGTGGTGCGCGACCCCGTCACCCGAGCCATATCGGACTACACGCAGACTTTGTCGAAAACCCCCGACTTGCCGAGCTTCCGGGAACTGGCCTTCCGGAACCAAAGCTCGGGCCCGGTGGACACCTCCTGGAACGCCATCCGCATCGGCCTGTACGCCCTTCACCTGGAGAACTGGCTGCGCTACTTCCCCCTGGCTCAGATGCACTTTGTCAGCGGCGAGCGCCTCATCGCCGACCCGGCGGGCGAGCTGGCCCGGGTGCAGGACTTCCTGGGGCTCAAGCGCATCGTCACCGACAAGCACTTCTACTTCAACCGCACCAAAGGCTTCCCGTGTCTCAAGAAACCCGAGAGCAGCGGCTCGCCTCGCTGCCTGGGGAAGTCCAAGGGCAGGACTCACGCGCAGATCGACCGGGACGCCGTCGAGCAGCTGCGCGACTTCTACAGACCCTTCAACGTCAAGTTCTATGAGATGGTGGGGCACGATTTCAAGTGGGACTAGTAGTTGGGGCCGACCCGTACTTTTACAGGGCAGACGGACCGATTCCGAGGAGGCGTGCAGCAAATCCAATCAAACCTGGCGGGGCATCACCTCCGCTTGACCATTTCGCTTCCCGAGCCTATTCATCGAAAAGCAGAGCAAAAGGGTATTCTGGGAAGAAGGACTATCAAGTGACGGTCAGACGCCTTGATCGGTACTTTAAGGTATGAAGCAAAAGCACTTTAGGGGATTTTCTTGCGTGTTGATCCATTCAATTCCGCCCATCGCCCCAGTCAAAAGGGATCTGGAGTCATCCCACGCTTGGCCAACAAAGGGATTTGATGCCTGTGAATATTCTCTCAAAGAGCGTGGCACCCTTTTTTGATTAAAAAAATATATATATATCTATATATATATATATAGATATATATAGATATATATAGATATATAGATATATAGATATAGATAGATATAATTTATGCAATTTTTGTTCGTTTTTTTTCATGTACGTTTCAAATGTTTCAAAGCATTGTACAGCACTTTGAGTTGCATTTTTATGTATGAAAAGTGCTATCTAAATAAAGTTTGATTGATTGAAGCATTCACACTAGCATTCAGACTCAGCGAATGGGAAGTGAACTCAGGTTGCTGCTACAAGCTAAACAAAAATGATCAGAAGACCTCATTTGGTTCAGGGTGCCACACAGATCCAAACAATGCTCGTATAACACACAGTTGAGGAAGGGCGTGGCAGTTCAGTGACACACAAGAAAAAAAAAAAAGACACGCATGGCATCCAAATCAGCAAAAACAACTTCACATCTAAGTCAAGCGTCATCATCACCAATCCAACCATTTCACGTTGAGAAGCTCGGCATTTGCAGCAAGCCAATCTGTCTGGTGGTGTCAAAATGGCCGCCCAGCTCAGCACAAGTTGCACAAGGGGCAATTTTGTCCCTGCTCTTGTGTTTGCACGTCTAAGCAACGCGTGAAATGAATGGTTGGCAAAAGAAAGAAGAGGGTGCAAAACTTAGCTTTTGTGGCGAGCCAGATTCCAAGCCGGGCGCAGGCAGCAGAGTCCGAGTCGATCCCAGGAAAGTCAGGGCCACGGGATTCTCCCAAAGTCCAATCAGTCGTTGGGGGCCATCTTTGTCAAGCGACGCACTTTCTTTCACTTTACTCCTGCCTGAGTCTTTCTTGGATTTTGCCACTCCGTTTGGAAAGCTTGGTTCCCTCCATGCTCAAAGGTGTCACCTCGATTTCCTTCTCCACTTCCTGTTCCTCTTTTACTTCCTGTCAGTCAGCCAATAAAATGAGAGAATGTTGAAGAAAGAGCAAGTCAACCAGCAAACAGAAAAACAAGAATAGGACGTGCAGAAAACTCACAAAAGGAAAAGCAATACAAACAAATTCATCCAAAAAATTTTTTTAAAAATCAAGATACTGCTGGGGGACAATTTGAAGCAGCTTGCTGTACTTTGACCTTTGACCTGTTCCACCAACAGCCTTCCCTCTTGAAATCTCCTCCTTTGTCAGATCATTTGAGGATCCTGCATAGTATTTTCTCACACTTTTTTTTTTAACTTCTTGATTGTGGCGAAAAAAAAAAACTTCAAAGATGCTCTTCATGCTTGGCACCCTCAAAGCTTACCTATCCGCATTTTTTTTTTAATTTTTAGGCTCTGCCCCAACGTGACCTCCAGGCGGGGACGTCGGTGATGTGCATTCACTCACTGTGACGCCCCCCGCCTGTCGCCGTCGTTCCTTGCATAGCAGCAGCACATATCCAGATCTTCACACACACACACACACACACACACACACACACACACACACACACACACACACACACACACACACACACACAGACATCCACACAAAGATGCTGTCGGTGAGCAGCAGACGCCACCGCGAGCAGTTCCAAGGATGGTGCACACGGGTCCTAATTAGGCCTGAGGGCCGGGAAGGCGCAGACCCGGGGAACAAGCGGCAGCCAGAGTCTGATTAGACTCTCCCAGCGCTCGGCCCTCCTGAGATTGCTTGCAGGTCAAATCTCTCTCACACTCTCACACACACACACACGCGCTTTGCTTACTTTTCAAATCTCAACTCCCGCAGGAGGCGGCCTATGCAAATGTTGAAATTCTTTGCCGCGGCAGGTTGACGACGTGACCTATTTGCGCCATCTTCGGAACTTCTCCGTGCCGAGGCAACGAGGCGCTCGACGGCGGCCACACCACAAGAGAAGACAAATATGCCGCATTGTCGACAAAGATGCCCGTTTTAAAAAAAGAATAATAAGAATTCTTTTGACTCTATTCCGAACTGAACGTTCAAACAAAGATGCGGCAAAGTTCCCCCCCAAAACAAAACAAATTAATTGACAGTCAGAAGACAGAGTTGGGAGTGCTGAAAAGTCACCGAAATGTCAGCCAGATGTCGGGGCTCTCGCCCTAAAAGCTACCCGCTGACTTTTAATGACCTCGCAATTTCACAAGGAACCCCGCATTGTTTGTTAGCAATTCTCCAACAAGCGTTAGCGTCGCCCTGCGGCCCAACGCCGATCATGCGGCACGGCCGCTCCATTGAAGGCGGACTACTTCGAACGAGGAAGATGGAAAAACGAGGTTCCTTCCCGAGCCGGCGACACCGCAGAGGATGACGGCGAACGCCGCTCGGCCCCTCGCCCTCCCCGATTGTTGAGTCGGCCGACAGGACGTCCCAGAGGGCGAAATCGTCAAATTAAAAAGGACGAGCTGACAAGTGTGTGGCGCGCTCACGAGTACGAGGACCTTCCTGCAGCTCTCGGCAGAGCCACGGCGGAGGCGCGGTCTGCGGGGAGGCCGCGTCGGAGGTGATGTGCTCTAATCAGCTTCTGGCCAGAAAAGTCGAGAGCGGGAGAAATGAGGCGGGCGGCGTCGAGGGAAAGTCGGGTCATCTCGCCGCAAAACTTGCGAATGTGCTCGAGGACCCGGACGTCGCAATTCTGAGGCCGCGTGAAACGCTGAAACGCCCGTGGAAAATGGGGGAGGGCGAATTTTATTCAGAACACAAAAACCTGGCATTTGAACAGGGGTGTGTAGACTTTTTTTTTTTGCATCCACCTCACGTAATAATCTCCTGGGCTGACTACGATCCATGAGCGTGTTTTTCACAGTCGTCAGAGGACACTGCAGACAGCGCAGCATTCTACGTCAAGTCTTCAAATGACGCGCGGCGATCGGAGCCGACCCTTGATGACATCATTCGTCAAGAAGAGGCCGCACGACTTCTCCAAACTAATCACATGTGTCCAAGTCTTGCAAATAGGAAAACGCCGCCCGCCCGGCTGCCCGTCAGAGCACCGGGCGGCCGCTCGTTTCTCCTCACCGAGGCGGGGCTGGCGGAAACGGCCAATCTTTCA
>NW_017805741.1:1504955-1626795 GCF_001891065.2 Hippocampus comes
CGGCCCGTGTGTCGGCAGCCCCCCGGCCCGCGGGCCCGCCGCATCCTGAGCTGACGCCAAGATGTTGATGGAAGGCGGCGGTGCTCAGGCAGCTTTCAACACCGCATCAGTGACCGATTATGACAGTGAGGTGGTCAAAAACATGATTCCAGAGAAATGATTTGGAACTTGACTGTTGTTTGTTCCCACGCGCATCCTTCCGCGCAGCCAAAAAAAACAAACACGCACACAACGGAGGACGGCCCCCTTCTCTCCGATGGCACGTCAGACGCTGAAGACAGCTGCGCTCATCACAGCTCTTTTCCCTTTTATGTTTCTCCGAGCACTCGTGTATCTCCTTGAGAAAATCACACAGGACAGACACTGACTCATCTTCCCTTCTGAAGACCGAACAACTTTTGTCCAACCGAGTGTGACACACGCACGTGCCAAAAAAAGCCTGCAAGATTCAAGGCCGAGTGGCGAGACACGCCTGGTTTCTGACAGGATGCGCGTGCGAAAGCCAAAGTGTTGGCCTTTCTCTCGCGTGCAGCTTCCATCTCAGCATTGCTGCAAAGCCTCTCTTGATGGAGGATACAAGGAGGGGCCGCGGCTGGCGGCCAAAAGGAGAGAGAGAGAAAAAAAAAAGACACATCGGAGGCGATGATTGACATCCCGCCATCTTTTTTTCATCTTCCCGTGATGTCGATCCAGACACACGGATGCCAACGACGGCGGCGGCCTCGCACGGTCTGCCCGCCGACCACCCGGCTGGCTGCGGCAAACGCGGCGGCCCTCTCTCAAAAAATTGGTGGCAAAGGTCACCTGTGCTCAAGAAGGAGTGCAGATGACAGAGAAGCATTCACGAAGGGCCTTTGCAGCCCTGGCCAATACTCGAGTAAAGCAATTTGAGTATGGCTGAAAAAGCTACTCGAGCGCAGTAACGAGTACTTGATTCCTTGCCACCCCTGTCAATCACGCACGGAGAAGCGTCAGAGCAGGAGCGGCGGCAGACACGCGATACTTCACACGCCTCCACGTTGGCAACGGCCTCGGGATTCCGGCTAACACGCTAGCGTCCCTAATGGAGGTGATATTCATTTATGGGAGAGGGGGGCGGGGGGGCTTCTGTCTTCCGCATGACAACAAATTCCAATCTCATCAAAACTTTTTTTTAAACGAGGCTGCACATTGCAGAGGCACGCGTGCCGGTGATTCCTGAAAGTCTCGGTGAGCTCGAATCCAGTCCCGAGGCGTGGTGGCGTCGGAGCTGTTTTTTTTTTTTTTTTTTCTCCGTCGATATCTGCTGGCGCTTATGTAATTCGGTGACGCGTCATGTATATTGCATGGCCTAAAAAGCTGCTCTCTTGCCGCCCGCACTCAAGGCTTGCTGGATTTTTCATCTCCAATTAAAAGGGAACTCAAGTATTGCACCGTTGGACTGGAGTGAGAGGGAGAAATAATTGACGGGCTCGCTCCCGAAACAAGTGAATTATTTAATCTGTTTTGGACTTTTATGCCGCTTCAAGAAAAAGTTCTTGCACTGAAAATGCAATTCCGTCCTGGACGGAGGCGGTGAAAAAGGTTGGAAACAAATTAATCAGGACCCTTCACGAGGGTGATGTGTTCGCCGCACTTTGTCAAACGTGTACACGACATGATGTACGTGGGAATCCATTTTCGACGAGCTAGGCAGAGATGGCGAGCTCGTGAGATAGGTTTGCTATCCCACAAAAATGCCAGTAGAGCAACGGACGCTAAATGTCCAAGCTGAAGCTCTGAATAAATCGTCAATTGAACGTCGCAAGATAATGAAGCCGTCTTTGCAGGCTAACTCCAATTTAGCCTTGTGTCTGACTTGAGAGGTTCTTTGACCTTTTGCCTTTTCGGGTCAATTAGCGGAGCCCAGAATTTAGCGCAGCGGCTAGATTAGGAACTGCAAAAATCTCCGGCGCCGCGTGGGCGCTCGGATCGCGTGTGCCGTTTCAATTGTTTCACTCCATCGAGGCCCAGAAGCCCTTCAAACAAAAGCTCTTGTCATCAACAAATTATCTCAAGACGGCGAATTGAAAAGCGCTGCTTAGCGTGCGGGTCGTGGCCCTCGTCCTCTTCAATCCTGCGACAAAAGCGTGTCGAAAGGGAGCCTCGCAGACATCAGTAAGGATCGAATTTGGCTTGCGGAGATTGCACCGATCGATCCGCTGAGATTGCGTCGGGCACATTTGGAGCGGAGCCAACACCCGGCCGACGCGTCAACTCATTCCGCGTGGACGCGATGTCGACAAGGCCGATGTCACGCTTGAATTCAGATAAAACTTTCAGAATTCTCCGAGGAGGTCTCGCTAATGAGGCTCTCTTGGAAGCGATACAAACTGGAGATGATTATTGATGTGGGAGCAGAAGAAGTCTGGCTCCTTTGCAGCACAGTCTCGTGCCAGGTTGCGCTCGGCGAGGGTTCTTTTTTTTCCCTTTTTTTTTTCTTCATGACATTCAAGGCGAGATTTTAAGTTCAGCAAATTCTCCATCAGTCGAAACATCGCACGTGGGAAGAGAAGGCCTCGTGTCACCGCGGGCCATTTGGATCACTTGCCAGGCGACGGAAAGGTGGAAAAAAAAAAGGCGAGAAAGCAATCGGTGAAATTGATGACATTTCGAGAGAATTACAAGAGGGGAAAGGAGGAAAAAGAGGCGGGGCTAGCGCCGCCAGCCTGGGGCCAAACTAATAAAAGTGCAATTGAATCACATCTTCAATAAATGACGCTCCTGTAGTTTCATAAAGGCGTCGCCTTCACTGATGGCCGGATAGTCGACCCCACCAGACGTCTTCATCATACGAATAGGCGGTTCCAATTAAAGGACGCTTCTCCGGAACAAATTGGGTCTTGCACCAATTTCTTCAACTGTTATTTGCAGGAAAATGTACAGCGCCATCAAGAGGACACCATGGGCAACGCAATGGAAATCTTTTTTTGTTGTTTGTTTGTTTTTAAATGAATCAATGGAATGTTCTGATTACTTATTCCATTTCCATTGAATAAAAGCTATTTTTTTGACTCTGAATATCACACACGCACACACATAAAGCGCGCCACGAACAGGCCTCAGACAAAACCAACACGATCCTCGGGTTTCAAGTGAGCCGGTTTACTTCCATGAGCAGTTGGTGGACATTCATACAAAATGTAGACTTGTGCAAACAAAGCGTGGATAAAGGATGCCTTTCACATGCTCTCTGATGCTGGCATTTTTTTTTTTTTTTTTGTGTGTGTTTTGTTTTTTGGAAAAATAGAACACTTAAGAAACACTATGTACAGAGCCAAGAGCTGTACGTCATCAAACCGAGCGAGACGTCGCTTGCATAGTTGAGTGCATGCAGAAGCCAGTCGTCATGCAACCATTTTCACAACGCGTGCACAAAGCGGTGAAGGAGGAGTCGCCGCAAAGGCGCTCTGGAGACGTTCCGCATGCTCGGGGGCGAGCTGCGCAAACAAATGAGACCCCCCCCCTTGCCCCAAACGCTCGACCTTACGTTTGGATTCGGACAATTCGCAATCAACAAATAAATTAATTAATAATACAAAAGATCCTGTCGAGTTAGATTTTGTTGATTCCAAAATGAAAGTCATGTTCTGTTTTTACTGTTCTATTTCCTGCCATGCATTGTTTTGGTTTTCGGAGCTTGTCATTATTCCATCTCGGTGTTTCATTTCCATACATAGGCGCGCATTTATTTCAGAATTTTTCAGAAAACGGGGATCCTATCGCTCAAAAACGTGACACGATGGACAAAAAAAAAACGGATTCACCTGTTAAAAATTAGTTTGAAGCAGCAGTCAGACCGAACGCAACCAAAATGGTGTCATCATTGAGCAATCAATTCATTTTGAGACCTCCGGTCAAACGCCATGGGGAAAAAAAAAAAAAAAAGCCATCGAGCGGCTCAAAATCAGTCAAACATTGGATCGAAAGTTTTTGTTTGTTTTTGCCGAAGTCCATGCTGAGCTCGGTCCCCGCCGCCCCTACAGCGAAAAAAATAAGAGCGGTGTTGTCTTTGCAAAAGCAGAAGCGGATCTCATTCGATGGTGCAAGCGGACCGAACGGTTGGGGCCGGCGTTGTGTCGGATGGCCTTTTGTGTTCTTCTTTGAGAGGAATGTTCCGAGACAGCGTGGCAGTCAGAGAGCTTCCAGGCCACCAGTGGGCGCCACAAGTATTATAGAGATATAGATTTATTTTACTTTATACTTTTTTTTTTTTTTTTTTTTTTTTAATTAATGAAGGAGATTTCAATCCTCCCGAATGCTAACGCACCAAAACATCGCAGTAAACTAAAGTGAGGGCCGCCCGTGCTTCCGTGCAGTACAGTCCGGTATTTCCTGGAAATCATCACAAGCATCCAAAGGTGCTTTGGTCAAAGCCGCTGGTCAATCACGACAGAACAAAGTGGACAGCGAGTGTTCGGAATGGCGGCCGTCAAGCGGGCAGCACCGGAAGGCCAAAGGCGTCAGTCAACTCGGCGTTCGGAGCCGCACGACAAAGGAGAGCGAGATGAACCTCGGGCGCTCGCGTGGATTTCATTTGGACTTCTGGCTCGATTGTGTGGAGTTGATGGGGATTTTCCTGGACGGCGCCGTCTTTCGGGCGGCTTCTTTCTTTGAAGGTTCTCTGGCAGAAGAAGCCTGCTCGCTCGTTTCGGAGAGTTTGGATTTAGCGGCGGGCGGCAGCAAATGTTTGGCTGCGGCGGAACCTTTGGAGGATTCCTTGTCCTTGGCCGCGGCGGCGGTGGCGTCCGAGGCCGCCATCTGGGCTTTCTTGCCGCTTCCGTCTCTCGCCGCGTCTCCGCCGGCGTCTTCCGGACTTGCTTTGGGGTCCGAGGCCGTGGCTTTGCCGCCCTCCGTGGATTTGGGGGGGCCTTTGGGCCTCAGGGCCGTTTTGAAGAAGGACAAAGCTTTGTCCTCCGTCTTGCTGTTCCTTCGGGGACCTTTGGACGACGGGGCGGCAGACGCGGCGCCGACGGCCGAGGATCGCAGACTCGTCACGGAGGAGCTGCTGCTCGAGCTTCGGGCGACCGTCCTGTTCTCCAAGGCTCGAACGGGCCTGCCCTCGGCTTTGCCGCCGGCGCCGGACCTGGACGGAGGACCGCCGTTGGGAACCTTCTTCTCCGAGACGGCGCTGGTGCGCGAAGAATCCCGGCCGGCGCTCCTGTCGGCTCCTTTGGTCTTTCCCGAGGCCGAGCTTTTATCACCGCCTCCTTTGGCAGCCGTCCTCCTCTGAGGGTGCGCGCTTGCCGGCGAAGCGCTCCTCCTCTGCTGGGCGGAGTCGGGATGGAATTCGTCGCGGGTTTGGGACGGGCCTCTTTTGGAAGGCGTCGCCGTTCTGGAGGAAGCGGCCTTGCTGGCTTTGGGCGCCGCGTCGGTCTTGTCCCTCGGATGGGACGCGGCACCCTTCGCCGGCGCTCGGGCGGGCGACTTGACGACGGCCGGGGACGCAGGAGACAAAGAGCTGGAGGACGTGGAGGAGGCGGCGGGCCGCTTCCTGGGGCTCCTTTCGCTCTCTGTGCCGGTCTTTGCCGAGCTGCGTTTTGCACCCGCGCCGTCCGCGGCCACGTTTCTTTGTTTCTGCTCCTTAGCGGCCGTGCCGTGCCGAGGAGCGAATTGTTCGGCGCCGCTGACGAGATTGTTGTTGTCCCCGGCCTGCGAGGAGCTTCTGAGCTCGGCCTGCGACGTCGCTTTGGGGTGAAGCTGCTCAAACAGCCTCTTCGCGCCGGCGTTACGATCCAACGCCGCCAGGGCGGACTTACCTCCGAGCTTGGGCGAACCGCCGAAGCGGGACGTGGACAGATGGGTGTCAACCACCTCCCCGATCATTTCCAGCGTCGGGGAAGAGGAGTGGGATTCCAGGGAGAAGCGCGACGGGGAGTTGGAACGCAGCTGCAGCTTGGCAGAGCACCAGGAAGGCTTCTGGCCGTTCTCGCTGAGCACGAGCGGACTGGCGATGGACGTTCTGGAGGAGAAGCTCTGCCTCTGCATGCCTCTGACGGCGGGGCGGCTCGATAAACCTGCGCGCCGGAAAGGCTCACGTCAGAAGGCGTGCGGCACACGTCGGGAGGAATTTGCGCGCTCACCGTCATCCTCGCTGCGTTCGCCGGCAAACTCCGCCGACTCGGAGAGGGAGGCCAACGACGTCCGTCTGGAGGAACCGGACGACGCTTGGCTCGGCGGACGGCTTCCCATCAGACGGCTGATCCAATGCTCGCACAGGGAAGAACTCGTCGATCCTAAAGGCCCCCGGCGGTCATTCAGTTGATCTCGCGTCAATTATAGTACAGTCGACCCCCAGCGTTCGCAAGGGAATAGGGACCGGCCCGACCTGGCCCGCCAATCCCCGAAAACCCGCATATAACGGATGCCCGTTGAACCCAAGATCGGGACTATAAATATGCGTAGATGTATACAAGTCGCAAGTAATACTGCAATCCCAAACAAGTCGAAATGGAGGAAATAGAAGCAAGTAAATTACCTCCCACCGAACTGTTGGCAGACCAAGACGGAATGGTGGCGCGTCTCTGGTAAAACAAGATGTAAGCCGTCTGCTTGCAGACGTCCTCTTCCGATATGGGATGGACGTCGCTATCGTCGAAGCAATACCACTGCCCGTCAATGGAGTTCTTACACTGAGCTGCGAGATTCAAAATGCAAAAAGAAACAAAGCGGGGGGGGCGGCGTCAGCATCGGCCCGGCTCGCTGTCCGCTGGACGGCGCCGTACCTGTGTAGTGTCCTCCCTGCATGGTCCCGTGATGGTTGCACACGGCGTAGAGGTCGTAAAGGTAATCCTCGGGATCCCGACCCAAGCCGTACGGCCGTCTCCACGGCGACCAGTGCGAAGGCAGACTCCAGCTGCTCTGGCTCCTCTTCACCATGTGCGGCGCCATGTCCATGCCCGTCAGCGGGAACTTGACCATGTTCTGCATTTTCATCCGCCGATCGCCATCCTGAAGGAATGGAAAAAATTCAGCGGCGTCCCCCTGAAAGCCTCGCCGCCCCCCCCATACCTGTCTGAAGCGCTTGAGGTGAAGAATGAGGATGTCAGGCAGCGTCCACAAACTCAGCTTGATGCTGCCCTGCTGAAGCTGCTTGCAGTGCGGACAGCGCCAGGCGTCATCGGGGGCAAGCTGGGCACAGGAAATTGCCAAAACTCAAATCCAACCGACTGCAACTTGTTTGCTTTGTTTTTTTTTTTTCTCTCTCGTTCAGTTGTTTCAATTAGCTGTTGCGCTACACGGGCTCCCTCTAGTGGTCTATCGACCACAGGACACTTTTGATTATTTTTACCTTCTTATATTCAAGCACAATTGCACTGCGTTACAGCTTCACTTTTTTTCAATCCAGTCAAGGACACCTTTTCAAGCACACTTGCATCGTTTGCTTTTTTTTTTTTTTTCCTGTGTTCAAATCAACTGACAAGGTGTTGAAAAAGCTCGTTTGAAGACGTCCCGACGGCGGCGCACCTGTTCCTCTTTGGTGTAGAGCTGAAAGCACTGAGCGAGTGAGCAGTTCTGAGGCTGGAGGTGCTGCTCCTTCATATGGCGCACACTTTCAGCATCGGGGATGTATTCGTCCTCGGCTCTTTTGAAGAGACTGCAAGTAAACCACAGCGGTGACTCGATCCCGGCGCGGGGGGGCAGCTGGCGGGGGCGTGCACGAGGCCATATCGTGCGTACAGGCGGAGCGAATGCGGCGGCCGTACTTACGAGTCTTTCGTCTCCTTGTCCCATTCCGCAACAATTTTGACGTGCGGCGGCCCCCCGGCACCGCAAGACTTGTATGCTCTGTTGAAAAGGAGAGGTTCTTTTGAGCCAGTGGCAGTTGGACTGTCAAATCCGATGAAAGTGACAGAAACGTCGATAGCGGTCGACCTCGAGGCGGGAGCGGAAGGAGCGGCGATGCCCCTTCGCGGTGGCGGACAGCCTTACCTCTCCACAGAAGGATGGCAGAGCGGCTGCTCCTCCTGAGGCAGGAGATACGTGATCCCGACGACCCCCACCACGCGCAACGTGAAGGGCCCTGCCTACGAGACCGCAAGAGCACAGCCACGTCACAGGCGGGCGGGCGGTGAAATTGCCTTCTTTTCACAGCACGTGCCTGCACGGCGGCTCCAGGCCGCAAGACGTGACGCATCTTCTCCAAAATTTCCTTCTGGAGTCCGTCCCATGTGACCGTACGCTCCAGGTAGAGGATGAAAGGATTGCCAAACCTGCGGGGGATCCCCAAAGCAGCCCGGTTACGCCCTTCCAAACGCAGAGACTTCAACTCGGCCGCTTCCTCTCCACGTACCTGCGTCCCTGCTGACCGGCGCAGGCTCGGTTACAGACCAAGAGCACCACCTTCTCCTCCGGTCCCGTGTTCTTGTTGGGGCTGAGGGGCGGGGTTGCGGGCTCCTGGATTTGCGGGGATAACCGATTGTTATCCGTGCTGTACTTCAAGTTGTTCTGGTTGAGGTTGGCGTGTGGGCTCCCTGTTTCGTGGTCAAAAATGGTCATTGGTTACATTATTTCGATGAAACAACAACAACAAAAACTACTCTTCAATAGATATCGACTGCATGTTTGATGACTTCATGTTATCTTAATTGGAAAAAAAATGTAAATAGAGGGATTTAAGTTGGAAAAAATAAAGAAATAGAATCGGACCTGGAGTAAGGCCTCCTTCGCCAGGCGCGACAGTGTGGCGATTTGACACGCGGGCAAATCATCAGACGTGTGCACAATTATCTGTCATTGTGCTAGTTTCAAAAGTAGATGCGGCGTCGGTACTTGGTTTCGGTGAGTTTTGTCTGGGAGCGAAGGCATTTCTGCCACATCGAGCAGACGCTAGTCGTACGCACGAACGAGCGGGTCGGCGTACCGCCTCGCTTGGAGCGGATCTGATCGGGCCTGAAGAGCTCGGGCGTCTCGAAGGCAAAGATGGAGTCACTCTCCTGGATGATCTCCAGGTCGTCGTCGTCGTCGCAGAAGGAGCGGTGGAAGCCGTCGGAGTACATCTCGGTGAGGACGATCTGAAGGGCGGACGCGGAGCCCCCCTTAAGGCGGCGCTTCCCGAGCCGCCGCGTGGCGGGCGCGGAGGAGGACGTACCTGCTGAGCGGGGATTTTGGTCTCCTGCGCCACCGCTTGTCTGAGCCTGGACATGGTGCCAGACAGAGGCACGGCCACCCCGACCCTCATACAGTGGGAGCACTTGCCCTGGTACACCACCGTCACGTACAAGGGCCTGCATCCGCACAAACGCACGGCGAGGGAGGAAGAAAGCAAATGAAAGGCGAGAAAGCCCGAGCGAGCGCAGCTGCGAATTTCAGCGTGCCTTTGGTCCGCCTGTCTCTTTTTCACGGTCGCAAACTCACCGCGTGTGAGGTACGGGGATTGGCAGTGAGATGCAGAGAAAAGGATCAAAGGTGTTGCTCTGTTTCTGGCAGTGAGGACAAGTCAGCGAGGATCTGCGCACAAACGTCAACAAACTCACACCAAACCGGCTCGCTTCGCAATCCGTTACGAGGTTGACATTTTGGGAAACTTTCACGTGGTCAATCTGCGAGCAAAAAAACAAGACGGACGGTCCTTGGAAACTCTCGTGTCAGGAAGGCGCTTGTGGTCACTTGAGCGATTTGCTGGTATTTGCACATCAAAACGTCAAGTGGCGTCGGTTCACGCATTTCATAAACACAACGCTGCACGTTGACAGAAAAGCTCCCAGACGATGCAGCTCATATGGGCAGTGTTTGTGCGTCAACAAAAGTCAAGCGCAAAAGACAACGCGGCGCATTTGTCAAGTCGGAAGACAAACAGCGGCCGGGCGGATGCTCGGTACCTGTATTGTGCCTGGAAAAGCTCTTGCACAAACGAGCCGGGCGCTGGGAGTGGAGATCCTCCGGGAGCGTTTTCGTTCTCCACCGGAGGCTGGAAGGCCAAAAACAAGGATGCACACGCCACCCAATTTAAAAAAAAAAGAATCCCGCACTTCATTGGTGTACGAGCGTTGATTTTTCAGGTAGCTGTATCCGTACTGCGCGCGGAGTATTTTTAGCCCCTCTGAAAATAAACACCATGTGCTTAACGCTTACCGTCCTGGGTGGCCTGACGTCAGGACGGATGATGTTGTTGAGGTCTTCGTGAACTCGATCCAGCAGCCACAGGAGGAATTCCTGGGCGTCGTGTTGGGAGTTGCCCTTGAACTGAAGGGCGCTCTTTGACACCACGTTCTGCGGAGGAGAGACACACGCCTTATTAGCCAGATCGATGGATAAGATACATTAGATCAGATTAGATCACGTAGACAGCCAAGTTTGTCGGTCGGTAGACGGTTCTGTAGTTTGAAGACGGATTTGTAGCTCGCTAGCTAGACAGATGCAATACGTTCAGCATTTCTGTTCTGCAGCATCAAGATACAAAGGATCGAGTCGACATGTTTGAGCGCATCCTGATTTTTCTCATATTGCTATTTGACTCTTTTGAAGGATTCTTTCTCCTCGCCATTAATTCTCCTTCTGACTCCGCTGAGTGCTCGTGCACATTTCGAGACTGCCGCTCTAACAAGAAAACATCTAAAAGCTGTCAGACAGTTCAGACTCTGGCTGGCAACCTAGCGAAGGGAGAGGGGGGAAAAAAGAAAAAACAGCCCAAAATAGGAGCGCTTTGAGGGAGCAACTACAGAGTCCTCAAATTCACTTTGAAAAGCTGAAAATAGAGGAGCAGAAGCTACATTGTTAGGCGACAAAGACGAAAAGGTTTGCTTGGTACGAAAGCTGAGAAGTGGGAGGCGGGCGGCTCCAAAAGGTAATTCGGTTCATTTGAGCTTCAACGCCCCCCTCCCCCTGAAAAGCAAGCCCCTTTTCAGCAGAACATTCTGCTTTTAAGATGGAGATTTTATTATTTGTCAACAAAAAGAGGCTAAAGGAAAAAAAATGGAAGACACAAGGTCAACCATTCCATCAAACATCACACGTTGTTACTTGACCAAGGCACAGCAACTGCAAAAATGGGGGAAATGGCCTGAAGGTAGAATTTTGGACTTTTTTTCTCAAACACCATCGTTTCAATAGATTAAGAAAGAAAAAAAAAAGAATCCGAATCATACTGGATAAAATGGTCTCTATCAAAGTGCCAATATGCAGGGATGACTGCCACAAGCCAGAGCCTACCTTGAAGTCTCTGCTGTGCTGGGGCGTGTACTCAAAGGTCCACAGAGCTCGAACCAGACCGGACAGCTGCTCCGTCACCTCCCCGGATTCTTCCTGCTGCCGCTGCTGCTGCTGATGTTGGCCGGACTTCTTCTGCACCAGGACCCCGTTGGACTTACTCGCCTTGGTGTCGGCACCGGCGCCGGTCTGGGATCCCCCGCCTCCTCCGCCATCCTCGCCCCGGAACTGCTCCAGGGCCAGGTACTCGGCGAACAGCTCTGTGTTGCTCAGGCACTGAAGGATGGCGTTCATGAAGCAGGTGTTGCCGTGGTTCTTGAGCCCGGCCACGCCTGGCACCTTGTCGCCGAAGGGGAAGCCCCCGCAGTCGCTGTCGTCCGACTGCAGCGAGCCGCCGGTGAGGGCGGCGGGGAGCGACGAGGCATCGTCCTGGTCATCGCGGGCGGCCTGCTCGTCGTTACTGAAGTGGGACAAAGTGGAGAGAGTCCGGAGAACTCTGTTCATGAAGCTGCCCACCGAGCGGACGGAGCTCCTCCGGAACAGCTTCTTGCTGAAGGACTTCTTCTCCTTGTTGCTGACCACTTTGGACATGGCGGCAGCTCCTTGTTGGCCTTTTAGAGAAAGGGCTTGACGAGAGCTTGGCACGTTTGCCTCGCGGTTCTGAGGTTCCGGGTTTGAATCTGGGCCGCGGCCTTCCTTCGTGGAGTTTGCATGTTCTCCCACTACTGGGCTGAGTTGTCCCCGGCTTCGTCCCACTTTTGAAAAACAACCCTGTTATGTATATATGTTATTGAGAACAAGACATCGCTGAGTTTTTTCCTTTCACCCCCCAGCCCCCCCCCAAAAAAAATTATATATACTGTATATATAATTCTGCTTTTGTTGTTGTCGTTTTTCCCAAAGTCAGCTCTAGCACCAGCTCGCCTATTGAGGACAAGAGAAAACGGAGAGGGGTGGGGGAAATCGCTTGAAATCGTTGTTTACAGCACTTGGCTGCAGCCCCCACGCGATATCAGTCGGTCGTGTCGTCCACACGGCCCGGGCATGTTCCACGTCGAGGCCTCGCAAGTTGTGAAAGGAGACAGACGGAGCAGCTTGCATCAAAGCAAACACCGTGTGGTGGCCGTGGAGAAGAACCGCTCGGACAGGGGCGCCTGTAGCACGCTCGCCCGCCCGCGCATCACGTCTCCAGCGACGGCGATGGGCTCACGTCACCCTCAGAAATAAACATCAACCGCTCCCGAGTAGCGGGGCGGTGGGGTGGGGGGTGTCCCTCATCTTTTATTCAACGACGCGCGGCTCCACCCGGTCCAAAAGGCATCCCACGGCGTGACGCTCTCGAATCCTCGGACGGGGCTCGAGCGTTTGACTTATTTCTCGTCTTCCTTAGCGCGCCTCCGCGGTGGTCATCATCGTCGCGGTACCCCGCGACCGGAGCTTCGAAGTCCGCCGCTTCCTCACACGTTCGTGCGCTTCCACGCCGGCCGACGGTTTTGGAGGAGGGGGGTGGGGTGCTGGAGTCACGCGGTTCGGTCGCCGGAGCCCCTTAATTGCCGGTCGGGACAAGGCTCGGTGGCAAGGCCGTGGAGCGCGGCCATCCTCATCTGGAGGCAGCGACACTGCAGGCGGGCTCGGGCAGGGCGGGGACGGATGACGTTGCAGCCCAACACTGGTCCAGGATGGAGGGAAGCAGGTGGATGTTGCCGGATGATGCCCGCGCTCTGCTCCATCAGTCTCCGCCGTGAGCGCCAATCACAAGGTGCTGCTGCATGAGCACCCCCCCCCCACTCCCGCGAGAAAGGTGGACAACATTTGTCCTCAAAACAGAAAAAAATGTAATATAAAATCACCTGCAGACAGTTAGACTCAATATTTACACAGGGGAACACAAAACATTTGAATAAAATACTGTACATCATATCCTACGCACCAGAGACGCATTGTGAATGGATGGTTATTATGCGCAGATCCCTATTGAAGCAAACTTGGCTTGCTCTGAGCAAATCAATCAAAGGATGAGGGAAAATGATGACATCGAGCGCCAGCTCACCTGATGAACTTGAAATCTGACTAGTTCAAGAAACAATGCCATTGGTGATAGTTTAAATGACATGGACCAGCACGATGAAGTCTGAAGGCCCCGGGCAGTTTAGATGGACACAGCAACTAAGGTGCTGAAACCTTACCACCCTCCAAAAAAGGAACATCCACCTTTACATACTGGGAGAGGAGCCAAGAGAAACATTTAAAAAATTGGCTTCTGACTGTATGAAATAAATACTGCTGGAATGTGTTGCAGAATTATTCAAAACAGCTCTTTTCATTCAAGACATTCCACATGAATGATAAAAAAATAAAACAGCGGACCGCTCGCTAAGTATTGAATTATTGCCAGTTAATAAATGTAGCTCGATTTAATCAAAATACAAATGTCTCACCAAGACAAAAATGATGCCATCTAAGCATTTTAGATACACATTGACATACTTTCAAATGTGCTGGAAAATTCCACTTGAATACCGCACGAAAAAAAAAACAAAAAACAATCCATCAGAATATGAAGCTTGTACATCGAGTTGGTCACCTTAAATAGACTTCGCAGCACAGTATTGGCGTAAGTACGTCAAAGAGCAAATAGATTTGAAATGCTGTTCCACATACCCTGATCTCATCACGCCGCAATGCAATTTGCAATTGCAATCACTGAGTGCAAAGAGGAGATGCACAACTGGGCCGAGAGGGCACCCGTGATGAAGAAAAAAAAAACCACCTCGTGGTGACAATCTTCCTTCCTGTTAGGGGGAAAAAAACAACAAAGAATAAAAGACACCGCAGGATCCCACATGAAGTCTTTGTGGCCCTGCATATTCATAAGGTTCAATGATGATTTTATATTTTACATCTTTCACTGTCTTGTTCAAACCGTGAAGAAATGATTTTTTCTGAAGTCACTTTTTTTGGGAGGGTGGTATAAAAATATTTAACATTATGTGCCCTGGGCCACTGTTCATGTAGAACCCCGCACTGGCATCCCGATCCTTACCTCAGCGGACGCAGCGGGTAGAAAATGCAAACACAGGAGGGGAACAAAAAAGTCCACACTCAATTTTGTTTGTTTTTTGGTGTTTTAGTTGTCAATGGAGCGCAGGGCGGCGATGGTCGTGACCAGTCGCCGAGGCAACTGTTTGGCGGCTTGTCTGTAGTCTTCTGGCTTGGCCCTCAACAGGGTGACGATCTGCTGGAGGGTGCGAGACGGCTGCAGGCCCAGAGCGTCCATCACGTTGCTCAAGTAATCTGAGGAGCACGAGAAGAGTTTGTCAGCGGAGAATCGGTCTTTCGTGATCGCGTTGCGATCCGATGGCGCCTGGTTCACCGATGTCCGTGGCCAGCTGCTTGGTGGAATGGGCGCCCAGACGGGGGATGAGCAGGATGGCGTCGCAGTACGTCTGCATGGTTGCCCGAGCGATGGAGCCCAGCCAGTAGTCAGCCGTGTTGTCCAACTCGGGAAGGTCATCGCCTGGGGAAGTGTGGCGGGGAGAGTTCAAGATCTACTGCGAGGCTCGGAGGCAAAGAGGTGGAAATGTTGAAGAATATCACGTGGAGAAGAGCGAGTGACCTTGCTCTGGCGGAAACGGTAACTTCCCAGCATGCAAGGCCAGCTCCAGCGCCGGATCCTCCTGCGTCACAAACGGTTCCAAGTGGAGCGGCAGAGACATCAGGTACTGACCGATCTGGAAGAGGACAACGGTGTGGCGTTAAACTTGTATTGTAGGTCAAGACGGCACTGGAGCCTAAAAAAGAAGATGAAACAACAGCTAGCTAACATTTGTAATGTATTCTTGTGGTGACAGGCTGAATGTGGGCAGGTCTTCAGCATAGCTCTCTCCTAAACCCGGCGAGTCGTGATTCTGTGCAGAAAGGACAATTTCAATGAAGGATAACGACGTCGACGGTGACAAATGACAACTCAAAGGCCCACCTCCATCTTGGCGATGGCGGCCAGCTGGTGTTTGATCTGTAAAAAGACCGAGTCAAAGGCCAGCTGGTGGGCCTGCTGGTTGAGTCGGGTCAGCGCCGCTCTCGGCTCGGCGAGGAGATTGGAGTTGCCGGCGCCCTTCTCCTGCGACACAAAGGCAGCCATGTTTTCCAGCGCCCTTGATCAAGCCCGGTACCCTCGCGCCACACCTTTAACGAGTAGAGCACTTCCAGGAGACCGCTGTACTCGGCCATGCTGCCCTTCTGCAGATAGTTGTATTCCTGCCAGGGATTTTTGCTGGCGCCCTTCCTCTCAGTGGCGCCGGCCTCCTGGATGCCCGTCAGGCTGCGAGGGCTGTATGAGTCCGACAGGTACTTGCCCGCCGTGCCCATGATCCTGCGGCAACGGTCGATTCGGGACACCGGCGACAACACTTTGAGAATGACACACTAACGGCACACAACGATCAAGACCGGTTGACTGACTTGTTTGCCAACTGCTGCTCAAAGGCGCCGCATTGTCTCAGCAACTCCCCGCAAGTGGCAATAATTCTGCAAAAGGACAAGACAACTTGGGGTAAAAAAACAACAGAGAGGAAACTCAAGGGCGTGTCATCGGCATAGCAGAAGAAAGTGAGGCGCCTGTGAGAAGTACTGCACTTTCAAGTTGATCGCTCATCCCAAACCTGACTGAGTTCTGGAAGGCAGTCCAGTCCTCCTGGAAAACAGAAGAACTCGGCGGCGCCTCCTCCAGTTTGCACTTGGTCCTGATGGACTGGAGTGTCGTGGAGAAGTCGGACACGTACCTGGGGAACGCAATGGTCAACGCAATGGCTGCAGAGTCGACTCCAAAGGAAAATAAGACCCGCCAACGCGGTGCGCGTGAGGATAGTCACTTGGTGAAGAGCGCTTTGAGGGCCCGCAGGAGGCCGCACACGCCCAGCCCGTCGGTCAGTTTGACGCAGCGGTCCACGGCGCCGCCCGCCAGGGCCACCAGCTTCCCGACCGAGTGCTTCAGCTCCTCCACGCAATCCGCGAGCTCCCCGTGTTCCTAAGGACGGACCGGATAGAGGATGAAGGATGAAGGCGCTGTGCGCAGCATCTCCGAAAGCGCCATTGGGGCTCACCAGGGGAACAGCACTGATCTGGATGAGGAGGTGATTTTGCTCCAGTTCCCCGTACTGTAACTGGTAAGGCTTGTAAGGGTCGTAGATGGCGCACACAAGCTCGTTCACCTTCAGGAGGTTATTCTCGCCTGGGAACACAGCCAGAGGTTACAGCTACGGCAGTTTGCTTACCGCCGTCTGTCTGTCTGTCTGTCTGTCTGCTCGGCACAGACCGAGATGTGGCATCATGGCGGCTTCCAAGTTGCGCCCCAAGGTGAGCGCGGTCTGGTTGAGCTCCAGAAGGGCGTCCAGGCGTTGCTCCTGGGCCGTCCCATCCACGGCCGTGCTCAGGCACACGGGGATGGAGGGCACCATGGCTCCCAGAGTCTGGATCAGCAACACCGTCACCACCTCGTGAGGGTTCTTGAACACCTGGGGGTTGTTGAAGCCTATTTTGGTGAGGAATCGGCCCCTATAATTTGTTTCGAGAACCGGTCCGTGACTCGCCGCACCCACCGAGAATCCCCAATTGAAAATAAACTCATGAATAATGAGGGCGGCGGTGAGAGGACTGGATCTCAAAAGCATATCCGGTGCGTTTCCTTCACCTGGCTGCACCACTGGAGCTGAGCGTGCCACGTGGACAACAAGGTGTCGTAAAATTCCGTCAGCTGGCGATTCAGGCTGAGCTCGCTCTGAGAAAGGTCCTGCCACATGTTCACGATCTGGCCCTGCAGAAGTGAGGGCACGTCACATCACTACAAACCAAAATGAAACATTCAAAAAGATGTCAATTACGTGGTGGGCATTTAACCAAGCCAGCCTGCCGCATAGCTTAATGCTAACGCACCACAGAGGAGGCTAACCAGACTGTCACTGCATTGATCTTGGGGTTGTAATCATTTGAAGACATCTGCATCCAAGAGTACTTACAGGCATAAATTCTTTATCCTCTCAACAAACAAACAAACAAACAAAAAAACCCCACCAATGATATCGCAATTTAGCTGCAGTTGACATCCATGTCAAACAGGGTCCACGCAATTTGAGTGAATTCTTAGCATCGTGACATGGCAAAATTCCTGCCGGGACTGTTGGTTTAGCAACCACGTGCTTTTGTTTACTCACTTTATGACACTTGTAGTAGTACGCAAGGAGCTGCGGCATTCTGTCGATCTCCGAGAAGACTTTGACAAACAGTTTTGCTTGGTCTGCACGGGAATGGTGAAAAGGTCAGTCAAGCTAAACATCCAAATCCCAACCAAGCTAAAATGGGCAAATGGGTGGAAGTTGGCATACAAAACCACACGTTTCAATCGGAGCTTACCGACGGACATGGAATTGAATGCCGCCACTATTTGGGGGCTGGCCAGGGCCTCCAGTCTGTTTTTAAGAGCCTCCAGGTGGACACACTTTTCAGAGTAGTCCGGCGTGTCCACCAGCATTGCCAGGCTGTTCTGCATGCTGGTGAGCTTGGATGAGATGGCTGCGAGGTCCTGAAAGACAGAAGGACAATGTTTGTTGCTCTCCGGAGGGGGGAAACACACACACATACGCACATTAAACCAACGTGCTACTTGATTGTACCTGCGATTTGAAGGTCTCCTCGATGTCCACACTGAGTGTGCTCCATTTATCGGCCTCCTGCAGCGCCTCTGCTGCCAGCTGCATGCGACTCTTCACCTGGTCGATCTCCACCAGGACCTGGAAGTCACACGTGTCCACAAATATTTGACATTTAACTCTCATCGTGATTATAACTACCTTCATGAATAGTTTATAGACCGAACCAGGATTGCAAAGCACTTTGAAGCCTCTTCAACGAGATATCTTGGCAATCATTTGTGTCTGCAAGTCTGAGTAGCTCTATTGTGTCTTGAAACACACCTGCATGGACTGCACCGTGTCCTGCTCAAACTTCTTAATGTCCTCTTTGACCAGGACCATTTGCTCCTTCAGGAAAGTAGCTTCCTGCTTCAACGCCTCCACATCTCGCAACACTCTGGGCATGTTCTGCAGCGCCTGGTTACTGGTCTCTATAAAAAATACAAGTCCACTTGTTTTGTCTTTCTGGAAACTGCGACTCGAGGCACAACATGTCTGCTTTAACTTTTAAATGCACATTTCAAAACACGACCAAGATTGCACAACTTTCTGTTCCCCAACACGGAGCTGGGGGAAAAGGGTGAAGTAGGATACTGACCCTCAATTGCATTGTTGACTTCCTGGATAAAAAGCTGCAGCTTCATAACCAGGGTGGCGGCGTGTGTATCCGCCTTTCCCGGCGCCTCCTTCTGCACCACTTTAAAGGCGCCATTCACCCAGTCTTTCACGTCGAAGTCGTCGTCCAGGAACCTTGAGAAATCCATCTGCTGCCTCCGGCTGATTCATTCGCTCGACGGAAAGGAATGAAATGTCATCGAGCCATGGCGAACGCTGGCGAGCTAGTTTTTCCCGAACAACGGTTTCGACACAAATATAAAATAAATAGCCCAGGAGAATGAGATAATCATTACAACCAAATAGAGTTCCAACAAAGCAACGGCTTCCTCCAGAGTTAATATGAAGCGTCAACAGATATTACGGAAGAAAATGTTTTGGAGACATCACCAGTAGTGCCGTAGGTATCCGGAGTAAGCTATGACAGCAACTTCCGCTGTGTGCTCCGTGTTTACCTTCCGCGTGATGTCAAATCGTACAAGTTATCCAATAACTAGGAAACAGAGGTCGCCATATAAAACCTATGCTAGCTTTCGGAATTATTTATTTAATCGCATTTTATAGAAATGTTTGACGCTCAAACTACGAAATTCCACAAATGAATCAACGCTCGCCAGTGCTACAACGAAATATCTCCGTCCAGAAACCTACACCGGTTTTCATTTCTTTGTGTTCCCATTTTCCTTTTCGTCCATTAAGAAAAAAAAAAGATCTCTGGCACCCAAATATGATATATATATAAAATTTCGGAGACGTAACGAATAAACTCACTCTTTCAAGTATATGTTCGAAAGCAGGGCAGCATGGTGACCTTGTGAGCTGTATGTTAGCCTCATGTATTTATTTTTATTTTTTAAAATAAAGATTTTCTTGTTTTTAAACAAGAATAGACAAAGCCAGTCAATAATACTCAATGTGTTTAACTGAGTAGTTCAAGACCGTGATTAACATGAGGTAGGGAACTGCACGGACAGATCTGTGGCCATTAGGCCTCGTCTGGTTCCTTAAACTGCGCAGTCTCCAGTAGACCTCGAAAGCAAAAGTAGTTCGAGTTCCAGTATACGGGCGCCTTGTTCGGACACGAGCCCACCACTTCTGGTTTGAGTGAAGCGAAGGGGTTGGCTCCACTTCCCTTCATGTTCACCTCCAATTCCAGCAGGATCTGCAACGAGTAGCTCATTTCTGCCTCGCTGCGGAGGAAGAGGTGAGAAGTGTTCGCGGCTGTCGCATGTCACAAAGAAAAAGGAAGTGAGGGTCAACCCAGCATCGCAAATACTCACCTCAGGGCAGTAAACATCGATGGAATCTCATAATCCCTCAGAAGTAGTAGTGTTGGAAGCCAACCCTGTTCCAAATCCTGACTGGCGTCAAACCCTTCACGGTCAACCCCCCGCCCCACACACACAGAAGTTTAATGATCGTGACCAGAGGCGGGTAATAGAGAGACCTTAACATGATTTTACCAGGATGAAATCCGACCACCAGGTCCGGCTTGGCCGCTTCCTCTTTCTCGACCACTTCCTCCCAGAACTGATGGTAGAGGCCCTTGTAGGCGCTGATGTAGACCCTCTGCCTTGGCCCAAAGGCCCTGAGCGGAGGCCTGATGATGGGCCCCTTCACCAGCTCCGGTCCCACCATGACGATTTCTATCCCCTGGTGTCCGGGGTACATCTTGTTGAGCTCGTCGTAATCCGTCAACTTTGCCGCCAGAGTCTCGCTCTGGCCGGCTCCCACCAGGTGGACGGTGAGAGGTTTGGAATAAGGGTTCAGGGCGAAGAGCCTCATCCCCCAGGCGATGGTGAGAGGCCTGGAGAAGAACTCGCTGCAGACCCTCCACAGGGACTGCTTCAAGTCTTCATCTTCAGGTCGAGGCCTGCCCGCGTCGCTCCACAAGGCCTTCATGTTCGCTCCAGTCATAATGGGATGCAAGCGAGCGGTGAGATCTCCCTGCATGGCGAGCCACTGGTCCCAGCTCTTTATCTCGGACTCGGGCTTGGACCACTTGTCAGTTGGGAAGGGAAGATCTCCTGTTGGCTCATTTTAAAAGAATCCAGTTGCAAAAAAAACAAGAGGGTTCCAAAAGTCACACTTTTTTCTCTTTGGCTTCAGTGATCATTAGACAGATTAGGCTCTGCAGTTTTGGTCAAAATATGGTATCGATCTCTTGACGACTTGCCAACGGACGCAAGTTCAGCGGCAGTTTCGGAAGGTTGACGGCAGGGGTGTGCCAACTTTTTCCTTTGAGGGCCGCCTCCAGAAAAACGGAAGGATGGAGTGGCCACTTTTTGAAACACGCTTAAGTCGGTCCAGAAAGCAATTCGAGATTGTTTGGATTGTCGAGTTCATTTCATCAATGTTCTGTTCAAGGTGTTGAGGCAAATGGTTGAGAATGTTTTGGGGATGGCCAACAGCCCTCTCTCTCACAGAGTAGATCCGGCTCCGCCCTTCACAGCAGCCGGATCTCCACATTCAGAGCCCCAAAAAGAACAAACCGTATTAAGGTGACCATTTTTCAAACAGTTACTTGAGGATCATCAATGTGATGATCACACCGCTCCAACGCCAAGTACGACTGATGCTATTCATGGCAACTTTCTTGAAAGAGGATCTGTTGCGTGACGAGCTAACTCCTAGCACCACTCATGATAACACCGAACTCTTCGAGCAGGCTTTGGAGCAAAGACAGGGAAAGTCTTGGCGGCTTGGCGCGAACGCCTGCTCTCGGAGTTTGGTGTTTTTAAATCAGCAGGTGGTAGTGGCAAGCCTCCCCAAGTGACATTTGTCAAGAAGAAATCCCGTTTTGAGAAACTTATTCCGGGTAGCATAAACTGA
This sequence comes from Hippocampus comes, assembly GCF_001891065.2. Taxonomy (NCBI): domain Eukaryota; kingdom Metazoa; phylum Chordata; class Actinopteri; order Syngnathiformes; family Syngnathidae; genus Hippocampus; species Hippocampus comes. The sequence continues at coordinate 1,526,255 of NW_017805741.1, forward strand.
GCAGTGTGTTTTCATAACAAAGAGTTCATTTTTACTTTTGTACTCAAGGACACTTTCAGAAGCCGTACTCTTGGAATGAAGGGAGTTCGAATAAGTACTTCTACTTTTACCCAAGTATCGGCACTGCCATTGCCATCTCCGAAAGGATCAGGCAAATACAGCTGGAACTTTTCTTACTTGCACACCTTTGAACACAAGCCATTCCACCACTCTGTCAATGGCAGCCAGACGCAGCTGTGAGCAGAACTTCTTGTGCTTGGCCCAGTTGCCCTTTTGACACTCCTTGCAGCAGTAATAAACATTCAAGCATCTGTAAAGGACCAACATTGTTATAGAACAAAGAGTAAAAATAGGATATCTTTCCGACGGGTAAAATAGGTTTCCTTTCAGTTGACCTGGAACAGCGCTTTAGCCTTTGGGGTGTTGCCAGCTGTTCCGAACTCTTCTCACATTGCGCGCACACTTTGAAAGACTCCTCCATTTTCTCAAACATTTCCTTTTGAGAACGGAAAGACATGGATTTTTCCGTCTGTGGGGCCACTCTGGAAAGAGAGCAAACTTAATCATGATAAAAGCATCAACCCCACTGGCTCCTACAAGCATGAGCTATTTTTAGCAGGAGGCAATTGTACTTGGAGAGGGTGGGCCGACTCAACGTCTAACAAGGAGTGTTAGGATCTTAATGCGACAACGCAAAGAGGCAAATTAGTGCAATTGTGTAAAGCTGCAAAATTCAGTGAAATACAGTTAGAAAAAGCTTAAAAACGGTCTCATCACGTTCATTAAAAAAAAACGGTCATGCAAACGCTGCTTGTACTCTTGCAAGTGCGTTTGCGCGACTTTGTAGAGAACATTTCAACACCAAAAAAAAAAAAAATCCAAATTGAATGCCTATTAAATACAAACATACCTCACACTTTCTGCCATTTTGAAGCTCTGTTAATGAAGGTGGCTACGCGGCTCCTCCTTCCACTCCTTCGACGACTTGGGGTAGAACGTCAAACCACCTGTTGTCGTCCATCTAGTCTGAATGACATCGATCTTGACACGTGCTCCGCATGCAAGCTACAAATTTATAATGCGGCGTCATGTGGGGGCAAAATAAAACCATAAAGTCCGAATAAATTCATGCATATACACACACATTACTGCTGTTTGTTATTGGGGATGATGTTTATGACTTGAGAAGACTCTATGAAAGGCTATCATTTTAAATTCAGGACTGCGTGCATACGTGTTGTGACCGCGAGAGGTCAGTGTCATTGTTGTTATGATTATGTTTCTCTGGACGAGTTGGAACTGGGAAAGTCGATTCCTTTTGTGTTTTTGCATACTTGGCCAATACTGTAAATTTGATTTGGATTTGATTGGAAAACGTTAAGAATGTTTGTGCCATGTTTGTCCTCCTACAGAAACCACATTAAAACAAAAAATATATTTCCCACCTCCATCTTTTTCCATTTTCAAACTAGTGATGGGATTTTCGGCTCTTTTCGGGGTAATATTCGCCAGTGGCTTATTGGTGCCAATCAATTCATCCACCCGTCCATGGTTTAATACAACAAAAAATGCTTGTGCTTAATTTAAAAAAAGAACTTTTATTTGGTCCACTGGAACCTGAGATTGAAATATTAAAACATACATATGTATACACATATATTCACAACCCGAGCCCCCCAAAAGGATTGACATTTTATTATTATCACATTTGTCAGCATTAGGCTGTTTCTTGGTTTTTTACTATTCATCTAAAAGTTATTTTATTCACTTTTTTGGGGAGGTGGAGGGGCGGGGGGGTTAAAACAACACAGCTTGTGTGTTCACCTTTTGTACCTGTACACTTTCAAAGGACGGCGTGTCGTCGCTATTGTAGCATCCTCATACTAGCAGCAGGGGGCGCCACTGAAACAAAAAAAGGGAGCGAGAACCCAAGTGACAATGAGACGAGGGGTGGGGGGTGGACAATATAAAGTGATTGGCTATGACCTTGCACCATCACATTCTTTCGCAATGACAAATCATTCGACAACAAGCGAGCAAATCGATTCAAATAAATCACATCGCAGAGCTGCTCAGTGCAAATATCCAAGAGTTGTCATACATACATGAGGATTTTTCTTTGGGGGTGATTGTGGTAGTTGGGGTAAGTACAGCTGCTTCGCATCACAGAAACTTTCACAAGGTGTTTTTAAAGATAAAATGATGGCTGGAATAAAAATGTAAAATCCTAATCGGCGTGTGTCATTTGCATTCCAACCAGCCGCAGTCAGCCAGTCCGAAGCTTTGTGGCTTTCAAGTCAAATAAAAGACTCATGCTGTCATTTCGATGACCGTGAAAGAGCTGTGAGGGGACAATTGTATTATTATTATTATTATAATTTGACGGGATCTCTGCATGGCAAGGGGCCCTCCGGAGGCTCGCGCTTTGCTCGACAAGGGCTGCAAGAGTAAACTTGAACGCCTCCCCTCTCGAGAGACTCGACGACGCCGGCTGGCTGGCCAGACAGCGGCCCTCACACTCCCTTCCAAGCCTCAAAACCTGTCAAAATGAAACGAGTATTGGTTGGGTGACCTTCCAAGTGGAAGACGCAGAATGAATGGATTTCATTGAGACACCCCGGCAGTTGGGAATTCAACGAACCGCGGGCCAGGAAAGAGCATCCGGACTGCGCCAATCTGGAATCCAGCCAGGAAGGAGCCGGACGACAGCATTGAGACAAAGCTCATCTTCGTGAAATCAATCCGGCGTTTTGCTTTCCCAACACCTGGCTGGCGGAAAAAAGAAGCGGCAAACAAAGAACCTGCTTCCAAAAAGAAGCCCCAATCCTTGAGTCGACATGGTGTGGGGTTTGCAAAACAGATTCTGTTTGCCAATTGTGTTCACAAATATCCGAGCCAAATGTAAGTCATTTCATATCGAATGGCCGTTCGGTGCGTTGATTTTTGGATAACGTGTCAGGGAAAACAAAAGACAAGGCCATGTTGGTTTTTGACAGGACGCAAGCCATCATCGCGGGCGCCGAAAGATGCCGTGCAAACGATCTCTTGCGGGAATGATTCACCTCAGAGCACTCGGTTCAAATGGCTAAATGAACCTCTTACCCTTATTTCAATTAGTTCTTTGGCTCCAAGATGGGGCCAAAGGACATGAACACCAAAGTGGCCAACGGGCGGGGGGTTGACTGCACTCTGGTGCAAATGACACACGACCGGCTTGGTCCTGAGTTCGAGACAGAGCGGGAACTTTTCAAAGACATTGGAACATGCACCGCAAAACGCCCAAGATCCATCCTGTACCTGCATGGTCCAAGTAAAAAATACAAAGTCAAGTAGGTTTGGCTCAATAGGTACCGTCGTGTCAGTGGGGTGGGAGACAATCAGTGCACCCCCCCCCCCCAGTTGTTTTAGCGAGTGGGCGGAAAGCGGAAAAAAGAAGTGTTGCAAATGGCTCAGTAGTTACAGCACTGGGAGTCCACATCCAGCGCTTTGTACCGCACGCACACGCAAGCGGTCAGCGGGGCTTGAGAGCGGCGCCAGTCCGCCCTCGTTCATCCTGAGGGGCCGCAAGAAAGCTTCAGTGTTGAGCAATACATTCGGATGTGCGTCATTCCACATCTTTGTCCGCGTTTCTGGCGTCGCCCGCCTGGCGCTCCGGCGGCCTCAGCGTCCGTGGGATAAACGGGCGCCGCCGAGGACGGTGGTCATAGCGGCCTGGGGCGGTGCAGGCCGTCGATGTCCGGGGTGAGCTGCGGGCTGTGCGTGGCTTTGGTGGGCGTCCAGTCCCCCAGGGAGGCCTGGGCGGCTTTGCGGTGAGCCAGCCGATGCGTGATGGAGAAGCCGGCGTTTCCTTCCAGCTGGGAGAGCACCACCAGAACTTGCCTGGAGGGGGACGCGGAGAAGAAAGGCAGAGAAGAAAGGCAGAGACGAGGGACCGTTCAGAGAAGGGCATGCAAACAAAATCGGGTGAATATTCTTCTTTAGCGTTGACTCTCGGATTCGGTCCAGGGGCTTACACCCTGCCTGCATTTCTGCCTTTGTCAAGGAAGAATTCAGGAAACCTTCGAGTCAGGACATTGCAAAATAATAAGGCTGACGATTTAAAAAGGAAAAAAAAAAGGAGTGGAGCCATCGCCTTAAAAGAGGAAACTATCTGGGGGGGGTGACATTTTGTACTTGCCTTTTATGTGGGCCATAACTCTCGGGGAGAACGTGTCGTATAACATGCATCGCTACCAGTGAATCATTTACAGGTGGACTCAACTCAGAAGAGGATTCATGAGCTGTCGCGGTGCCACCGTGCTCATTTTGATCCCAGACCCATTTCTTCATAGTGTGCGCTCATCACAAAACACAAAAAGCGTCTTCCATCACTTTTTCTTTAGTTCAAAACAAGGTTGTTCATGTATGTGAAAACTGCAACAACAAAAAAAAAAAATCATGGAAATGGAAACTAAAAAGAAATGATGTCACATTTATGAAATGAACTAAAAAGAAGTACAATTCTAACTCACTAAAATGTCCTTTGTGCTTGTTTTTGTCAATTCATCTGCTTTCAGGTTTGCTGTAGACCGTACAGATGAAGGAAGGTCAAACTGGCGTTTGACAATTGCAGTTTTACTTTCTTACGCAATACTGAGCCGTGTTTTGTTGCTTTATCCTGCTCTCAATAAATACGTCAAATATTTAAAAAAAAAAAAAAAACTTCAAACAGAATTAAAACGAAGCATTTTTCAAAGAATGAAAACAAATCCGACACAAACCTGCCCTAAAAATGAATTGGATTTACCAAACCAAAAACGAACAATGATGACAAATCCCAAACGGTTACGAGGCCGATCCCAAGTGAAACCCGAGCACGTACCGGTGTAAAGGTGGCACGCTGTCGATGGTCTTGAGGCTGCCTCGCGTGGACACCACGTTGAAGCTGTCCGTGCAGTCGCAGGAGACGTGGAGGTAGTACTTGGGGTGGCGGTTTTCCACCACCACGATGAGCCCCGCCCAGCCGTGCGTCAAATAGTAGCACGTCATGCCCTCGCGGCCCTGACAACACAGGAAAATTGGGTCCAAAGTTCCACCCGTGGAAACATTCTAATGCTTACAGTATGATTAGAAAGACATCTCATCACCCCCCCCCCCCAAAAAAAAGCCCCAAATCCCTTGTCCTGGCTTTTCTTACGGAGACTGAGACAAGCACCTCGTGTCTTTCACCCTTGTTTTCTGTCAGAAGAATGATGGCGTCGGCCAGCGTGGCGGCAGCCGCCTCCACCTGCTCCACCATCACCTGCCTGGAGCTGTAGATGGCCAGGATGTAGCCGGGGAAGTCCTGACTGGGCCGGCGCTGGGCTCCGCCGGTTGGACTGGAGACTGCGGGGAGGAAAACCGTCATCCGGTTGGTTTACAAGATGACAAGCGGAAAGGCTTGGACGACAAACACGCCAACATTTCTTCAACGGTGAGCGACTTGGTTCTCATTGGCTTATCTCTACATTGTGTGAATGGAGCTTACGTTTCCCAATAGGTGCAACACAAGTCGGAGGCGACCAAACTGCTTGAGGATGGTTTTATCTCAACCTTTAACGTGCTGCTTGCGAATTTTCCCCGCTTCCTCTGGTCCATGTTTTGTGTCCAACGCACCGCTCACCGTGAAATCGACCGGTTACAAGTTTGAAGACACTTACTGGGCGTGGGCGGCCCTCCTGAGCCGCTCACGTTCATCTGCCAGTGGTTAAAGGCGCAGCAGACCACGGCATACTCGCCGGGCTCCAGCATGACGTCGCAGCCAACAAACTTCTTGACCGCTCGCTTGCTGTGCGCCAGCAGGCGGCCCAGGGTCAGCTTGCTACTGGTCCCGAAGGAGGCCCGGAACACCATGATGCACAAGTCCAGCAGGTGACTGTCAGCCGTGTCCGAGCGCCTGAAGAGCCAGGGGGTCAAAGTTTTGGTGATTGGGGGAGAGAAATAAGAATTTAAAAATATTCCCCACTCTAAATGGTCCCGAGGTGTGAGCGCGAATGGCCATTCGTGGATGCGATTGGCTGGCAAGCTCCTGAGGATCAACGGCTCGGATAACGGACGGATGGATGAGGATACCTACTTTGATTGTGAATCCAGTGCACGTGTCCACGTTTACCTGCTTCCCTCCTGGAAGAGAGCAAACTCCAGCGCCGTCCTCTCCAGCACAGTGAGCGCCATGACAGTCACCGGCCCGCTGGCTTTGCTGGGGAAGCATCCCTGAAGCCGCACCTCCTGCCAGTCTGAGTGGATCTTACAAATGTCCACCGAGTCAAAGTACCTGTGGGGAAGAGGAGCGAGGAGACGCCGTTCTCTAAATGGAGGCTTCAAAAGCCATTGTGTTGCCTTTGCGTCCCTCCTGGTTTCGTTTGCTTTTGTTTCGGTCCAGGCGGGCGCAGGCCGAGACGTTACGTGTGGGAGGGAAAGCGGGACAAAAAGACAGATGGGGTCCTTTGGGCCAAACACATTTTTCAGGTGGAGTTGCTCAAAGAGGACAGCTGCCTCGGCCCTCCTGAACTTACTGCATCTCCTGTTTTACTCGACACGCGCACCCTTGCGCACATATACTCTCTACACACACACACACACACACACACACACACACACACACAAAAACAAACACAGAGACACACACACAATTATGACTTTCAATTTTTTTTCCCCCCACAAGTTGATCCGAAGGAACTGAAGCAAAGGTTTGATTACACACACACACACACACACACACACGCTGGCACACGGACACTCTCAGTATGACGCAGTGCAGTGCTCCACTATTGCAAGCCACCACAATCGTGCCATTTCTTCGTTCAATAAACATCTCTACATGAAAACAAATTCAAACTAAATTTAAAAATCAACTCACCTCCTGTAACTAATATGAAAACGACTCTAAACTAATGGAAGAAATAGTTATTTTCTTCCCCATAGTTCAAAATCATATATATTGAACAGCAATCAGGCGATGCCGCTAGATTTTTCCCTCAAGTTATCAGACAGAAGCTGAAACACTGGCCGTGAGTCTCGTGTACAGAAAATGGATGGTTGGCTATTTCACATGGCTCATGAAATTGTTCTGTTTCATGATGAAACATTTAAAATGGAAGGCACCGAAAGATGAACCGAATAAAACAAGAAAATGCAGGCATGGTGGTAGAACCCTGCTGAAATGAGGGCATTTGGTGCGTGTCAACATAACAACAACAGCAGCCGCAGCAGCAGCCGCGTTGCTCAGATTGCTGCCAAAAGCAGATGGTGGGTAAAATCCGCAGGGGCATGAGCTCACTAAACGCGCCGTCACATGACACGTGTCCATCGCGCTGGACTCAGATGACATTTGGAGAATCCCTTTTCGCCGTTTTCAGCAAGCACAAGCCTTGGCTTTTTCAAGCCGCTTGCGCGGAGAGCGTCTTTTCTTCAGATCAAATGTGCCCAACTGAAAATTCACGCATTTCACATTTCCCCAAAGGCTGCACGTCCGGAATCGAGACAAAGCGCCCGTTGGGCAGCCGGCGCGTAGCTCACATTCAATGAGCATCAAAATATCAGTGCGGCCGTCGCAACTCCGAGCGCGGTGACTGACTGCGGCGCGGCGTGCGTGCTAACGCGAGCGTTGACGAAATATCCTGTTAGGAAATGAGGGTCGATGAGCTGTCATGACTCCTGGGGGCCGTGAGGGAGAGGAACAGGGAAGCCAAAATTCAAATATTGCTGGCTAAAGAATCGTCGAAAAAAGTACGAGGACTGATTCAACTTGCTGAAAACGCCAGTCAAAAATTGTGCGAGCGCAAGGAAAGTTTAAATGCCTGACAAATGACGGATTTGAACTTTGTGAACTTTGTGTCATCACGCAGCCGCCGGCTCTTACTTGATGAAATCGCTGTACTCCATCCAGAAGACGCCCTCGCTGCTTCCATGCGCCATCAACTCGTGACGCAGGTGCTGAGGCCAGTCCGTCCACTCGTCCGACCAGCTGCCGTTCCATGAGAATCGACCCCACGGGTTGCGCAGTCGCAACAACCTGGAAGCGGGAAGTGCAGCGTGATGAGGGAGGGAGGCGAGGCGAGGAGCATCCCTCTCAAAGAGTGGTTCCAGGACCAGTTTCGTACCTGTATCCTTGGACATCTCGGACATCCAAGATGGAGTAGGCGTGGCGAGGCCGCAGCCCCAGAGACTCGTAGACAGCGTCATCTACCTTCATGTTGCCTCCTCCACACGAGGCGCCCATCAGAAACCTGTGCCAAAACACCGGTCACCTTTCACGACATCTTGCCATTGACATTGTGCTGATCTGTATTGTCCGAGGGGAAAAAAAAAAAAAAGGATGACGGAAGCGTTGCTTTACCCCGCTTCCTTAGAGCTGAGCATCTTGGCCCAGATCAGGTCGGTATCGATGGGCTCCTCCCGCGGGTTGGTGGAGCTGACCTGCAGCATGAGCGAATCGCAAGGCGCCCCAGTCAACGTGGCCAAGCCCTCGATGGCGCGCCCCGCCTGCAAGGCAAAGTAGGAGCCGTGGAGTTTGGCCAGGGCCTTCTCGATCAGTGCCACCCACAGCTGCTTCCGCTGGGCCTGGAACGACCACGCACACACACAAACGCACACACGCACAGTGTCACGTGTCAAACTGGGGACAGTCATATCACACAAATGATTCCCAATTCACGGCTTTTAAAATGGTCCAGCTTTGTTCCTGTTTTGGTTCTGAATTTAGAAATGGGATTCGGCTGCTGTTCAGTTCGGGGGAAGCGGGGGAAAAAAGTCCGCCCAACGGCCTCGTCAAAGATTTGAAAGAGCTCACGCATTTCAACGATTCGGCACCAAACAGAGGTCTAACCAACGCAAATTCATTACTTTTGCCCGAGCGGTCGCATTTCACGAGGCAATCGATCAACGGCGTTGTCAGTCGCACACGGACAGACCTCAGCGCGACATCGTTGTACCGTTCCCCCGGCATGAGCGGGTCAGGCGCCTGGCGTGCAGACACACCTGGGAGAAGAGGAGGAAACCGTAGTCGTCGCAGGGCAGCATGTCGTCCACCAGCACCGTCGTCCACGTCCCGTCTTTGCATAAGCGGACTTGGTAGGCCCCCTCGGTGCAAATCGTCCTGGTGATCATCACCCTCTCCACCAGCTCGGGACGCTCGGCCAACACGGCCAGAGCGCTGAGGAACCTGGACCGACAAAAAGCAAGAAGGCGACGCTTATCCACACGGTGCTGACGGAAGCAAGCGATGGCATCTGTGGGCTCAACGTGGATGAACCAATGCTGGTGAAACATCACCGTTTAGGATCACAAGCCGCTTTCACGTTGGAATTGTCGGAAATGATGGACATTTTTTGCCAACGGAAAAACAATACAAAAGGGAAAAAAATAATTATCTATCTAGAATTTTTTTCTTTGTTTTTTGCCCATCCTTGGTTACTATGCTGTCAGCTTGTATTTCAGCCGTTTTCATCAACAGGAGTGGTTGGTACATCTCTACACTACTTCTCTTGGGTTGGCTGGTGCGTGCTTGGTTGTTTACTAGTTATTAGAACAACTGTGTGTGCGCATGTCCTGTGTGTGTGTTTTAAAGCGAGAGACAGAGAGAGAGAGAGAGAGAGAGAGAGAGAGAGAGAGAGAGAGAGAGAGAGAGAGAGAGAGAGAGAGAGAGAGAGAGAGAGAAAATTGGGTTACATCCTGTTGAGAGTGAGAGGATTTGGCTCTAGGGAGGGTTATTTTTGATAAGCCGTGTGCGCTGCTGATGAAACTAGTATCGGGACAACTTTGTGAGCGATTTAACTTTGGCCTGTGTGTGTGTGTGTGTGTGTGTTTGTGTGAGACAATGATCATGTACACACCCCAAAGGGTGCAAAGCAAGAACAGAAAGATAAAGCACATTTCCAGACTTGGTTTGGATTATCTTCCTGTCAAATCCATTTGTGCATCTTTGCACTATGATCTCGCTTTTATATTGTGGGGGAGTCATTTTTTTTCTCCACTCTTTCTGACATCATATTTTCTTCATCATTTCTTTGTGTTAGTCACCATCGTTTCCTGCTCTATGTGCAAGGCTGAATTCGGGGCTTGTGAAATATTTTGCAAAGAGGAAAGAAAAAAAAATACACTGGACTCTGGACTCTCGTTTCTGTCTTTTCCACTCCAATGAACAGAGCACAGATTTTATTAGCCGTCGGTTCTGATAAGGTCTTCATTTCCATTAAATAAGGGGAATGAAACCCAAATTCTTTTATTTTATCACGTTAGAAGATGTTGCATTAGACTTTACAAATTGAGATTTTTTAAATTTTTTTTTATGTGAGGAAGCGTGACTTCTTTGAGAGGGGATGTGATTGCAGCACTCCAGATTTTTCTGCACATAGCGAGCACGGCCTGCCTGTAAAAGTGAAATTCTGAAGCCCGAGGAGCGTCCTACTTCCTTGTGATGCGTTCCGACAGCTCACCAGCAGTTTCCCAGCAGCCCCTGAAGGATGTCAGAAGGTCGCGGTGTGCGGAAAACGGACCACTTGACGCCTCGGTCTTTGAAGTTGCTGCATTTGATCTCGTGGGGGCGGAGCCACTTTTTGATTCGCTGCTGGACGCTGTCGCCCTCGGGGAAGCCTACCGAACGAGGTCCCGGGGGGAAACTGTCGTCCACAAAGTTCACCGTGTTCTAATTGAGGGTGAGAAAGGACACGGGAGAGGATGGAACGTGAAAAGGAGACAAGGAAAAGGGCGGGACAACCAGACACACACAAGTTGTTATAGAGCGGGAGAGGGATGACTGATTCTAGATGCTTTACCCATCCCACTTTTTTTGCAGACTAATACAAGTATGAGTATTCATAGGTACCAACTACTGAGTCAGGCAGGGGATGTGATGCGGATGCCCCGCTGGTAGCTCCCGGTGAGGAAAATTGATTGCTCGCCAGTCCCTTCCCATAATTCAATTCGGTTGCCTTGATGCCGCATTAGTGACCAGACGAGTGTCGCTGCCTCGCCGCCATCATCCAAGGTCGCAATGTAGCAACGCAGAGTGCGTAGTTCAACAGTTTATGCACAACCCCTTGAACTAGCTTTGACGTTTTATGGATGCAGGTAGATTTACTGTCACACAAAAACACTTGGGCCCTTGACTTCAAAATAAGTGCATGAAGACCAGGAACCGAGGGATCATGCTGAGCCTGTAAGCTACTCCATTAAATAATCCGGTTGCTGTCCTTTGAATGACTCTGAATCTCCAGGGAAAATGCCACAACTGTCAAAAGTCATGTAAAAGCACAATTTTTGGCCTTCTGCTCATACTGGTGCAAAAACACTTTTTGTACCTGACCCAAATAAATCAGTGGCCTATGTTCCGCACATTAAAAAACAAAAAACTTGGAAGGGTGACTATTATTCGAAAAGACAATCATCTTGATCTTTTAAGGGTACTCCATTCTTGTGCGGAGCTGACATCTGAAATGATTTGCTCATGGGGCTTGATCTTACAGTGATTCAGAGTCGAAGGCGTTGTGAAGTTGACAGAGCGCGATTCCCTGCTTCCAAAACAGTGGCGACATGCCAGCAAGCAAAAACAGACTATTCCCACCCTGACAGCTCCCAGCAGATGCAAAACTGGCAAACATCCAAGCCTGCTTTTTGGAGGGTGGTAAGCTTGGAGCCAAAATCATCGGTGGCACCGATGCTCTGTTGTTTTCTCCTGCAGAAACAGGCCAGCAAGAATGCATCGAGGCGCATTTCACGGCATCACACTTAATTCATCGAAAACGGAAAGGAGCTCTGGCGGAAAGCACCAAGGCCGTGGTGAGGCAAACAGCTGTTAATGGTGACAAGTCACACCACCAGACCTACTCGAGGTTTGGCCACAAATTTGGCGAAACAATGTTGGAGACCGAGAGTGACGTAGGAGGAGGAAAGAGAAATCGATGCCAGTCTTGTTCGGTCAGCTTTCAGTTCTGTTACACGAAAGGTGCAGCGACAGTACGGGGCGGTGTTGATACCCTTCAAGCTTCGGATATCCGAACACAAATGATGATGAATGACTAAAATGGAGCAGGTCCAGATGATGCCCTTAGTGAGGACGTTCACCGTCGGGAAGCGGCTCATTTCTGCCCAGCACTCAAGCTCTGTGGCTAAAAATAGGCCGGACCGGCGTTTGCTTTAGCATGTTCACACACCAGGCAGTCAGCCGCAAAAACGTTGCGACAGTGGGACCGGTTGAGCATGAGAAATGAAGTGAGGAGGGTTGGGAAGAGCGAGGGATCATTTGAATGCCAGTCTAGAATCTGGAAAAGATGTGAAAGAAGAGGGGACAAGTATTCTCAGACAGCTTCTCCAACCAGGAATGAAGCAATGAATCAAAGCAAAAATGAAAGAAAAAAAAATGATCATCAAATACTTGTGTGGTGTTAAATAAATGACATGCAGTGAGTGAACTGGCCTTGTGCTGGCCTGAGATTTTTAAGTGAACTGAACATGTAAGCGACGTTGCATTTAGGGCATTCGCAGTCTTGACAGAGTTTCAACATAGTGGCCGAGCTCTATGGAAAATATAATCCAACCAAACAATTGCACCTCCAGAAACAACAATAACATCTAAAAGCATACGTCTTCCAATATTACTGTGGAAAAAGTGTGTCGATGCATTTTTCTCACCTCTCTGCAGAAGCTAACAATGTTCTCCCACAGCTCCTTGGCTTCACCCTCATCATTTCGCCGCCGGGCCTCCACATGCATGCTCTCTCTCCTCTTCAGAGGCTTGATCACCTTGCGAAGGGTGAGGTACTGCTGGGGTGTGTGGCATGCGGCGCAGTTCTTGGCCTTCACGTCATTGAGCAGCGTACATGCCGGGCAACTCCACTGGCCGGGCCTCTCGTGAAGGCTCGACGAGACGCTCGCGGAAGAGGCGGGACTCGAAGAAGCGGTGGCTGAAGATGAGCAGGAATAGCCCCTGCCCTGTTTCCGTGTTTTATGACCCGTGGAGGATGAAGCAGAGGGAGGCGCGCAGGAGCATGCCGCGCCGGGCCCAGATGGGACCTGGCCGCAGTACGCGCAGCAGCGAAGCAGGGACGCCTGCTGCTCCTGAAAGCCGTGCAGCTTGGACGACCCGCAGGCGGAGCACTTTGGGGCACCGGTGGGGTTGCGCAGGGTGCACTTGGAGCAGGCCCAGGTGCTAAAGTCCGGGCTGGAAGGGCTGGCCGGGGTGAAGCGCACCGTCTCGCAACCCAAATCGATTAAGTCGGCACCGGCCCGCGACGAGCGGCAGCTTTCGCATTTCGACGAGCCGCCCGGGTTAGCTAAAGAGCAGCCTGGGCACTTCCAGGTAGGGGCTCCTGAGGAAGGGTGGTGAATAGCCTGCTGATTCTTTGGAGGCTCTTCTTCTTCTAAGATACTGAGGCGCTTGCTGGGGTACGAGGGCTCCTGGGGTTGGGCGTGCTTGGGTTTGGCAGGTCGCTGGGGGCCAGGCTGCGGGAGGACGCTGGCACTTGGAGGCGAGGTGGGACTTGGGCTGTTAGGGACTTGGTTTGTCGGTCGGCCTGTCGGAGGCACCTCTCTCCTACTCCGTGGCACGGGGTTGTTCTGGAGGGAGGAAAAAGCACTGAAGGTGGAGGACGGCACGGGGCCAGGGTCTTGGGGTTCGCACGGCGGAGCTGGGGGTGAGTCATCAGTTAGGTCAATGACTAGAGGGGCGGTCCCTGCCGAGGCCACAGGAAACCCCAGTACAGGAGTGCGAACCTCCGGTACCACCAAGGCCTCGGGGGGGATTTTGGGTAACGACAGTTTCCTGGGGCCGCCGCAGGCTGAGCAGGACATTGCAACGGGCGTATTGTGAAGCGTGCAGCGAGGGCAAGCCCAGCCCGACCGCTGCTGCTGCTCCATGCCACCCACTTCTCCGTTGCTCTCTGACCTTCTCAGCATGTCCTCCTTCACAGGAACCTGTCCTTGGGGCTCTGAAAGCACCGCGGGTGTGAGGGTGGGCGTCGGGGGTTCGGTTGTAGGAGCGGGGGGCAGACCGTTTGAGGTGGCAGCAACGGTCGTGATGGCGGGCGCCGGTGTGGTGGAGGATGATCCGAAGCCGCAGACGGAGCAGGCTCTCGATCCCTGAGGGTTGTTGAGGGTACAGCGGGGGCAAGCCCAGCGGTGCTCCTCGCTACTACTCAGGCGAAGGATCTGGTTCAGGTCAGGTTTCTGGCGAGGCGCCTCACAGATGGAACAGCGAGGGGCTCCGCTGACATTTAAGAAGGTGCAGCGTCCACATGACCACTCACTGCCTCGCACTGCAGCTGCCATGGAGCCAGGAGAGTGAGAGTGGCTGCAAAAGACCAAAACAAACGGTTAAGACTCACGTCATTTTGAAATTCTACCATTGCCATATTAGGACATTTGCTATTAGCTCCATTCGGAAGGTCAGATTTGAACCTTTTAGGTACTTTCCCCGTACCCGTACAGGGAACGGGGGCTTGTCACGATGCACCAACTTGCAGCAATGGTACCCTTGACACGTAACTTGGGAAAGGACTTTTTAATTGCGGAAACCATACAAAAACTACGAGGAGTCCAACGATATCTTTATGCAGAACGCTGCAGTTGATTATTGCTTATTAAAGCCAGGTTTCTGAAACAAGTACGAGGAAATGAAATTTCAAGACGGCTGGGGAGATGAGTGAATAATAAGATAAACTACCAAGCGAGGGAACACTTGCTTCCACTGAGATAATGGTGGTTGTCCAAAGGAAGAGTAGGGGGGCGGGGGGGGGGGGGGGGGGGGGGGCAACAACAAACATTTGAGACCACGAGAGGATGGGACCCAGAAAAAATAAGAAAGGAAAAATGGAGTGTGAGAGGGAAGGATTGCCTCGCTCAGGGGAGCAAAAATTAAATCTCTTTCCAGAGGGTACTGGGGGCACTAAATCCATCCACAATGGCTGTATGATTAGAGCCAAAAAATGCAGCAGAGAGGGCAAGAGATGGAGGAGAGGAGGCTGCAATCGCCTCACAATAACAGAGCTACGATTCTGGCTGCTTCTCGACAGACACTCGACAAACGTGACAGACAACTCTCCATCCCCTTAGTCGAACACCTCTCTCCCGCTGACCTTTAATAGGAATGCAGGCTTCAGAAGAGCAACGGATGTGTACTTGGTGCCTTTGTCTTCACCGACACTGTCAAGTCACCGTCACTCAAGTTGCTCACGCGTGAACAACAACACGGTGAAGTGACGAGCTTCGAAGGGGAATGGCGGAGAGCTGTGAGTGGGGGTCAATGTCTGTGGAATCTATTTGTAGATAGAGCAGAGTCACATGCTTTACTTTTGTGCCGAGGTTGGTCTGCAGCCTCAGCCTTTCGCCCGAGGACAATCAAAGTACGGAAGAAGAAGTTCCAGTACATTATGTCAGAAGCCATTAGCCGAGTATTTATTCTCCTGGGCTGACGTCAGCACTCCAACCTCGAGCATCCCCCCGGAGAGAGAAGGGAATATCGGTCTTCCAGCGACTACAATAAAAAAAAAAATAAATAATAATAATAATAATAATAAATAAAAAAAATTAAAGAGTTGCCTATTAGCTTTGCTTCAACATTAATTGAAGAATTTAGTAATATAATTATGGAAATTACGTGTTTATGGTGTTATTAAAAAGACTGCGAGAGGAAATCAATTCTGGAGTCACTGTTGTAATGCTTCTGTTAAAACACACCAAGAAGCCGACTGCTAAATGTTTTCCTTTTATCTCACAAAGCTTGGCCAAGGGTAGAATTGATGACACGGCAAGCTACCCAAAGGCCCATCCTCCTGTCTGTCGGTCTTTCCGTCTACAAGGACCCACAACGGCCATGACAAAAATGAGCGTCAGTGCGTCACGCTTGATGACAGCTCGTTTCCATAACTGTCAGGCGGTTTTCCTCGACAGCGGGAGAGCAGAGTCGTGGTGTCGGCCGCATGGCAACTTTGTCAAATCAATTGATTTGGTTGGCATCGGAGCTGAGGGATGGAAAATGTACCATGTCTGTCCCTCCGCAGCAGGCATGAGAGCTCAGAGCATTCTCACAATGAGCGGATCACATGCTCGAGGATTTTCCAAACATCGCACTTCATTCCCTCTTTATTTTTCTGCTGGAAGTGTGCACCGATGAGGGACACCTAACTCAATAAAATATAACAATCCTGGCCTTTCATTAAAACAAATGCACATGTCTGGCCTGTGGTCCCAGGACAGTACTTGGGGGAGGGGGAAAAAAAAAACTCGCTCATAAGTGGACCCGTGCTCAAACCTTTTCTCCTTGGCCCTGTTCAGTCAAGCTGCTCTAAAAATGCCCACTTCAGCTCCTCGGTTGCTCGGCATCGCAGACCCGGGCAGACAGCCAAGAGCTTACAGTGGTGCGAAAGCGTGAGAGAGACGGAAGTCCACCTTTACAATAATTAGCTCTTTGCAATGAAGATTTCAGTGCTGCAAAGTAGCCGGTCTGAATAAATCATCAGGATCAGGGCATCAATGACCCTTGCGTAAATGCTCACGGGCTGCGGGGCCATCATGTGTCCTCAGTTGACTGTGACAGAATTTGAAAGCTGCAGAGCTCGGGCGCAAAGTTGCAAACGAGTTCAGAGTTCCCAGCTCTGTGCAGACTACAAATAGATGCAAGACAATGGCGGGTTGCGTGATGGGAAGGTGAGGCTGGGCGCTGAGACTCCTGACCGCGTGTACCTCAGTCTACCACTGGCTGCTCGGATATACTCTGCGGACGGAACTCTGCCACCAGATCAAGTGAGCCGAGTCCCGCCAGCTTCTCCCCGCGAGACATTTGGCCTTTGTGCGACAGTCATTAGCACTCCCTTTCCAAACTTGGCTCTGGGCCCAGGGGGGCAGTGGGGGGTGGGGGGGGGGCTTGGCCTGCTCCTTGAAGAAGCTTTTTACTTTATTAATCCAACACAGACGCGAGCAGTCTTGAAAATTGACGCCTCGATATTAACGCCACCACAAACTCACACTTAAGTGAGGAGGAGAGTACCAGGAAGGTAATATTTGAAGGTTTTCATTTTGAAGGAATTATAACGAGTAATTCATTTAGAATTCAAAGAATGCTCGAAAATCTTCATTGAACTTTGTGGGAATCAGACTTTGAGTTTGAACTGGTATGGAGCCGGCGTCGGCAACATTACACAACTGACAGCCGGCCATTCGGTGTTGGATTCTTGTTGGCACCCGTGATTTTAGGCCAACCACAATCAAATCGGTCAGCAACTTGGCAAGACGGACTTGCGCTATTCGACAAGTCTCTCTCTCTGACACACAAGTTGAAACACGTCACGATGTTTTGTAATCTGACACACTGTGAGGCGATGACACAGCGGGAAAAAATTCTGTTGCAATTGGGAGGGAAACTTCAGAGACACAGACTAAGGAACACGTTTCAAAATAAAATCTAATATGGCTCACTTTTGGAGAATACAAGTTGCAGTTACTTTCGAATGAATCTCATCTAAAATTTGACCGAACCCTCTCCTGAATGACAGAATTGCCAAAAGAGTCAAGCTTCTGTTGTTGCCGATTTAGGCTAGCTTGACATACGACCACAAACGCTTTTTGACCAAGGCGACGGCACCCATTTTAACAAGATTCTACCTAACGAGCTCTCGAGCGACTGTGCTTGAACTCTAGCACAGAAAAGGGCAAAGGAAGAAGTCGAGCGGCGCCTGACCTCTGGCTTTGCCCTCCGTGAATATTTCATGACCTGTGCTCATTTTTGCCAAGTGAACGTGTCAGCAGAGGAGACAGCTTGGGAAACTGGAATTTTTAAAGAGAGGAAACTGTCCGACTCGGTTTTAGTGCACTGTGGCAAAACGCCAGCGCGAGCAGGAAGCCGACAAGACACTCCAGAATGGGAGGAAGAAGTGACAATAGAGCACCGCGGGCAGAGAGGAGGCAAGCTAGCACGCCATGATGCCTTTGGAGACGAAAGCGACCAGCCCGGGTACTGTACCAAAGGGATTCGCCCTCTCAGCGCGAGCCATGCTGACACAGCAAAACGGCAGAGTCGGCCCAAGCAACAAACCTAAAAGAGGGTGACAATTATTGATCGGAAATCCCTGACCGCTGACATAATGAGCGGCAGATCCCAGCATTCCGACGACAGCGTTACATGGAGAGCGGGGAATCGGTAATCATCCAGTCTTGCAAACAAAGCTACAGCATTAGGACATAAAGAGCATTGCTAAATAGGTTGCGGTGCTTTCAACACGGAAGAGGACGCTGAAATAATAATTCAGGCGTAGGCGCCGCGAGCAGGCATGCTGCTTCAGTCCAGTGTTGGTCAGTTTTAATCCAATTAAAAGGAGGGGCAAAGCCCACGGAGGAGACGGGCGATAAACGCAATCATCCATCACGCTGAAAGAGAACTGTCACTGGAATTGACTGTCTGAAGCGAAGAGTGACTTTTGATGCTCGGGGTTACCGAAGTCATTAGCCGTCAGGGTGGCTAAAAATGATGCCGCTCCAGAAAGATAGCAAAGAAATGAAGAGGAAGCTGTATGCGGAAAGTGCAGTGCTACGTTTTTAGTTTCACGTTCTTCGGCTGGAATGGATTCCCATTTGCAGTCCAGCAAACAAATGCGCAAACGGTGGATACCTCAAAGAAAAGACGTTCTAGATTTGCCAGCAAGTGTCCTCCTGTGAGAACCGATGGCACAAAATCATTCCGCACAAACAGTTCCCCAAAGTCAAAGGGCCGCTTAATGAAACCCCACCGGCCAACTTACTCCGGGCCGAAAGTATCAGCGCCACCTCGAAAGAAAAATAAAGCTGAAAACATTGGAGCCGGAAAATATGCTTCAGAATAAAAGACAGGCTTACTCCAAAAGCAGAAGGCCTTGGTGCTAGATTTCATGCTCCGTCACAGCTCAACAAAGCTTGCCTCACCACAGCAGTGCGTGTTGGAGAGACACGTTCAAGCTTCAAGAACACAAATTGCACAATATTGTTTTGTCTTCACAGGGACCGAATGTGTCCCTATCTGTTGCTCAGATGACCCTCAAGGGTTGATTGCAACTTGTTATTGAGGGCTGGCTCATGCCTGGAAGTGCTGCCCGGGTCTTGAGGAATGCTGACGCTGCATGGAATTTTTCATTAACTCCCCCAAATTGAGGCAGGGCTCGGTCATAACGAGCTCCTATTCTAATCGGCCCCCCGCGGGCTTGTTTTCACAGGGTTCCAAACAGTCAGCTCCATCACCTCTGCAGGAGACACCATCGACACTGCCAAAACGCTCCATAATGTGCTCGCAGAGGCCAAGTGGTGGGATTTTGGTCTGCAAATCCAGCTCAGCCAGATTTTCAGTCCAAAATAGAAAAACAACATGAAAATAAAGCCTCAGATTGGATCAGGTTGTGCGAGTTGACCCACGGCTGGGAGGCCACCAAATTCTCCGTGAGCTGTCGCCAAGAAGTGTTGCCGAGACACCGTACAGCGCGACATTCTTGCGCATCCCTTGAGATTTTGGACAATTCTATTCTGTCCATGCGAACAGAGGGGTACCGATACATTGTGTACTTGTCCGGTATTTTTTTCAAGTGGAAGCTGTGAAAGGTTTTGCACCGTTTGTCTCCATGCCTGCCGAATGACTCCAGTTGCTTACCTGCGCTCTCGGTGAGGCCGCACAGCAAGTTGCTGTTGCTGCTGGCGCGTGATGAACGCGCCGCCCCACACTGGGCTGCTGTGACTGGTCCTGAGCCAGCCCACCGGGGGAGACGACGGGTAGGGGTTGCCGCGAAAGCCACGGTCCGACTCTGTCTCTGCGGTGAGGGACGAGGCCGAGCTCCCCATCGCCACAGTGCCAGCAACGGACGAGCGGTTGGAGAAGAAGGGGTTGTCGGAAGCACCGTTTTGCAGTCTCGAAGCTTCCGGTCTCAAGTAGCCAGGCTTCGTGGGAGTTCGCAGACACGTCAGTCCGTCGCTCCGTCACAGCGGTGCCTTATAATTAATTGTCTTTCTTGTTGATTTTTGACCTCTCTCCAGAGTGCCACTCTTCATTCGTCCCGCGTACCTTCGCACATGTCTCATCAGTCTGTGCAGGCTCATGCTTGGTCCTCCTCTTTGAGAAATATACCGCGTTCACTGTCGCCGCCTCTTGGAAGAATGGCCGGGTTCATCCAGGCCATCGACATCAGTCTCCTGGTCCACGCAGACGGTTGCAAACAATCAATAGCGGCATGAATCCTGAGTTACATCCAGTAAGAGAAAATCAATGTGCTGCATTTCCTGGGGAGGGTGTTGGCAAAACTACCAGGCATGCTACTTTTCCAAAATCTCAAATGTCAAACATCCGGTCTGGCTAACAGCTGGACTCCAGCTGAACCCCCTCACCGGCAACAGCTGCACATCAGCCGTGGACTTCATCCTCATGGGAAATGTTTTCCCACGCTAAAAGGTATTTAGCAGAACCCAAGATTACACAACTCAGAGAGATTCTTGCAAAATATACAACTGTTTCTGGCTGGGGATGTTCTCGCCGAGCACAGGGTCTAAGCAGCTGATAACTTCAAATAAGGAAGGCAAAAGTGATTTTAAAAACACACACGCATGCGAAGTGTTACAATAAAAAAACAATAGGACGATAGGAACCTCCGTTTGCTTTAAGAGCAGTAAAACAAGTGTCACAAATCGAATGCAGAGAGTGTCGTTTTCCATGCAAGAAAAAGCCAGGATCACATCAGCTGATCAATTCGCTGCTGGCTGTTACGTGAGCAGTAATCAATGTAAACACACACAGATACACTTTTCAGATTGAACCAGTTAGAGAATGCATAATTTCACCCCCACTGCCCTCCCCCCCAAAAAGCATGCTTGTGTCCTCTTCCTTCAGTAGTACAGTCGAGAGGCCAGGGAGCGAGTCTCCATGCAGTCAACACGCATGCCGATGAAAAAGGGAATTGCGCACCAAACGGTCAGTCATCTACTCCAAGATCTCCCCCCGGCTCTCTTTTGGGAGCCGATCATTTCCCAAGAGAAGCATTGACTCGCTGCACATGCCGCTAACATGAATGCCTTTTCCAAGCAGACATGCCCAGTGTTCTCCCTGAATGCAGCAGGACGGCTTCCATTCACCGCAGCGTGTCATCAAGTGGCTCCATTCGGGTGGGCGCCGTCAAAACGCGCTTGTCGTCCGCTTGTGTGCGTATCGCAGCACATGATTTTCATTCCCAGCTCGACGACAGCGAGAGCGCCGTGAATGCGCGTGCGATCGCCCCCTGAACGGCGGATTACTGGAGAGTCTGCAGCCCGCATGCGCACTACCCCCCCACCCCCCCAGCCCCCACCGGCAGAAAACGAAGCTGGCAGGCAGGAGATTGAAACAAATCTCAACAGGGTCTGAGCTGTGAGGTTTGAGTCATTATTAAGGAAATGCAGCGGTGGCAAAAGTACCGACCATCTGCACTCAAGAATATGTACCGGTGCTTTTGTAAGGAAAACAAATAACTGTGAATTTAGAAGAAAAGTAAGAAGTAAAAATAATTAGTCTTTTTTTTAAACTGTCCATTGTTTGCAATACCCATTATATCCACAACAAGTGGGAAATTAGGGATACACCAATGACCGAGTACAAGTACTTGCCGATACCAAAATACCGAGACTTGACAATGCCATAACATCTTACAATTGTGATGAGCACCTTTTTTTCACAACACACACACACAAAACCTTTTCTTGAACATGTCATACCTTTCATTCAAATCAAATGTTTCAGAGTAACCACATTACTGCTATTTCAATGTCCAACTGCATGTACTGCTTATGCGGCCTGTAAACAAGCCACTTCAGTTAGGTGTCGTCTCAGTCTGAACACGCGGGGCGTGTAAAAGGAGGGGGGAGGTAAGAAATGTAGATCATGTTAGAAGAAAAAAAAAAAAAAGAGGCAAGAAAGAAAATAGAGTCGCGGGCGTATCCAAAGTAGATAGTCGATAAAAATAACTTCACTTTTGGTTGCACACGATTAACTGTGTGATAAACTAATGTCATTTCCCCCTCTGTATCTTAAAATAAATCCGATGATATGTTATTTTCAAACATTTCAATCATGTGCATCTGATGTCAATGTTGAAATCAAATGAAAGTGGCTCTACTCCACTCTGAGAGACTGCCTCGGGGCCCACAAAAACATCAAGACCAGTTGGTTGAGCTCGTGTTTTTAAAACTGGAACTCAAAAATGCACAAACATCACACATGGCAACGCACCCCACTCGCTGCCGAGACTCCTCTCAAGCTCAGCCGCGCGTTTGATTGACCTTACAACGTCCACCGCAGCATGCCTGCAATTGTGTTAAGTCAAACCAACTGTCAATCTCCGGAATCAATGGTTTAAAAAAAAAAAAAAAAGAACTTCGCATAATAAAGAGTGTTTTTTTTTTTTTTAAACTAGCAAAGGGTTAACAAACAAGAAGATGGCAGTCGGTGACCACGCTGCTCATCACCACTCTGCTGTCCCTTCACATTACTGAGATAAGCCTTCAAACTTCCCCTCACTCTTCCACTTCATCTCACTTTGTTGACCTCATTCCTAATCTTCGCTGAATTCATTGCTCACCCGGAAAAGACCGCATTTAAAAAAAACACACACAGAGGCTATCGAACCAGAACTTGACATGACTCACATATTTGCCAGTGCATCTTCATTCCATGGACGGCTGCGTGTTAAAAAATGAGACGTTGAGTCGCAGACGCACTCATTTCACTGGGACTCTGCTCGGTTCCACTGGGGGTGGAAAAAAAAAAGAAAAAAGAAAATGGGGCGTGTTGGTCATAGTCTGCAACGGGCATGACTAGCCCGATCATGAAATGAGTTGTTCACACTCAAGCTGGTTTATCAGGAAAATCCGCTCCCATGGCTTTGACACGTCAAAGAATGCAGATCCTAATATTGTTTGACTTGTTTGTTAAAGGGCGAAGCGTCGAGAAGATTTAGCGCCCAAAAAAATCGAGTTGCAATTAGGATTAGAAAGGGGAACTGCTACAAGGACCGAACAGGCAGTTATCTGCTTCATGGAACTGGCTTCCGACGATTTACGCAATCACCTTGTGGTCTTCTCATACAGTACGTCCCTAATCCTGCATGTTTGAATGGGACGGCCATAACGCAGCGACATGCCTACCGTAACGCAAATAAAGACTCTGTAACTGTAACTCTTTGTCCGTGGTGCACCTGTCCGTGGGGCCACCTGGCCTTCTGGAGAGAGCAGCTGCGCAACGCTCACAGGCCGCGACAGAGAGGTTGGATTTCATTTCGATTCCCTCTGGGACGGGGGCTGATTTCACACCACCTTGTAAAGGTTCCTTAACAAAGACACCAATTACCAATATGAAAATATGGTTTATTGTATCTTTTTTTTTCCAGCTGACACCACTACAAGTGTTCTCTTGAGTACGATACATAAAATGTCATTGCACCCATTGACAAAAGATGATTCACTAGGGTCAAAACGCCACGGTGTAGCGCCAACTACTGGCGAGGAGGACCTAATGTGAGATTTTGTTTTGCCTGAGGTATCGGTTGCCGGTATCGGCAGGCTCTACGGCAACTGATACCTTTTAAAAAGTCCATCATAGGCCCGCCTTTTAAATAAAAGATACCTGACCAAAATGAAGCATTTTTTTCCTCCCCTAATTGCAGCAATTGCGATTAGAAAAGTATTACTCCAGGTATCACAACAATAGTACAGTTGTCATTTGAAATATTTTCTTTTCTCAGGGGTTTTAATTGTAACGGGAGCAACTTGAATTGTTTCTTGACCTACCTTGTGCTGGGGTGAATGTAAAACTTGAGTCACTACATGGATACGGAGGGCCCCATGACTTGGTTTGCCTTGGGCCACCCAAAAAACAGCGAATGCAGTCTCATGACCGTTACAGTTTTCCATTTAACTCAACGAGTCGTTTCGAGCCTCGGGTAAGCGTGGCGTGACCTTTGCTCATCCCATGCAATCAGCCAATGGGTCATAAAGAGCATGACTAAGTCATTTTCAACACAACCTTCTTGGAAATTGCGTTAATTGAAATGTATTGGACACTAGCGTCACACAATCGCTCTATTAGTCGCCAAAGCGGTAACGCGGGAATGGTGCCACAGGAGGGATACAAACATTAGCTTGACAGCGTAGCCAGCTGACTGAAAGAGCTTGTCAACAAAGACGGCACGATTTCAATCGAAGGTGTTCACGCGGTCGGACATAAGTTGATTAGCACGAGTCCATTCAAACGTCGGCGATTCTCACCTCAAGTCTAAGCGAAGGGCAAAGGAGTCCCCCGTCTTTGTCGTGGCGGCGCTAACTTTTCACATCCATCGAGAGGTTAAGTTGTTCCCGCGTTGCGCTGCGGCCAAAAGGAACTTCCCTTGCGTGGGCTGCGCGTTCTCCGCTCCCCGAACACGTCGCAGACATTTGGGACAAACGTGTAGGAGATTAATAGGCCGACAGGTACCAAAGGGAACTGATGAGAACGCGTAGGTTTACCCCCAACAGCCTTCAGAAGGTAGCGGAATCACTACGCACTAAACTCAAGACGAGTGTGCGTTAAGTACGCAGCGAGAACCATCTGCCACTTGTGAAGCTGAAGTGAGCGTACGTAAATTCATATAAAGAATACACGGAAACAAAACTACATTTCCCGAGTTCAACACAGAATATCCGGGTTCGATATACAGTATTGTCCTTATTAAAATGCTGTTTGGGATTTAGATTGAACATATTCGTCCTTATTTTTAGAATTCAACATAATATTTTCAGTTTTACAAATATGACTCTAAGTTAGATAAGTATAACAGTGAGAAAAAAAATGGCCTTTTACTGCCACCTAATGTCCAGAAGTGTGAACCGTCAATCTGATGACGCTACTGTATCTAAACTTTTATCTGGACCTATTTTGATATTTAAATGGATGATTTAGGATGCTTTTATCATTGACAGTCATTTATTTCAAATTTTTAAGAATTTATTTGAGTCGTGTGAGCCAGAAAATAGATCACCAACGGCCACGGCCGAATTCAGATGTCTTTGCTTGTCCCTCGAAATGGGCTGTACCGTAAAACATCCAGCACACAGTTTAATTAGTACTGTATTTTTACGTGATTAAAGTTTGATATACTTTGCTGGTGGTGAAAGACAACTCGTTTACAGTCTTACATTTTTTCACGTATTTCCATGAAATTAAATCAAATGTAAATATGGATTTTAATTCCGAACGTTTGTCTTTTGGGAGCTAATCATTGTTTGGCCACAAGAGGGTGCTAACTGTCCACTGAATTTGTAGCGTCTTATGATGGGAAGATCGAAATTTATAATTTTTCACCAACCAACAAAACACGATTTGAAAAAAATAAGTGCCGTGTTTCAAAAACGAGGCAGAGGTTTCATCCAGAAAATCTCATTTTTATATTGTTAAGAGTATGTGTGACGCGCGACGAACTGCGGGCTAACACCATTAACACAATCGACCAAATGAAAAACAACACGAACAATTACGAACAGCAAAGCTTAAAAGAAACAAATATTATCTCCAACACAGTATGGCGGGAGCAATGGTGAAGTCGCATTCGGTCTCTGACATGACTGCGTAACAGACAAGCACTTGCTATCAATTCAACATGTCAAAACTTCCACTCGACAAAACGTAAATTAAATAACAACACACAAAGCAATGTGGGCTTGTAGCAAATCAGAAAACTAATTGAGCACACCTCACAGTAGAAAAAGAAAAACAAAGTGAAATATTTTTATAAAACTGATCATTAGTACGGGTCATCAACGAGATGCGACTCACCAAATTAACTTCCTGTTGCGATGCCTGATGATACGGCGGGAAGCAGGTGCCGTACTGTGCGCGGTTGCGTCACTTCCGTCCTAATTTAATATCCTTTAGTCATCAATCCGTTCCATATGCACAGTGTCAACATTGACATTGCGCTAAAATAATTGACATTTTCAAAAAATCTTGAAAATGCATTGTACATAACTAAAATAGCCCTCAAATAAATGTTTACAGTTATTAAAGTTAAATGTGACAGGACTAAGAAAATGTACTATTTATGAAACATAAAAAAATACTTTTGTGTATCTAGTTGTAACTAACCATCGTTTGCATTCATCTTATTTTCGAGCTGAGTGAGGACTGAATGTTGCACAACTACGCGTATAACTCGAGGGAGCCAGCATACAACAAGCCACACTTGGAGAATCACTGATATGGTAGATTAACCAGACAGAGCTCCATGAAATATTTGGTGCATGAAGCACGTTAATTAAAAAAAAAAAAAAAAAAAAAAAAAAAGAGAGCGAGATTTACTGAATACCCTAATTTGATGACCACTGGACAATAGCAGTCACGCCAAATGAAGTAGTTACGCGGGAGGACGTTTATGTGAATGAGCACGTGACGGAAGGAGAGTACATCTAAAAAGTCAACACACCCCTGTTGAACTGTTTGGCTTTGTGATTTAAAAAAAAGTAAGACCAAGATAAACCTCAAGTAATCGGCCAACATCTTTCTAATGTATGTGTCACACGACCAATGGAGCGGAATATGATTGGCTTTATGTTTGCAGGGCCACACACAGAGGTTTGTCTCTTGGGGTTGTTTATGTCCTTGTTATGGTGGTTAGATTGCCACCCACAGTGTTGTTTTCGTCTTCTATTTTCACAGGCAAAAACTAACTCCAAAAGGTTTGATGAAAGAAGCTGAAGAAGAAGTGTACGCAGTATACCTTTGTGCTTTAGTGCAGTTAAGGAGATTGATGTTTAAAAAGGTCACATGCTGTAAAACTCAAGAGGGGAGGTGGAAGGTGTGATAACAATAATTTGTCGGTGAATGGATTTTTACAGGCCTTAAATGAGAGAATTTTATGATTTGGGGATGTTGAAATGTTCTGACACATCCATCGACCTTTATAAAACAAACAAAAAAAATAATCATGTCATTCCATAGCCATTAAATATATAACACTCAGCTAAGTTTGCTGTCAAGTTTAGTTAAAACAACAGCATAACTTTACCTTGAAGAATGTTAGCTTGATGCTAAAACCCCGTCAATGTGCAAATGAAGATCATATGGGGCGGTGTTATGCAGCAAATACTTGAACACAAATGAGATAAGACAATATAAAATAATTATAAGCATATTATTTATCCTCTGTGAAGAATGATGAATATTATGAATAAATACCCGTTTGTCTAAAATTATATTACCCCCAGGTAGCCAAGGCATGCACACGGGAAGGAGCATCACAATGTCCATGACATCTTTTTATTTTATTTATTTTTTGGCAGTCATTAATTTCATTGTTTGGTTTTGTCTCAACGTGTTTAACTGCTCCAATAAATTCCACTGATTTCTGTGCAAGCACTTGTGCACATGCTGCCGCCGTTAGACAAAAGGTGCGGGGTTCCGTTTTCTTGCTGATGTCGACAACATGCCAACGGGTAAAAGTTCATCTTCGATCAAGTTTATGGAAAAGAGGAAAGGCATAAAAAAAGCCGGACGCCTCGGAGAGCTCATTCCTGGTTTGCTGCTCACAGAACATTGCCATCCCTCGACCCTTTCCAGTGCGACTTTGGGATAACGGCTTAGCATGATTTGGTTTTCTGTGGGAGTCCAGAACAAATAGAGAGGCAAGGCTGAGGATTGATCAGTGATGGAAATTCCAGGTCTTCGGCTTCTGACACTTCTTCTGCTCTTTCAAGGAATTTGCACAGTTCGAGGTAAAAGACGATTGCCATTTGAAGACTGCCGTGCATTAAAATGAAAACAAAAATGATCAAACGTAATCATAAAGGGTTATATTTAAGTGCTGGGCCTCCAGAACAGAATAGATGCCTCAAATCTCTGAAAAAGGGGGTAGGGGGAATCATTTTAGTTAAAAACTTTTAACTAAAATACTGATTTGTTTATAACCCCTCTGAAATTTTTATTTTTTTTTAAGAAATTTGATTCTGTCACATTCCTTCAAAAGAAAGTGGTTTTTGAAAACAATTAATCTCATCTCGTCCCAACTTTATTTTTAAAGTACCTGTACTCAAAGCCACCAAAGCTAAAAGAAATTGCTCTGACACAAAAGTCAAACGTTTGAGGGAGGGCTGGCTGACTCTAAAATACGTTCATCAGGGACATCCAGCCAAAATGTGGTGCGCATTTTGTCGCAATTTCACCAGGTTTGCAGATATTTTGTTACCTGTCAGGCAAGTCCTCGTGAAAGATGAGCGTTTTGTCTACACTTGGATGTTTTTCGCCTGAGGGCGGTTCCAAGCTCATCCGGATCACAGATCCAAAGTACACTTATTACATTTACGATTTGAACTCCCCAAATCACATGTTTTGAGCTAGAACCCGTAATAAACCGCCATTGTAAAACACAGTTTGAACATTAACACAAAAATACTTGTAAAAAAAAAAAGATATGTATCTCACATCCAGTCTATGGGAAAATTGTAC
Source organism: Hippocampus comes (assembly GCF_001891065.2). Lineage (NCBI taxonomy): Eukaryota > Metazoa > Chordata > Actinopteri > Syngnathiformes > Syngnathidae > Hippocampus > Hippocampus comes. Next base: position 1,554,714 of record NW_017805741.1, read on the forward strand.
CTAAATGAATGTAAAAAAAAATTAAGCTGTTTGTGATCAGCTGGTTTGACCATATTCCATGTTTTAGATGTATTTTTGTGATATTTTTCTTTTTGTTGTTGTTTTTTTTTTTTTTTTTTTTTTAATTTCATTCAGTGATTTCTGAACCGCTAGAGTTGTTATAAATCACAAGCTTCGTGTGTTCTTTCGCAGGGAGCTGTGAAAGCGGGGAATTTCAGTGCACCAGCGGGCAGTGCATAGACATCGCCTGGAAGTGCGATGGAACCAAAGACTGCACGGACGATTCCGATGAGCTCAATTGCCGTGAGTGTTCTGCATGGGTGGGGATGGGGGGGGGGGCGTTTTATTCGGAACGGAGTTGCATGGAACAATCTCATTACTTTTTCCTCCCCCCTTTGTTTTGTTTGCGTGAACAGCCCCTCCATCATGCAGCTCACAGCAGTTTAAATGTGTTACGAACGGTGAATGCATCCCACTGGAATTTGTCTGTGATGGGGAGAAGGACTGCACGGATGGTTCGGATGAAGAAAGGGAGTGTGGTATGGAGCGTATAGGACCCCACTATTTTATCTTTTTTTTTTTTCAAACTAGAATTCTAGTTTGATTCCTCTGTATTTGTAATCAAACAGGCGGTCGCACCTGCAGCCCGGACCAGTTCACCTGCCAGGAGGGCCAGTGCATTCCCGCAAAATACAAATGTGACCATGTGAAGGACTGCGTCGACAATTCTGATGAAAACAATTGCAGTAAGATAAATGTTGAATGAATATATTTTATTTGTGTGTATTTTTCCAAGCCCTTCTTTTGTTACAGTAAGAATATTAGAATATATTTAGGAATGAATTGAATGGAACATGATGTCTATTCTTCCCGTTTCTAAAGATGTCTGTTGTTTGGAAAAGAGAATTTTAATGTCAATGTTGTTTTTTTAATTTTTTTTTATTTTGGATAAATAAAGGAAATGATCAAATGTATTTGCGCGTTTTTTTCAGACTACCCACAATGCACCGAGAAGACATGTGCTAATGGCGCTTGTTACAACAACTCTCAGCATTGCAACGGACTCCAAGACTGCCGAGATGGTTCCGACGAATATAACTGCAGTGAGTAAAGAACTTTTTCGTGATCACAAAAAGACCACCGAGGAAATTACAGACCTGCGCCACGGTCAAATGAATCGATTTTCCTTCCTCCTAGCTTAGCGGCTAGCGCCGAAAAGTAACGGTGGTGGAAAGTTTGCCTGTAGGTGGTGGTATAATCTTTTCAAAATGGTACAAATTTGATACAGTAGCGTACGAGAGAGCTTTCAAAATTGTCACACCGAAGAAGACGTAAACAATACAGAACCCGGAATGTTTCAAGTTCAAATGGGAACGATTTAGGAACGATCACATTGGGAATGAATGGGAAATTTTGGGGTGAGAAATGTTGATGTGGGAAAACTAGGAGTATTTGGAATGAGAAATCTAATAACCCCCATGGCGTGAATTTCAGCCTTCACACAATTATTTGTCATTCTTCATTCTGTCTGATCGTCTGCTTTGCAGCCGCCAATCACTGCTCCATCCACGAATATCAATGTCCCAATGGCATCTGCATCCCAAATTTCTTCTTGTGCGACCACTGGAATGATTGCGGGGACAACAGCGACGAGCAAGGCTGCGGTAAGGTCAAGCGAGGGCAACATTGAAGTCATCGAGGTTCAAATGTTCAGGTTGCTCAAGCGCTGCAGACTTCAAGCTGCATTCATGCAATTGCTGCCTCTTTTCTTTTGCAGTGTATCAGAGCTGTCGCGGCGACGAGTTCACCTGTACAAGTGGCCGTTGTATTCCTCAGTACTGGGTGTGTGACAAGTTCAATGACTGTGGGGATAACAGTGATGAAAAAGGATGTGGTAAGGACACTCCGGGCCTTGGATGTCAGATTTTTTTTCCCTCCAGCCTCCATGTGCTGACATGTCAATCAAATCTGCCAAAGCCCCTCAGAATCACTTGTTTCTTGATCCAATTAGATTTCAAACTTATCCTCAAAATTGATTTCCGCATCCTGCATCTTACAGAGTAAAAATAAGAATGTCAAACATCTTTTCAGTTTTAATTCTCTGTTCTCTGCTTTATATTGATTTTGTAACGACCCCGCTCGAAAAATTGTCGCTTGCAGACAGCAACTCACGCGACTGTTACCCCGGCGAGTGGGGCTGCCCGGGCTCCACTGCTTGCATCCCGCTGGGGAAGGTTTGTGATGAGAAAGCGGACTGTCCCGGGGGAACAGATGAGACCAACTCCACCACCGGGAAGACCTGTGGTAAGATCTGAAGGTTTCATACACTTAACAGAACAAAGTTTGCCAATCGACGGGAGCGCATCCCCAACTTTCATAGGACGCTAAAAGTGACGGTCCAAGGGTTATCGGCATTGGAGGATAGTGCCCCACAAGCATTTCTAAGACGGTAGCTGCTGAGCTTTTGATATGATAACGGCTCTCAACTTTATCGCCGCCCTTACAAACGCTTGGTTGAACATTAACCTTTTTCTGGGACGGAACTTGATAATTGCCCTTAGAAGCAGCACATGATGGCCGTAATTTAGCTTGCAAAAAATTATAATGTCGCCTCTGCAGATGATTAGAGGCCTTTAACAGGATGCGTCGGTAAACTGAGACTTTTATTGGCATCTCCCGCAGGCTTAGGGCACTGCTCAACGTTGAGCTGCGAGTATCTATGCCACGTGTCGCCAGAAGGAGGCGCTTGCTACTGCCCCGATGGCTTTGTTGTCGGCAATGACAGTCGCTCCTGCGTAGGTAAGATGAGGTGATCGAGAAAACCGCATAGCGACGGCTGCTGCTTACATACGCAGTTGAAGAAATGACATTGAATTGGACTGCTATGTGCGCAGACTACAACGACTGTCAAATCTGGGGGATCTGTGACCAGCTATGTGAAGACCGGCCCGGGACGCACCGCTGCAGCTGTGCCAGTGGATACTTCCTGGAGCAGGGTCACATCTGCAAGGCCAATTTGTCAGGTACTAACTGCTGCATGTGTTAAAGTCTACATTCCAAAGTTTTCGATCCCTCAGACTTATTCTTTGCCTTAAGTACCGGTGGCTGGTATCGGCAGCCTATTACCAAAAAAGAAACAAAAATAGCTGCGATTTTGTTAAACTGCGAAAACTGCAATATAGTAAAGGTTTACTGTCGTCGGTTTTTCGCACATGATAAAAAATATGTGCCTGCGTCAAACTTTTGTTTCCAGGTGGAATGCCACACCTCATTTTCACCGACGGAGGAGATGTGATGATGGCCGACGTACACGGCCGCAACGTTCGAACTTTGATACCCGCTCAGGGTAAAAATACGGTCGTCGGCGTGGCATTCCACCGACATAGCGAGACCGTCTTCTGGAGCGACACATACAACAACAAGGTGAGCCCTCTTCTGTGACTTTTAAAAGCAGCTGTGAGCACAGGGTCACCCCCATCGCCTGTTTTTTTTGGACCAGGTGTATTCTGCCAACTATAACGGTGGAGACATTAAGGAGGTTCTGACAGCGGCAGTTCACAACGTGCAGAACCTGGCCGTAGACTGGATCAACTTCAAGCTGTACGTGTTAGACGCCGCGGTGGAGCGCATCGACATGTGCGAGTTCGACGGAGGCAATCGGGTCACGCTGGTTGCTGAGAACCTGCAGAGTCCTCACGGCCTCGTCCTGGACCCCACGGTGGGGTGGGTCGAAATTGCAATTATTGTTGTCAAGTTGTTGAGTTTGATTTGAATCAACTTTTTATTTCACGGGCCAAAAATTAAATTCATTGGTATTGAATTGACGTCTGCGTTTTCAGTTACATGTTCTTCACCGACATGGGTGACAGCAATGAGCAGGTGAAGCTCGAGCGGGCCTTCATGGACGGCAGTAACCGCGTGGAGCTGGTGAAGAACAGGCTGGGCACGCCCACCGCAATTAGCATCGATCTCGTCACAAAAAGGGTCTACTGGTCTGACAGTCACTTCGACACTGTGGAAACCGTTACCTATCACGGTTTAGACCGGTAAGCGTCATAGCGGGATCGTTTCTGTTTGCCATTCACTGCGTTTGATGGCCGTTTGTTGCTGTTGCCTTTCAGGAAAATAGTGCTCAATGGTGGAACCCAGGCTCCACATCCTTTTGGGATGGCCGTCTTTGAGAACCATGTCTTCTTCACGGACTGGACCAAGATGGGGGTGGTGCGAGCCAACCGCTTCAACGGCAGCAGCCCAGCGCTCCTCTATCGTACCGCCAAGCGACCCGGCCATATTGTCGTCTCACACCCAGTGCTGCAGCCCATCGGTAAGCGCCGCCACAGAAGCCTCAACATTACGCAACCGGACTAAATGAGCCTGACTTCATCTCCTCAAACAGTGATGAACCCCTGCGGGCGTCACAACGGCGGCTGTCAGCACATTTGCGTCCTGAGCCATCGCACCGACAATGACGGTCTGGGCTACCGCTGTAAGTGCCGCCATGGTTACGACCTGCAGGCGGACCTTCGGACCTGCTTCAGTGAGTTTATGGCAAACGCACATGGCAAATGGCAAACGCACATGATGGTTAGTTAGTTATTTTGTCCTGCTTTTATGCTTGTGAAACAACAAAGTGAAAATTATAGCCCAGCTGTGTCTCCATTGTTGCTTATTGGCACAATTGGCGGAGAGAACGACAAGGCAGGGGCAGGCGGTGTCGGCAAACCAATCTCAATCGCCGGCAAGCCTGGCACGGGCACGCGTTTGCTAACAGCCTCCTTGCACTTGTTGAACAGAGGTAGAGAACTATTTGCTGCTGGCCACCTCCATGGCCGTGCGAGGGATCCCGCTCAGCATTTCCCTCCAGGAGGACGTCACACTTCCTCTCTCAGGGCTCGCCTCCTCTTTTTCCGGCTCCGCTGTGGAGTTTGATGGCAACGAGGAGGTGATTTTCTACAACGACAGGTCCCGGGGCATTATTTATAAATCCAACCTCAATGGGACTGGTAAGCAAATGTGAATGATACTATGCTAATAGTTTTATTCAAACCTGTCGTTATTTTTGCCCGTACTCTGAACGAAATACTTTTCTTACCCTTTTAGTTCAACAGATTTTGACAGGCTACAGGGCCTCATCCGTCGACGCCATGGCCTATGACTGGACCTCCAAAGTTTTATTCTGGACCTCAAGCTCTTACAAGACAGTGACGGCCTTCAGAATCACCGACAAGTCCCGGCGAGACATCGTCAGTGGATTGAAGAGTCCAAAAGGAATTGCGGTGCATCCCAGTGCTGGGTGAGTAGTCATTCGGAGCCAATCACAGCAGCTATTCCTGGAAGTCGTGTCATGAAACGAGGTGGTGAGGGACCCCGGAAAGCAGGGTGGACTTAAAATGTGTTAATAAAACTAAATCCAAAACAACAAGAAACCTATAAACGTCAACACAAACAAGGACCCTACCGTGTGTGGTCGGGGACGGAGTCCTTTGAACAGAAAACTACTCATGACATCATGACCAACAGATGTGCCGCTGTAGGAGGAGCCCTACATTGCCACCTCTTGGTCACAAACAGATCCACCATGACAATCCCCCTCCCTCAAGTGATTGGTCCCAAAAGTCCCCAAAACTCACCCAAGGGCTTGACGTGGACGTGCGTCGCTGGAAACGGGGAACGTGTGGCAGCTGGAGACGCGCGCCGCTGAGAAAGGGTGCAACTGGGACCAGTTCTTTGGTCCTGCAGGGTCCATCTTTTGGTTGGGTCATTCTCATGTCTTGAAACGAGGTGGTGGAGGAGCAGGGTGGACCTAACAAAACATATTCATAAAACACTGAGAAAACTAAATCCAAAACAAACAGAATCTAAAGTCACAAACAAAAACCCATGACAGGAAACACAAACAAGGACCCGACCGTGAGTGGTTGCGCAGGGAGTCCTTCAAGCAGAAAACTTCTCATGACATCATGAGCAACAGGTGTGCCGCTGTCGGAGGAGCCCTACAGTGCCACCTGTTGCTCACAAACAGATCCACCATGACAAGTCGTACTGTGCTGTCTCAGTTTGAATTAACATTTCGGAGTTGGAATTGGAATTTCCAACAATGAATTTGCACCATGAAAATAAATCAACATCTAATTTCAGATTCAAACTCCAATGGCTCCAAAATGCTCAACATTTGGGGAGAGCAAATCCACTCTTTCTGAATGGATCAAACATAATTAAAGCCCATCATATTTACGCTCCATTGGTCATGTGACACTTACATTTGGAGGCTCGTCGCCAGCCGGCCGATTACTCGGGATTTATCCTGGTCTTATTTTTATAATTTTTTTTTTTTTTTTTTTTTTTAATATCGCAAAACCAATCAAAAATGGTTGGCATTAAATGAGTTCAACAGACGTGTGTTGGCTTTTTATTTAGATGGACTGTTCTTCCGTAAGATCCACATTCACCCAAAAATGTCCTCCAATGCAGCTACTTGTTTTGGTCTGACTGGTTTCGTCCGGCGGTCATCATGAGGAGCTTCCCGGATGGCACCAACGCGGTACCATTGGTCAACACCACACTTGGATGGCCGTACGGACTTGCCCTTGACTATGCGTAAGCGTACACTGCAAGCTTAATATGCATCTCCTGTTTAAGAAGCATCGGTTCATAGTACTATTTTTTTACTTTTCTTGTGTGTGTGTGTGTGTGTGTGTGTGTGTGTGTGTGTGTGTGTGTGTGTGTGTGTGTCTTCAACAGCCAAAACCGCTTATACTGGGTAGATGCCCTCTTGGATCAAATTGGTCACATCGACGTTCAGGGAAACAACAGACAGACCTTCGCCAATATTGGGCAGATCACAAATCCTTACTCTTTGACGGTTTATTCAGGTCGGTCTGTTTTATTTGTATACATGACTGACAAAACATGACCATGTTGTTCTTCAGAGTCTGAAAGAATACAAAGTAAAGCATTTCTTTTTTTTTTGTGCGTGTGTGTGTGTGTATGTGTATGTGCCCGCTAGACTACCTGTATGTGTCTGATACCAGAACCAGAGCGATATTTGAGATGAGGAAAAGGGATGGAGGAGGAAACTTTATGATCAGACAAGGAATCAATGGCATTCTGAACATCAAGGCCTACACAGCCGATCTCCATAGCAGTACGTTGACGCAGTCTTGGCGAAAACGTCGGAGCAAGATGACTAGGACAAAACAGGGAAGTGACTTTGTGCTTCACTTTTCTCCTTGTAGGTATCAACAGTCGTTGCAATTCGGTGCCAAACGGGCGCTGCAGCCACTTTTGCTTCCCGACTCCGTCCTACAGCCGCGTGTGCGGATGTCCATACGGCATGAAGCTGCAGGTCAACCAGCAGGACTGCGTCAAGGACGACAGCGTCCCCCCGCCGGACAACAACTGCGGGGACTACTCTTTTGAGTGCGACGAGGGTCGATGTCGGCCCAACTCCTACCGCTGCGACGGCTATTTGGACTGCGTGGATAAGTCCGACGAGGCCAATTGCACCAATATCGGTGAGTAGGTGTTGATACCATCAACATTTCAGCGCCTGACACCAGGACGTACAAATACGGTGTCTTCGTGTATTGTGTTGTACAGTAATACTGCGTTATTAGTCACGGTCTACTTCAGTCTTGTTTTGGCAATGTCGTTTGATGTCTGGCGAGCCTTACCTGTTGAAGTTATGTCATTGCTTGCCATCATCCAGGGGCGACTTGCTCACCCATTGCCTTCACCTGCAACAACAAGCACTGCATCCTGCCCGTGTGGCGCTGCGACGGCACGGATGACTGCGGCGACGGCTCCGATGAAGACGACTGTCCCACGGACGTCCCCGCCACCTGTTCCGCCCACTCCTTCACCTGCGACAACAAGAGATGCATCTCTGCGGCGTGGGTGTGCGACGGCGACAACGACTGCGGAGACGGCTCGGATGAACAAAACTGCAGTAAGTGGAACTGTGCCAGTTTCCAACAGTTTTTAGCTAGTCCAGGTACCAAGGCGTAAGCGGAGGGTCAAGCGGTGATGGAGCCTTTTCCGTTGCCGCTCCATCTCTTTGGAATGACCTCCCGCTGGTTTCCAAATTCCAGAACAGATTGCTGCACTGTATTACACAGCTCTCTCATTCGATTTTCAAACATCCGACTAGGTTGCTCTGACGTCAACCCGCTTGTCCTGCTTCTCAGATTCCACCATCACCACCTGCGGTCCTTCCTACTTCCTGTGTCCCGACCACCGCTGCATATTCGAGACCTACGTATGCGACGGGGACCAGGACTGCTTGGATGGCTCGGACGAGGAAAATTGCGGTAGCAATGACGTCACTCCCGCTCCGCGTCGTTTCAGCTGTGTGGCGATCACACTTTGAAGACCCTTTTTTTTTTTCTTCCGACAAAGAGTTCTCCTGCCCCTCCTATCAGTTTGCCTGTGCCACCGGCGACCAGTGTATCACCAGCAGTTATCACTGCGACGGAGTGTTTGACTGCAGGGACCATTCCGATGAGTATGGCTGTCGTAAGTTTTGCGACGTCGACGGACTTGCCGTCGTTTGCCATCGAGCCGCTGAGCCAGGAAGATTTGTCAGTGCAGTGAATGAGTTTCGTAATGTCTGTGCCCAAAGCCACTCCAGGCCCGGGCTTGTGCCACGACAACGAGTTCCAGTGCCAAACCGACGGATTCTGCATACCGGAGCAGTGGGAATGTGACGGCCATCCCGACTGCGAGGACGGATCCGATGAGCACATCTCCTGCCCGCCCGTCACCTGCTTATCCGGCTACTTCCAGTGCACAAACAAGATATGCATCCCAAATGCCTGGTTGTGCGACGGCGAAAATGACTGCCGGGACAATAGCGACGAGCGGAACTGTCCCACGCCGCCGTTCCAGTGTCCCAGCGGCCAGTGGATGTGTCCCACGGACCAGGTGTGCATTCAGCAAGATCAAGTGTGCGACGGCCACGGGGACTGCCCCAATGGAGCTGATGAGTCGCCTCTCTGCAGTGAGTTTTGCTTTGCTGCCGTTTGAAATGCATCATCTGTCCGGCCATCCATTTTCTATGTGAAAAAAAAGAAAAAAGAAATTAGACAGAGCTGGATATGATTCATCGCTCGTGTGTCATTTGCCAAAGACGAAGAGGACTGTTTACTGAACAACGGCGGCTGCAGCGACATCTGCATTCAAGGACCGTTCGGGGCCGAGTGCAAATGTCTGCCGGGTTTCCAGCTGCTGAACGACTCCAAGACCTGCGACGACATCAACGAGTGTCTCATCCCGGGCTTTTGCAGCCAGCAGTGCTACAACGAGAAAGGAAGCTTCCGCTGTTACTGCTCCTTCGGTTACCTGCTGGAACCAGACGGGCGCACTTGCAAAGCTATAGGTGGGCAAACACGTCATCCGGGGAGGAGGTCATGCGCGAGTCTTAAGTCGGTGTCTTCGAGTTATATCAAGCATGCGCCATACCAAGGTTGTCATAGGTTTGGAGTGTTTATCAAGTGTAAGATTAAAAACAAGGTCACAGGAAAGTAAACTACAGTGGGCTCAAGCTCATGTGGAACCTTTAACAAGAGTCAGCGGGCCAAGATGAAGGGATGGGAGCTTACACATGCTGCTCTTTTTTTTGTTTGTTTGTCTTCCTCTTTTAGACCCTCTCGCAGCTGTGCTTCTGATAGCCAAGCGTAACCAAGTCATCGCCTACAGGATCAACGCAGAGCCGCCCACCATCAGTCCAGTGGTTAGCGGATCAAGCATTGTGACCGTAGATTTTGACCGTGTGACTTCCAGGGTGTACTGGGCAGACGCCTCGCAGAAGAAGATCTGGAGCGCCTACCAGAATGGAACCGATAGACAGGAAGTACGTTTTCCCTTTGATGTGGTGTATTCGCTCGGCAGAGTACATTCATGCGTTCTGCCATTCTGACAGGGAAAAAGAGAAGACGTATTTTTCGATGAGCGCCGGGAATCCTTCAATGGATTATCATACTGTCCAATTCGGATCTGTCAAAGTTGGTGCCTTTGTTGCTGTAGATTTTCTCCAGTGGTCTGCTAGTGCCGGAGAGCATCGCGGTGGACTGGGTGGGCAGAAACCTCTACTGGACCGACTCGGTCATGGAGAACATTGAGGTGTCCACTCTGGACGGTCGCTTCCGGAAAGTGCTGCTCAGCAAAAACGTGACCAGCCCCCGCGGCCTGGTTTTAGACCCTCGCAACCAGTAAGGAAGCATTAGGTTGGCTTCTTGCTTGAATCATCGGTTCAACTTTTTCTGGTCATCCCGCACAGTACCAACCTGATGTTCTGGTCGGATTGGGGTCAGAATCCGAGGATCGAGCGGGCTGACATGGATGGAGCAATGAGACGGGCCATTGTCAGCACGAAGATTTACTGGCCCAATGGCTTGGCACTGGACTACACCACGCGCAGGGTCTACTTCGCCGACGCTTACCTGAAATATATCGACTATTGTGACTATGATGGCAAGAACCGCTATCAAGTTATGGCGAGCGACATGGTACCTTGAATTCAAATCAAATTATAGCCAGGTCAGGAGCGGGATGCCGTTAGCAACCAAATCCTTGGGCTCCAGGTTCTCCAGCACCCGCACGGCATGACCATCTTTGAGGACAACGTCTTCTGGTCGGAGCGCTCCAGCGGCAAAGTGATGAGCACCAACAAGTTCCACGGCGGCAACGTCACCACACTGATGAACAGCGTCTATCAGCCCATGGGCCTCGTTCTGGACCATCCCATTAAACAGCCTGCAGGTGACCTATTTTCTGATAGGCACTGACCAATCGTTCCCATTAGTATCGGGTCCGACGGTGTGTCCTGTCGAGTTCGTGCGAAGGTCCAACGGTGGTTTTGTGTGCAGGTCTCAATCCATGCAAAGACAAGATGTGCAGTCAACTGTGCCTGCTGTCGGGCTTCAGGCCAAAATATTACACCTGCCACTGCCAGTCCGGATGGACGTTGGATAATGATAAACGTACCTGCATCAAAGGTGGGAGGTTCTTTTCCGTCGAGCTTGTTGCAGCATACACTGTAAAAAAAAAAAAAAAAAAAAAAATCATCAGTTAGATGTCAAAAATAACACGATCTGGATTCAGATATATTTCGCAAGTCAATGTATAGTCTATGAAATCAAATTGAGCAAATTTAACAAAAGAAAAAAAATTATATACTGTATATATATTTTTTTCTTCCCCCTCCAAGGCACATGTAAGCTCTGCTTTGGTTTGAAACGAATCCACGTGTTGACTCAATTTCAGATGAAACCCCCTTCTTGATGGTGGCAAGAGAGTCGGTGCTTTTCGGGATCCCTCTGGACCCGGCCGACCCCTCCAACAATGCGATGGCGCCTGTGCCGGGCATCAGACAGGGGCGGGACATTGAATTTGATGACCGGGACCAGTTCATCTACTGGGTGGAGTCATCGGTGAGCGGACGTGCTGACCTTGTCCGCTAGCCCGGGCTTGTTGCCGGACCTCTTGGCACAGTAACCGAAAATCTTTGGTGAGAGTCCTCTTTCCTTGACCTCGGCCAGGGTTCCATGTGGCGAGTGCACTTCAACGGCACCAAAAGGTCTCGGTTTGCGCCGGGTGCTCTCATGGGGGTGCCGTCCGGCCTGGCTTTTGACTGGATCAGCCGAAACATGTATTACAACAACCCCGTGAATCAATCCATAGAGGTAAAAAGAGCCAGGAAGTGGTCGAAAGGTACACACCATATGCAGAGCGAGTGAATTCTAAATCAAAACCCTTCCTTCAGGTCATCCGCGTCGATGGAAATCAGCTCTATCGGAACACTCTCATCACGGCGACAGGGAAACCCGAAGGCATGGGAACGCCTGTCGGGATAGCCTTAGATCCAGCAAGAGGGTAAAGCGTGGACTGTGTCATCTAATTGGATGGAGCAAGGATGGGACAAAAGACGTTGGGATCTATTTCCCCTCTCCAGGAAGTTGTTCTGGGCGGACAGAGGGTCAAACAACGGGGTTCCCCCAAAGGTGGGCAGCGCCAACATGGATGGGAGCAACCTCACAAACCTCTACACGGGCAACCTGGCAAACATCGGCTCCATCGCTGCCGATATTTCCACCAGGAAGCTTTACTGGGGGGTGAAAGGCTCAGGAGTGGTACGTCCGTATACGAGAACAACTTTTGGAGCCTTCGCGGTGGCGCTCACGTGCCTCTTATTCATTTAGATCGAGAGCGGCACCATGGACGGGGCCAGCCGGGTGACGGTGGTCAGCGGCCTGTCTCACCCGTGGGGCTTGAGCATCTACCAGAGCCATCTGTATTACACGGACATTGACTACGAGGTCGTCGAGAGGGTCGACAAAGAGACGGGCGCCAATATGGTGGTGATGAGGAGCGGCTTGTCCCACCTGCGTGCCGTCAAAGTGCACGCCAGAGACAGTACGCGGATTTATATTGACCGCGGTTCAAATGTGCCCTCCCGACATCTCTCTGCTCTTTGTTCCCTCTAGACTCGGCGGGGACGGCAAACGCGTGCAGCGCCAATAACGGGGACTGCCCTCACCTGTGTCTGCCCAAACCCAACAACCAAAGGAGGTGCGCCTGCACCACAGGCTTCTACCCGTCGCCGGACGGCTCTCGTTGCCAAGAGGTCGACTCCTTCGCTGTGGTCTCCACGCCCAAGTACATCCGCGGCTTCCACGTGAACAGCTCGGATCATTCGGAGGCCATGGCTCCCATCGGTGGATGTGGGTTGACGTCGTCCGTGGCTCCACAGAGTTTCCTCTCGCCGCGTTGGTGAATTTTGGCTCTTTGCAGCTTTTTATAGCACCAAGGAGAGCTTGGGGCTCCACATCGAATCTGGCTACATCTACTGGGTTGAAAACGGCACCTCCACCTCCTACAAGGGCATCTACAGGAGCAAAACCGATGGATCAAACTACCAGAGGGTGGTCTTCAGTGGCATTGGAAGAGGAGGCATCCAGGGTCTCGCCGTGGACTGGGTTGCTAGTATGAAACTAACTCGATCCCTCGATCATGAACACAGTTTTTGCGCTCTTTCTGTGACGCTGAGATTCGGCACCAATAGGCTGAATAGGAACCTCGAACCGCTGTCTGCGGCAGAGCTCCGGGGGGTTTACTGTGATGGCACCGTCCTTCCCCTTTTTTTCAAACCCCATCTTTCTTCCTCTCCTCAGACAACTTGTACTTCACCAACGCCTTTGACAGTGAGACCTTCCTGGAAGTGCAGGCCATTAACACGTCGTACCGACTGATTCTCCTCAAGTCCGTCCACGACAGGCCCCGCGACCTGGCGGTCAACCCCAAGCAGCGCTACCTCTTCTGGACCGACGGCGGGCAGACGCCCAAAATCGAGCGGGCGCTGCTGGACGGCACCAACCGCACCGTGCTGGCTTCGGAGAGTCTGCTGTCGCCCCGCGGCCTCGCTGTCGATTACACCAACGACTTCCTCTACTGGACGGACGATGTCCTGGACATGATCTCTCGTATGGCTGCCGACGGCTCACAGAGGCAGTTGATCCGCTATGGCAGTCGCCTTCCGTCTCCCACGGGGGTCGCTATACTCGGAAACGTCATGCTGTGGGTGGATGGAAAACTTGGCAAGCTCTTGCAAGCTAGTAAAGAGCCGGGCAATCTGAACCAATCCGAGGTGATATAAAGCACTCGAATGTTCTGCACGTAATTCACGACTTGATTGTTCTGACCACGAAAGAAGCAAAAAAGACGTCATTCTAGTCCTCACAGTCTTTTACGGCTGTTTAATCAGTTGTTGGAATTTTATTGTATCCAATATCGGAATCTAAAATTGGCTTTAAAGAGCCCATACGGGTCGGCCCGAGTCTTAAGTGCTACTTCTGGAATCCAACCGAGGCGCATTCTTGTCACCAGGTAATCCGAGACAACCTTGATGGCGCGTCAGATGTCGCCATCTTTGACCCCCACGTGCAACCTTTAGCGGCCCACCAAGTGGGCTTCAACCCGTGCCACGAAGACAACGGGCGCTGCCAGCAGCTCTGCTTCGCCATCCCGGAACAGGACCGTCCCAAATGCGCCTGTGCCCACGGCTCGCTCCTCACCAACGGAGTGACCTGCGGGTACGGGCAAGATGACTTCCTGGTTTACACTACCGACTACACGCTGACCAGTATGAGGCTGGACCCCCAAGACCACAGCAGTCCTTTCCCCGCCTTCAACCTGGGCAACAACCTGATGGGCTTGGATTTCGACTACAAGGAGAGGCGGGTTTTTTTCACCCAGTTCAGCGGCTACGGCAGGAGCAAAATTGGTTACGTCACCATCACCTCGCCCACGACTGCGCCCACCATCATCGCGGCAAGTGAGTTGACCGTTGGCACCGACCCGAGTTGAATGGGCTTGACGCGAGACAAACATGAACTTGAAATCTAACTTGAGACACGAACTCAAGTTTGAAAGCCTATTGTGAAGCTCAGTTTGAAACCCAAAGCCTCGGTTATAACCCTACATTGAACCACTCATCCTGGTTTAAAACACCATTTCCAAACCTTAATTCTCATTTAAAACCCGACCATAAAACCCTCTGTTGAAATCTTTGAGTTTGAATCCCTACTTTGAAAGCCTCTCCCTAGTTTGAAACCCCAATGCTATTTGAAAACCCTACTTTGAAAGCGTAACCCTCATCGAGAACTCTGCTTTGAAAGCCAGAGCCTCGTTTCAACATCGAAATGGTCTTTCAACTGAATTTCCTGTCAGATTTGGACGACCCCGAAGGCTTGGCATTCGACTGGGTCAACAAACGTCTCTACTTCACCGACTACTACCGCCAGAACGTGCAGTCGATCGGCCTGGACGGGAGCAACCGCACCATCATCGCCCACGCAAACCGTCCTCGGGGCATCGTCGTCGACCCCTGCTACGGGTAAACGTCTCCCTTCCACCCTTTGAACCTTTGGACAACGGCCACGTCAGAAATGAGGACGCTCTGTGGCCCGCGCAGGTACTTGTACTGGACCGACTGGGCCGGGCCTGCCAAGATTGAAAGAGCCACGCTGGGCGGGAACTTCCGGAGGGCCATCATCAACAGCAGCTTGTCAACCCCCAATGGCTTGGCCATCGACTTTGAGGAGAGGCTGTTGTACTGGGCTGACGCCTCACAGTACGTTCGCCGGAATCTTCAGGCCGACGCCGGCCACGGCTTTTTTTTTCCTCCTTCTCTCCTCAACGCCTCATCTTCGGTCTCTCGTCCTCCATCAGAGACAAAATCGAGCGGTCCACCCTGACGGGCGCAAACAGACAAGTGATCATGCTGGGCGTCCAGTACCCCTTTGCCTTGACCGTCTTCAAGCAGGACATCTTCTGGACCGACTGGACGGAGCGGGCCGTCTTCAGGGCGGGGAAAGACGACGGCTCTGGCGTGGTGGCGCTGAGCCAGGACCTTCAGTACCGGCCAAACGACATTCACGTCTTTTCCGGGTCCAAGCAGGAGAGCTGCTCCAGCTCCTGCCTGCAGTTCAACGGAGGCTGCAGTCACGTCTGTGTGCCTGGTAAGCAGCAACCATTTCTTCATGGTTATTGACCAGCCTTTGAATCCATAACCGCAACTTGCTCCTCCAGGCCCGGCGGGACCAGAGTGCCAGTGTCCCCATGAGGGCAAGTGGTACCTGGCCAACAACGGCAAGGACTGCATCCAAGACGACGGGAAGCGCTGCCAGCCCGAGCAGTTCACTTGTCTCGACGGCACCTGCATCAGGGCCAGCTGGAAGTGTGACGGCTTCAACGACTGCAGCGATCACACGGACGAGCTGGAGCGAGTCTGTGGTGAGGGATGACGGCTTTCATCCTTGTCCTTTCGAGAGACAGAGACAGAGACAGAGAGAGAGAGAGAGACAATAAAAGACAATTCAATCCATACCTTGATGGATGCAGTGTGATATGATTCACAGTCGATTTGCTGCACATAAAAACAAAAAAGAAACCCAAATAAAAAAATTCAATATTCCAAATGAAATTGATGCCGCTCATAACCATTTCGAAGCCCGTTTGGAGTAATGTGTTGCTGTGTGTACGCGCGCAGCCTTCCACACCTGCTCGGGCAGTCAGTTCACCTGCGACAACGGCCGCTGCGTCCCGCTCAGCTACGCCTGCGACTACACGGACGACTGCGGCGACAACAGCGACGAGCGGGGCTGCCCCTTCCCCACCTGCAACCCGGACTCGGAGTTCACCTGCAACAACGGCCGCTGCATCAGCGCCTCTTTCGTCTGCGACGGCTACAACGACTGCCGCGACAACGCCACCTCGGATGAAATCAACTGCCGTGAGTCAATTCGTTCCCATGCGGTGACGCCTTGAGATCACAGCAGGGGACCCCCCCGCCCCCCCTCGATATTGGGATTCAATATGTGCTTATTTTTTTAAACACTAGATGACAGTAAACAAAAAATATGAGTCTACCAACTGGCCGAAATACAGATTTAAAAAAACTTTTTTTTTTATTGCGTTCCACTACTCGATTTGAATTGGATTAATCGTTGGTCCCTGCCTTTCTGCCTTTGACTCTCTCCAGCTGACAGGCAGTGTCCCTCGGGCAAGGTCAAATGCGACAACACCAACATCTGCATCTACCCCGACAACCTGTGTGACGGCTACAACAACTGCGGCGACAACAGCGATGAGAATCCTCTCTTCTGTGGTAAGCCGATTCATCTGTCGGGCCTCGTTTCGGACAATTTGTTGGCGGGCTCTCAAGTTGGATTTGTGTCGCGACAGCGGGCCGCACGTGCCCCCCCGACAAGTTCCAGTGCGACAGTGGGAAGTGCATCCCTGAATCGTGGGTGTGCGATTTCTACAAGGATTGCGTCGATGGAACCGATGAACCTCCTACCTGCGGTAGGCTCATCTCATCTTTCCGGCCCGAAATGTTCTCTTGACTGCATCTTGTTCCTTTCCAGAGCATCACGTGCAAACTTGCGGCGTCAGCGAGTTCACTTGTACCAACGGAAACTGCATCCCTCAGTACTTGGTGTGCGACGGCAACAACGACTGCTGGGACAACAGCGACGAGGCTCCCGAGCTGCAATGCGGTCAGACGTTTAGCCCTTCGAGATGCAACAAGGAGAAACTGTTTTTATTGTTGTCATCCATATCCTGCTGCATGACATTTTGAGAAAAAAAAGTAACGATTCCTCACCTTCATCTCTCACCTTCAAGCCATTGATGGAGTTGCGTTTCCCACAGGCCAGCGCACGTGCAGCTCCAACCAGTTCACCTGCCCGACGTGGCTGCCGGGTCACCCGCGCTGTGTGTCCTTAAACTACGTGTGTGACGGGGACAAAGACTGCCTGGACGCGGCGGATGAGCTCCAGAACTGCCCAAATCGGACCTGCCACATGAATGAGTTTGCCTGCTCCAACGGCCTTTGCATTTACCTTCCCTATCAGTGAGTAGAACACGAGAACAGCTGTCAAAGACTCTCCGTTCCGTCAACCGAGGCGGATGTCACCCCGTGACGCTCCTCCTCCTCCTCCTCAGCTGCGACCGGGTGAACGACTGCGGCGACGGCAGCGACGAGCTGGGCTGTACTTACGACACGTGCAGCAGCTCCCAGTTCACCTGCGCCAACGGGGCCTGCATCCCCGCCTCTTACACCTGCGACGGAGAGAGCGACTGCTTGGACGGTTCGGATGAAGCGGCCAGCCTTTGCGTGACGCCGCAACCCACGTGCGCGCCTCAGCAGTACATGTGCAAGTCGGGCGCCTGCATCGACGTGAAGAACGTGTGCAACGGGGTGAAGGACTGCCAGGACAACAGTGACGAAAAAGGCTGCGGTGAGAAAACGCCACTCCTTGACGGCATGTCTCACGCAACGTTTTGGCCAGCGCTGGAGTCTCTTGGCTCAGCACTCACACACAAAAATCTCTTGATCGATCGATGTCACAATTCGAAACGCTGCTCTTGACTTTCAGTTTTCTCCGGCCTTGATTATGAATTTTGACTGACCCTTGACTCCAACAATCAAATTCATCAATCAAGTAGGACAGAGTATCACGGGATCCTTGCAACTCCATAGCTCCACATGGTGGCCCACCGGCAATTTTCACGGTGTTCCAGATGGGCCGCTTTGAGCCTGATCAGGTCTTTAATGGTTGATCAAACTCAAATCGCTGCTGACCGCATTGAGTCAGTTAATCACTCCCGGTGAAGTCGATAAATAAGCGCTCTTTCGTACTAATTCAGGGTTCAGTTGCCTTTGTTTGAGCGCACAT
This sequence comes from Hippocampus comes, assembly GCF_001891065.2. Taxonomy (NCBI): domain Eukaryota; kingdom Metazoa; phylum Chordata; class Actinopteri; order Syngnathiformes; family Syngnathidae; genus Hippocampus; species Hippocampus comes. The sequence continues at coordinate 1,572,950 of NW_017805741.1, forward strand.
GTAGCCGATAAGACGGAAACATTGATGCCCAATAATTGTGATCGCAGATTGAATTGCTACGTCGAATTGCTTTTCTTTATTTAGGAATCAATGAATGCCTGAACCCTTCGGTCCACCAGTGCGCCCAGCTGTGCACGGACACGCCGACCGGTTACTTCTGCTCCTGCAACCCCGGCTACGCGCTGATGGCCGACGGCAAAGCCTGCGAGGACCTCAACGAGTGTCTCAGCACGCCGTCCGTCTGCAGCCAGATCTGCGACAACACGGCCGGCTCCTACCACTGCAAATGCGCACCGGGATACCTGCGGGAGCCCGACGGGCGCACCTGTCGCCAAAACAGCGGCCTCAACCCCTACCTGCTGTACACCAATCGCTACTACATCCGCAACTTGACCACGGACGGATCCCAGCTGAGCATCGTGCTGCAGGGGCTCTCCAACGTGGTGGCGTTGGATTTCGACTATTCGGAGAGACGGCTGTATTGGGTCGACGCCGGAGTGGGAAAGATTGAGAGGATGCGTTTCGATGGGAGCGGCAGGGAGGTGCTGGTAGACAACGGCGTCCTCGGAGCGGAGGGCCTGGCGCTCGACTGGGTGGGCAGGTGAGTAAATGCTCAGGTCAGAAACGGAATAACTCAAGTCAATCTGGAGGGGACAAAAAACATTTTTGTGGACAAAATAAAAACAAGAGTGCTTGACTGAAATCGTCTAATAATACTTTGCGCCACCGTTTGTGTCCAGTCAGTTTTCGTAAACACAGTTAGCATCAACGGAGGTTTTTGCCAGCCGTGTTTTAAAATGTGGACAGAAGCACGGTATTGTTGCGCCATGAGAAGTCACAAAATCATGTCCGTGACGTACCTCTCGGTCTTCCTTCTCGTGCAGGAAGTTGTACTGGTCGGACGGTTCCGATGGCTCTGTTCATGTGATGGAGCTGGACGGACGCTACATGAAGAAGCTGATCGCCGGCCACTTTACGGACGGAAACAACACCTACGTCGTCAGCCGGCCGAGAGCTGTGGCGGTCAACCCGAAATACGGGTACGGATATCTCGCTCGAATCCGCTACCGGAGAAGCTGGACATGAGAGTGTCGCCCCCTCCCCAGGTGGTTGTACTGGACCGACTGGGCCGACACGCCGTACATTGGCAGAGCAGGCATGGACGGAAGCAACGTCAGCGCCATTCTCACCGCCAAGCTGGAGTGGCCCAACGCTCTGACCATCGACTACACCACCAACAGGATTTTCTTTGCCGACGCCCACCTAAACTTCCTCGAGTAAGTTTCTCTCGGGCGCGCATCCGAGGCGGCGCGCTCCCTTCTCTAATCGACCCGCTTGCAGCTATGCGGACATGGACGGCAAGAACCGACACCGGGCCTTGGCCGGTACCCTGCCGCATGTCTTTGCGCTGTCCCTCTTTGAGGACACGCTCTACTGGACCGACTGGAACACGCACTCGGTGGAAAAGGCTCACAAGTACACCGGCGAAGGGCGCACGGCGATGGGCAACAACACGCACCGACCGTACGAGCTTCGTGTGGTGCACCCCTACAGGCAACCGCAAAGTAGGATGCGGCGGCGGTGGCGGCGGGGGGGATTCAGCGTATGAGCGAATGTGGTCTACCTGGACTGCAGCGGAGAATTTGGTCCTTTTTCGCAGGTGAAAACCCGTGCTCGTCCCACAGCCTGACCTGCAGCCATCTGTGTCTGATCGCCCCCGGCGGGCAGAGGGCCACCTGCGAGTGTCCGGATCACTTCATTGGAATTGCCGTGGGCTTCAGGATCCAATGCGTCGCCGACTGCTCCAGCACCCAGTTCCGCTGCGGGGACAACGAGAGGTGAGTTTCGGCGTCCGTCACGGCTTTCGAATATGAATGCGGCCTTTGACTGTCTTTTCACGGCAGATGCATTCCAATATGGTGGAAGTGCGACGGCCAGTCAGACTGCGGGGACGGCTCAGATGAACCCCAAACTTGCCCGCCTCGTTACTGCCCCGTCGGCCGCTTCCAGTGTCACGACGGAAACTGCACGTATCCCGGCTTCCTGTGCGACGCTCACCCGGACTGCCCCGACGGTTCTGACGAGGATGCCGCTCTCTGTAGTGCGTCCGGGGAAATCCACTTTTTTTGGGGGTGCCAATCTGAATTTGGGGATAGGAAGGCAAACACCGTTATGTGGCTTTAGGTGACCATCGATGCGAGGAAAACCAGTTCCAGTGCAAGAACAAGATGTGCATCCCCATGTCGTGGCACTGCGACGGCTCCAGGGACTGCTCCGATGGCAGCGACGAGGATGCCCAGACTTGCAGCCAGCGCACCTGCCAACCGGGACAGTTCCAATGCGCCAACGGGAACTGCGTGCCGTCCAGCTACGTGTGCGACGTGCAGGACGACTGCGGCGACGGATCCGATGAACCTTACGACACCTGCAGTGAGTGAGGCAAAGAAAGCAAATAACAAAGTCCTTGGTATCGCCGCACCAAAATGCGCCGCCGAATCAAATCCATTCGTCCCTGCCAGTGGGCCCGGATTACAAGTGCGATGAAACCGAGTTCTCCTGCAAAACAAACTACCGCTGCATTCCTCAGTGGGCCCGATGCGACGGCACCAACGACTGCATCGACGACAGCGACGAGCAAGGCTGCGGTCAGTGCCGCAACTTCGGAGTGCGTACAAAAATCCTGCTTGAACTGCTTACCTGCTAATTTTGTTTTTGTCTGCCCAACAGAGGAGGTGACATGCGACCCCCTGGGTGACTTCCGTTGCGACAACCATCGCTGCGTTCCCATCCGCTGGAAGTGTGACGGCAGCAACGACTGCGGCGACGGCTCGGACGAGAGGAACTGCCGTAGGTGACAAAGTGGGCGTCGCTTTGCGTTTTCATGCCGCAACGCTGCCGACTGCTTTTTCCAGAGCCGAGGCCCTGCTCCGAGAGCGAGTTCCGTTGCGACAACCAGCAGTGTGTCCCGGGGAAGTGGGTGTGCGACCATGACAACGACTGTGGCGACAACTCGGACGAACGAGACTGCGGTGAGCGTCGTCTCGTCCAAGCCTCGCGCCGCACACAACACGGAGACAAGCTCCGTGTTTCCCAACGCCGCATCGTAACGCCGGCGTCCCACTACTTTTGCTCTATACGGCCTATTCTCTTGTCCAGAGTTGCACACGTGTCGTCCGGGCACGTTCCAGTGCGACTCGGGTCACTGCGTCCCCGCCGTGCTGCAGTGCGACGGCCGCCCGGACTGTCAGGATCTATCGGATGAGACCGGCTGTCGTGAGTCAACGCGGCAAAGTCATTTCGTGCCTCGTAATTACCGGTCGCGATGTCCGTCGCTCAACGCTTTGAATGATGTCATTGCCTCTCCTAGCCACCCGTTACCCAGGAGGCCGATGGTGCCCTCAGGCCCAATTTGAGTGCGCCAACCATCTGTGTGTGAACATGGCCTGGGTTTGCGACGGCGCCGACGACTGCGGGGACCGATCCGACGAGCGGCTCGCTTTATGCCGTGAGATTGGCCGTCGGTGGGCTAGCAAAGGGTACGAGCGGAGCGGGACAACTCAGGGCGCGTGCCTTATTTTCCAACAGTCAACATCACTTGCGAGATGCCGTCTCGATTCCGCTGCGCCAACGGCTACTGCATCTACTCCGGCCTGCTGTGCAACCAGAAGGACGACTGCGGAGACGGCAGTGACGAGAAGGAGGAACTTTGTATGACTCAAACGCGCACGCGTCGCTACGACGCCGTTTCGGCAATTCGCAAGTCTGCGTTTATCTTTCGGTTTGCGGGTGTTGAAAAAGCGAGTGAGATCCAATGCAAGCGCTTGACCAAAACAATCGGCAGTATCATTTAAATCGGAGTCATTATGCTCACGGCAACTAACAAAATAACTCATAAACTACTTTTTCCTTAACGAAATGAGATCATGGAAACGCTTGAAAGAAAAAAGTTGAATATGATGTAGTTGTTGAATATCACACACACGAGCCAACAGTGCCAGTGAAATCGCAGTTCAACATCCACACGTACAGACAAGATGCGGATGCATTGCAATTTTCTTTTGAAACTACTTCCATAACCAGGTATGGGGGGACAAAAAAAATTAATCAATAAAGCTCATGTATCTCTTTTGCAAAGATTAATCTAAACACCACTAATACGTCCAGATTTTGCCCAGTGAGGCCAGCGAAATGGCTGAACCGCAAAAGCGACGTCCAAGAGAGAAGGAAATGATATGGAATTGTTGTGCAATCAGCTTAAGCGGCAATCAGAACAAATGATTTGCGGTCGGCGGGGCGGGGATTAAATAGCTCGTGGCGGACAATGGATTTGGAGCAAATGAACCCAAGCACGAGAGGTTATTGCCTCCGAGGATGGCACTCAAAACGTTTCGGAGATGAACCGCGCTGCCATTTTTGCAGGCCGCCCGCCCACCTTGGCCCCGTGCACGCTCGAGCAGTTTAAATGCACCAACGGCCACTGCGTGCCGCTGCCTTACGTCTGCGACCACAACGACAACTGCGGCGACCGCACTGACGAATTGGGCTGCAGTAAGTTAGCGCAGGAACACAGCCGCCCTTGCTTCTTGGAACCTTGCACCCAAAATGTCCCCTTGGATGTAGATTTCGGCCACGACCGCAACTGTCAGGAGAAACGGTGCCAGCAGCTCTGCACCAACTTGAACGGCACGGGATTCATCTGCTCTTGCGGCCCCGGCTACGTCGTGGACCCGGACAACACTTACACTTGCTTGGGTATGCGCGCGCACACCCCAACAAAAACTGCGTCGTTATTACTTACAAAAACGGGCTCCCCGCCGCAGACGTCAACGAGTGCGAGGTCTTCGGCACCTGCCCTCAGCTGTGCAAGAACACCAAGGGCGGCTACGATTGCGACTGCGCCCCCGGCTACCGGAAAGTCGGCAACGGCGACCTGTGCGAGGCCCAAGGTGAGAGGAAGCGCCGCCGCCAATTCTTGTGAGCAAACGCCGCAGGCTCTTCTCCTTTTCTTCCTGCGCCAGGCGCCGCTCCCATGCTGCTTCTACCGGAGAGCGTTCGCATCCGGAGGTTCAACCTGCAGACGGAAGGCTACCACAACTTCGTGGAGGAGGCCGAGCGCATCCTGGCGCTGGACTATGACTGGGACCACAACAAGACTGGATTCAGTGAGTTGAGTGGGAAAGGAAAAGGAGGAGGAGGGAAAGATGTTTGGCAAGTCCCCATTGCGCACGCGTTCCCTCAGGCATGGTGTACTTCACCGTGGCCAGCAAGGACTCCGCGCCGGGTGCCATTAAGAGAGCTTACATCCCGTCGCTGGATGACGGAAGCAACAACGTCGGCGCCGCCGTCGACCTCGGTATTAAGTACATCACCAGACCGGATGGCATTGCCGTGGACTGGGTGGGCAGGTGAGGTCCCGCCTGACACACTGAGGCTCATTCAGGGCCGCACACGGGGCGGTGAGCCAGCTCGGGGATTCGTTTTGTCTTGTAGGAATCTGTACTGGGCCGACTCCAAGCTGAGGAGGTTGGAGGTGGCCATGTTGGATGGGCGCTACAGGAAGCATCTCGTCAAGACCGACGTGGGCCACCCGTCTGCCGTAGCGGTCAATCCACGACTGGGGTAAGGTCAGAGGTGGTCCAAAGTGCCCTTGTCAAAGCCCGTCCACTCACGGTGTTGACGGCAGGAAAGGAGTTCCAGACGGGTTGGAAAATTCCGCTTCTAACAACGGAAGCGTTTTCCTTTTTACTTGAACTGGACTGAAAAGCGTTGTCGGTGGCGACTTCCCACCCAAGAGTAAGATGCGCACCAAGGTCTCGACTCGATGTGCTTGTGCAGGATGCTGTACTGGTCCGACCGCGGGGAAGCGGCCAAGATTGAACGTTGCTGGCTGGACGGTCAGGAGAGGAAGGTCCTGGTGGGGCAAAACATGGGTTGGCCCACCGGCCTGTCCATCGATTTCACCAATAACGACAGAGTCTACTGGTCCGACTCCAAGGAGAACCGCATCGAGTCGGTCCTGCCGTCGGGAGAGGACCGCCGAACCGCCGTCTTCATCGGTGAGAACGGAAAAGCCGAGGAACCTTCCTGGATTTTTTTTTTTTTTTTTCCCCCAACTGTGCATGAATTTGAACTCCGTCCTCCAGACGTGAGAAACCCGTTCAGCGTGAGCGTATTCGAGGACCACGTTTACTGGAACACGCAGGAGAAAGGCGAGGTGTTCCGGCAAAACAAGTTTGGCAGCGGGCCCAAGACCAAGCTGCTGACCGTGGGACCCTGGCTAACCCAAGTCGCCGTTTACCAAGAGCAGCGATACAACTCCATCGCCAGTGCGTGACACAAACACAAGTTGGCACGAGCCTTCACGCTAAACATTGCTCGTCTCCGCAGTGACGAATCCCTGCAAGGGAACGTGCAGCCACCTGTGTCTACTCCGTCCGGGAGGCTACTCGTGCGCCTGTCCCGAGGGCACCAAATTCGTCCCGGGGAGCGACACGCAGTGCGATGCCGGTATGTCGGGTTATGACGCCGACTTTTAATTGGCCGTCTGCCACCAAGTCAGCACGTTTGCTCTTCGGCATGACGCAAATACAAACGCGGTGCGGTATCGCTGGCGCTCCTTTATTTGTACTCACCCGCCCCACGTCTCCTCCTCGTTGCAGTCGGCATCGCCATCGGAGTGACGGTCATCGTCTTGGTCCTGCTCGTTGCGCTGGTTTACGCCGCCAGGAGGAAGTCCAACATCGTGGAGAGACTCCGGGACAGCCTTCCTTCCATGCCGTCCATGCCTTCCATGCCTTCCATGCCGTCCATGCCGTCCATGCCTTCCATGTGGTGGCCTCGTCGAGTACGTTGACGCAAATACAAACGCGGCGTGGTATCGCTGGCGCTCCTTTATTTGTACTCACCCGCCCCACGTCTCCTCCTTGTTGCAGTCGGCATTGCCATCGGAGTGACGGTCATCGTCTTGGTCCTGCTCGTTGCGCTGGTTTACGCCGCCAGGAGGAAGTCCAACATCGTGGAGAGACTCCGGGACAGCCTTCCTTCCATGCCGTCCATGCCTTCCATGCCTTCCATGCCGTCCATGCCTTCCATGCCTTCCATGCCTTCCATGCCCAGCCTTCCTTTCTTGAGGTGAGGTGACGTGACAGTGCTTCCCAAATATTAGTCTTTGTAATCTTTTTTTTCTCCCCCAAATGTATGGCATGCTTATTTCTCTCATTTTTGATCTCTTACTGTAAAAAGATTGATACGAATGGCAAACCATTTCTCTGACTTTTTTGGGCATTCAGAAAAAGTCCACCTCCAAATGCATCAAAACAAACCATTTCTCCGACTTTTTTTTGGCATTCAGAAAAAGTCCACCTCCAAATGCATCAAACTTGGAAGACCCTGAACCAAGGCACACTTCCGAGGCGGTGAGTCCCCAACGTGGAAACAATCAGTCGGCCATTTCACTGCAAATGACTTTTTGTCCCGTTTTGTGTTTTTCGCACCACCGTTTCCTTCCGTCAGGTCCCATGTATGTCCCTGGAGGAGACAGAGCAGAAGAGAAATTTTGACAACCCGACCTATGTGAACGGACCGCAGCCCGGCGCTCGGAGCGCGCCCACCGCCATGGCCGCTCCCACTACCACAAACCAGGTCAATAGATAAAAGATAGATGCATAGACTGTACTCTAAGTTAGTAAGATCACTCGATATGCACTTTCGATAAAAAATACCGGCTAGCGGGTTCACGTTTTTTTCTCCTGTGTGCAGAAGAGCATCACAAATCCATTCTACATGGAGGAGGTCAAGGTCGAGGATGAGCACAGCGGAATGAGCGAGACCAAGCCCGCGGTTTCCAACAAGGTGCTCACTTGAACACGCAGACTCTCCAACCTAAATCGGCGGGGTCGCGACACCCCGTTGGAAACGTTTATTTCTCTGCGCGATTTCCGCATGAGATTGAGTCCTTCGCCCACGCCGATGTTGCAGGAGGCCTTTGAAAACCCGGCGTACAGCTCGGAGAGCGAAGACACCGACGTCCCTTCGCCGCCCGCCGCTTCGAGCGCACAGGTAACCGTGGAAACGCCCGTTGAAGCTTTTCTGCAAGCCGTCACTAACCGGGAATATAAAGCCTCCGGGGGTGCGGATTTTTCAATTGGTTTTGATTTCTTGACAGAGGTTTGAGCCCCTTGAGGATGAGGGGTTGGTGTCTTTCAAAAACCCAATGTACACGGTGAGTGTGGGTTCATTTTAATTTGATTTTAGAGCAGGTTTGCTAGTTTTTATTCAATTTTGTTTTAAAATGGCTTGTTTTTATTAAGTTTTGATGAGCTTCATATTCGTTTATTTTTAATGTAGCCAGTATTTGTTGAGTGCGAGGGTAAAATTACTTTGACAAACGTTCTATGTAGTTTCCGTTATTTCAGTTGAAGTTATTTTGTTTGTTCTGGTGAACTGTACTAACAGTGTTTGTCTAATTGCAGGAAAAAGGCCGTTCGTTAACTGATGATTCTGAGATCTAATGTGACATCGACAGAAGAAATGAGGCCAACATATCTCAATTGACATTGAGCACCCTGAAATTATTTTGTACTTTTTTTCCAGCTCTCCCGGACATGGCATATTTAAACACCTGCGTCAAATCAGCACATTTGTAAAATAAGTCATGCTTTTGGTTGGATCCAAGTTTCGCTGTATGTTTTTTTTTTTTTTTAATGAATGATATTATTTTGTAACCTCATGTACATTCTGATTCTTATTCATTTTAACCCTTGTAATTGTTTTAAACTATTAAAAAGTGGGGGTGGTTGGGCTTCATTTGAATCGACAACATGATGGCCTTGCATCATTAGCAGTCCTCACCATTGTGATTGGCATACACACACACACACACACACACACACACACACACACACACACACACACACACATACAGATACATACACACAGATACAGACCCACACATTATATATACAGGATACGGATTTGCAGTTCAAGACTCAGCATCCTTGATGCTGAGTCTTGAACTGCCAGGCAGGAGGCCGAGAGGGAGAACAAAGAGGAGGTTTATGGATGTAGTGAACGAGGACATGAAGGTAGCTAGTGTGAGAGAAGAGGATGCACAAAACAGGGTTAGATTAGGCAACCGATTCGCTGTGGCCACCCCTGAAGGGAAAAGCCGAAAGGAAAAGAATAAGATGATACGGGTTTGGAAGTGAAAGTAACTGGTTGATTTTACGCTTCACGATGATGCGTTCAAGCGCGACCAAAAATAGCTACAATTTTAACTACCCGTAGAAATGCGCACGTGTTGTTAGGTTACAAGACCAAGAAGCATAGTTCTTGTGACTCTTCCTGATAGGAATGCTCGTTCTGCCTTCAGCGTTGCGTGAACCGAAAAAAAATCGAGTTATTCTATCACTTTTCAAAACGACCGCTCGCTCGATACAGTATATCACACAAGCAGAATTTACAAGATGGCATTAAATGCGTCGCGGCGATGACAATGGCGCCCGGCCGAGATGGGAGGAGAAATGAGGAGGCAAAAGGGGCGCAAATAAAATAAAAGCTCGTGCGTGAACGCCGGCGCAGAGAGAGTGAAGATAATAGACACAAAAGAGACTACGAGAAGGAGCGCAAAGAGGAAGGAAAAAGAAAAAGGAGCCTGGAACAAGGTGAGGCATCTTCGATGTGGCGCGTGTTTGCCGTTCATCACGAGAAGCCGGTGCACTTGCACAAATATTCATTTGTACTTTCACTTGCTCATTTTAAACCATGTCAATTTACACAGAGCGCTATGTATTTATAAACTAGACAGCACACAAAGTAATTGCTTATCGGTAATTCAGGGAATCATATCAAAATTGCATTTTTGGGAGGAGGATAAATTAAAGCATAAGGCAAAATAATTCACTACAGAAGCGTTCGCGTCAGCAACCTTGAGTTCAAACTAAGGCTCGATGTCACGATTTAATTAGTCTGTATGTATGACGCGTATTTTTCTCCTTGGATATTATTTAATGATCTTAATGGAATGCCCCCAATCGTTCAAAGGCGTCCTAACATGCTCAAAGGGAGTTTGGAGGTTCCAAAAGCTTCTAACGCTTGGCCAGCCACCAACAACCTTGGCTGTGAAATCTGGCAATGCCTTGCCAAAGAGACCCCGGGCCGCCTGCTCGCCTGCCACAAGCTGGGCGCAATTCGCTGGCTGGCTCCAAGCCTGCTCCCTGCTGTGTGTGGTGAAGGTGTTTGGAAGTCTCGTTGCTTCTTGTAAGCCTCTTAAGAGCCTTCCGGTCTTCCTGATCTGCTCGCCGCCGCATTCTTTCCGATTTGATTTCCCACACTTGTAATTGTGCATTATGGAAATGGCTCCGTCGAACAAACACTGGCCGACTAATGTTGTCTGTTTGATTTTGTTTGCGCTGACTACCAACATGTACTACAGTTCATTTTACGAGCTACTTGCATTTGAATGCAAGAAGTTTATTTCCATTACCGTCTGTGTTCGAGAAAATAGTTACTCTCGGTTTAAGTGACTTTTTTTTTTAATGGGAATTTTTTTTTTCATCATGATTTCAACATTGGGCGATCACTGATTTGATTAATATTTCTGTCAATAACGAGATGTATTTGTTTTCGATCTCGGACCTGATATTTGGTCCAGTAAATCATTAAATCCTAGACTGTAGTCCATATCAATGACATTTTTATGTTGCAAATATGTGCTCCTATTATCGCTAACAGATAGATGGAAGAGAGGACAGATAGACAGACAGGGGAAAAAAGGCAAAAATATCACGCACGCGCATGCACACAGTGATGGGCAGATGGCCAAATGTCTGAATTGATGACCTGGCCCCATTCCATCTGTCTCCAGCGATGTTAGTCTGGCCAAATGTTTGTGCGCGTACGTGTGCAATTTTAACGCAAGGCCAGGGACCCTGTTGCCTGTCAGTCAAGCACAAACATATTCAACTCGACTGACTCTCAGCCTACGCAACGGCTTCAAGCCTTCATCCTTATGGTCAAATGATTTCGACGCGTACGTAACACGACACACGTTGACACCATGACGGGCAGATGGCCCTTTCTGTGTCCTGGCGACCACCATCTCCCTCCAGAGTCATCCCGCGGCAAAATAAGCTCGGCAGACAGGTGGCGTGCGCGCAGGGAGAATTCGCTGATGCCCGCCCGCCGCCATGTACGACGCCGGCCTTGTCACGCAGCCCACTGACTTTTACTACTGCGATAGTACATTTCATTTTTGTGCCTCATGGCACAATTGCCAAAGTTGTTTTTGAACCGTGTCGTTCAGGAAGAAAAGCGCAAGGATCCAGCTGCTTGCCTAATATGAAATGAGCAAAATAGCAGGATTCATATCAGGGTTGTCATGGCAACCCTGCCAACACAACACAACCTAAATGAGAATGTTGCAAAGACATTCGCGCCAATGCCTCGTCCAATTCGCTGGCGGGTTTCTCTCGTAGTCCACCACGTGTGTGTCTGTTTTCCACGAGTGCCAACGATGCCATCTTAAATCAAGGCGAGATAATGCCCGCCATCTGCTCGCCAGGAAGGGACATCGTTGTGGGGGGGGGGGGGAAAAAGGGGGATGTCGTTGGCTTAGAGCTCTTGTAATTAGAGGGAGTGAGGAGATGAAGGGAGGAAGAAGCGGCACGCCGGCAGAGTACACAGTCAATTCAACTGTTGAGCAATCATTTTCCAAAATGCGTGGAAAGGACATTTTTATCTCGTGTTATTGAGTTGATGAGCAGAGCAGACAGACGGATGGACGACAAGTGCAATCAGTGACGATCACGTGTGGCTCGAGGTTGGGGGGGGGGGTGCTGCTGCAGGCCAGCGCGCTTTAATCACAGAGCCCGACCTTGCATTGCGAGTTCAACCCACAATCATACACAGCGGGCGACATGAGCGACCTCAGAAGATGAACGCCGCAGATGGTCATGAGCGCTTGGAAGAGGGCTTGTTGTTTGTTCAGCTTGTGTCCATCGTGAGGCCACCATGCGAAAAGCGAATCGTCTCCTACACTATTGTCAAATAATATGTCTCGAATATTAGTGGATGAAGGTGCAGAATGGCGCAGCGCGTTGACAAGTTCCCGGCGTGGTGAAAGCCCACAGATGGCATGCAACTGAATAACGACTACGTTTTAAAATCGGCCTTGTGTGACATTTTTCACCTTGGACTGAACTGGAGGATCAGCGGGCACCGTCGGAGCGACCTTCGTCAGGCGTGGCGGTTGACCCTCCTCCTTTTCCTGCTGTCCCCCTCCGCAGCCTCCTTGGATGATTGCGGCAAGCATGCCCGCGGCGTCTGCAAACACAGGTAGGAGCTCACAAGGTGCCGAGAACGTTCGCCGTGAGCGCAAACCATGCTGTTGAATGAAACAAAAGGTGGCGTTGCGTGTCACCCGTTCGATCTGCACGAGACTGTGGCCCTGCTCACCTCTCAGCTGCACCCCGATGCCAACCACAAGGAGGATCTGGTCTTCCTCAAAGAGGTCTTCAGTGAGAAGAGCCTCAGCTACCTCATGAAGGTAAGTACCCTCTCATATGCGCCTTGGTGCAACAAATTTGGGGAACTAACAGAAACTCTCAGATCCACGAGAAACTGAAGCAGTACGCGAAGCAGAGCCCGACGCCGGTCCTGCGCAGCGCCTCCTGCCTGGCGGAGGATGTAAGTGCGGCGCACCCTTTCTTGTCATTTTGGGTCTGGTTTTTTTTTTTTTTCTTCACCTTGGCCCATAATGATTTGGAATTTGTGAGCCAGCTGACAGACGAGCTCCAGAACGGGCTGCTCGAGGAGGACGAGAAAGAGCTGCTGCTTCTGCTCAGCGCCCCTCACCTCAAGGTACGCACGTGGCACGAGAATAGCCAAAGCGCGGCTCTTACAGTCACTTGCTCGGGCCCCGCCAGGCTGTGCTGTCGGCCCACGACACGGTGGCCCAGAAGAACTTTGACCCGGTGCTGCCCCCCTTGCCCGAGGACGCCGACGACGAGCTGGAAGAGGAGTCGGTGAAGATCGTTCGATTGGTGAAGAACAAGGAGCCTCTGGTGAGACCAAAATGTGGGCTTGTCAGTCCGATTTAGGCCTCAAAGAATTTGAAAACGGAGTTCTGCCCCGATTGGGGTTTACTTGAGTGTTCGCGTTCCCCCAACCCAGGGCGCGACAATCCGACGCGACGAGGCCACCGGCGCCGTCATCGTGGCGCGGATCATGAGGGGGGGAGCGGCCGACCGCAGCGGTGAGGAGCCGCGACATGTTTTGCCCTTTTGCTGGGGGAGGCGGGGCTTCAACCCCAACTTTGCAGCAACACGACTTCCTTGTCCGCTCTGACACACAAGTGAGGAGATTACGTTGTGTAATGCTTCGCAAACTGTCAACAGAGATTAAAGCCTCCAGATTAGTGCCACGAGATTGCATATTTGGAGATTCCAAACAGGGCTCGCCCCTGGATGTTTCCATGGAGACGTTACCAACTTCATGCCATGCGGCGAAACGGCGCCTTTGCTTGCGTCGGTCTTGGGTCTTTGCAGCCTGTGAGATTTCACGTCACAGCCTTTGTGTCTTGCGTTGCCAGGTCTGGTGCACGTGGGGGACGAGCTGCGCGAGGTCAACGGCAACCTGATCACTCACAAAAGGCCGGACGAAATAAGTCACATTCTGGTAAACGCCGCGTTGCCGCCACTTTGAAGACCAAAGCGGCGCTTGATAGGGTGACCTTGTTTCCCGCCAGTCCCAGTCGCAGGGCTCCATTACTTTGAAAATCATCCCAGCAGTCACTGAAGAGGACAAGACGAGGGAAAGCAGGGTCAGCGCTTTCGCAAATGAAGGTGACGTCAAGTTGGCCGAATCCTCTTGATTTGAATTTTGTGTGTCGACCGCCTCCGTTGGGCAGGTCTACCTGCGGGCTTTGTTCGACTACGTGCCCTTTGAGGACCGAGCCGCGCCCTGTCACGAGGCGGGGCTTCCTTTTAAAAGGGGGGACATCCTTCAGGTGGTGAGCCAGGAAGACGCCACCTGGTGGCAGGCCAAGAGAGTGGGCGACTGCAACCTGCGCGCCGCCCTCATCCCCTCCACGCACTTCCAGGAGAGGTAGGCCGCCTCCCACCTGTGCTTCATTATGGAGTCGGTGACCACATAAAAAACAAAAAAAAAAAAAAACGGAATGTCTACTTCCTGTCCTAATTTCTATAGACGTGTCTATTCATTGACTTTCTTAATGTGTTCCATTGTAAAGATCAAGTGCAGCGTGAGCTAATTGAATTTTTCTGCTTAATACTGTCTTTGTTCTGAATTTATTGTTGGATGAAATGGATTTTTTTTTTTTTGCTCCATGCTCCACTGTATAGCGCGGCGGTTGTTTTCAAGCGGAAACACAGTCGAGTTATTTGTGAATTGTGCTCCGACAGGCGTCTGCGATACCGCCTGAAGACGGGCTCCTTCCCAAGCGCCGCGTCGTCCTCACACGTGGCCACACGTAAGCCGTAATCGCCGCTCTCCTGTCTGCCATTACCTGAATTAAGCCCAAACCGACAAGCGACTTTGATGAGATCGATGCTCGCCGCGCCGATGAGATGCATCACCGATGAGATGCATAAAGGCAGATTATGCAAACAGAACAGCGGATTGCGCTTTAATCTCCACAATCTATCGTGTCATCCCCTAATCCAATTTTGGGGCCACGTTAAATGAAAAAGGGACGCGCAAACAAAAGGTGCTGCTGGAGAATCAGAGAAGTCAACTGTCCATTTTTACCTTGTCATTCGAATGTGGTACAAGAAAAATACAAGGATTTAAGCCTAACGGTTGTTTTTATTTATTATGATTTACTAGCCGTAGCGGTTCGTAGTTGTATGCCTCACCGTGATTTATTGCTCGCTTTATTTGAAAATGCAAACCAAAAAGGCGCCGTAAAATGAAGAATCGGAGACAAGGATGGGCGGTTGTGACCCTGTTGCTCTCTGCAGTGATTCTGTGTGTCCTTCCTTGCATTGCGCCCCCTCAGACGAGCGGAATGAGCGAGGTAGGAGACAACAAACCCGCTCACCCTTTTTTCCCCGTTGTATGCTTTTCATTTCACACACCCTGCTCACGCCAACCCTTTTCCACCCCCTCCCAAAAATAAACAGTGCTCGTTCACCGCCAGGCTGCGCTTAGTTGGTGCTGAACAAGTCCTTACGAAGAACGTGCTTTGTTTTCCACCGGCAAAGAGCCAAGTAGAAGCCACGTCATCGCCAAGCGTCCAAACCCCCCCCTGCTTATGCCGACGTTTACCCGAGATTGCAATTTCGCAAAGCATCGATTCGACTTGGATGCAGCAAATGCTGACATCTTTCGTAATCATTGGAGAGGATCACGAGGCTGGCGGCGAGTCGGAGATGGCGTGCTAGCCGGGCACATCCGCCGTCGCTCTTCTGGCGGGACACAATTGTTCACCGCTCAAACGTCCGCGCGCGGGGAGTCAACCCCTCTACATTCGCCATCGTCATGATAACCCCCCCCCCTTTATGTAGTCGATGCCATCGTCTGACCCAACAAGTAATTGGGACCAGATAAAAGCATGAGAGCTCGGGCCAATTTTGCCGGTGGCAAAACAAAGAAGTGGCGCTAAAGAACGAGCACGAGCGCGGTGGAAAAGGGCCATGTGACATCACAGTGCTGAACCTGCTGCGCTGTGCCGAGTGCAGGAGGATTCACCCTACCTTCCTCTCCTCCTCCTCCTCCTCCTGCTCGCTCCACCCCACAGACGACGGCGACCTTGAGGGAAAAGACAGAGGTGAGGACGGGTCACTGAATCAATGGCTCAATCATCACAAGTGGGCGGTTGCAAGCGATGCTGCCATCCGACCCTCATTTGGATTGAAGAGAGTGGAGAAAATGGGCTTAGGGTTGAAATTGGGGGCTTGAACTGCAATTTGGGTGTTTGTGTAGCCCTTGTGGCCGTGTGCAGCCTCGTCGCATCGGTGACCTTGAACCCGCGCTCTGGAATGGATTGCAGTGATCCCCCCCCCCAAAAAAAAATAACATTTCCGAGCTGAGTCGAGTCCGCTAACTGTCATTTGCTCGCAGGTGGCCTGCACAGAAGTTTCCGACTCAAGAGGGACCGGCAGAGTTCTCCGAGTGAGCCTCGCACCCCCGACGCCAATCACGCCGAATTCCTGATCTACGAGGAAGTGGCGCTTTATCTGCCCCGGCCCGGCGAGAGGCCCCGTCTCATCGTGCTGCTCGGTGGGTGGCGTCCGGCCCGCCCCGGGCGCTCCGCTCGCTCGCGACAGGCTAATGCGGCGGAGGCGGCCGTCCGTCTCTGTGTTGTGTTCAGGATCCCTGGGAAGTCGCACCGCCGAGCTCAAACAGAAGGTGATCGCCGACAATCCCCGACTTTACGGATTGGCTGTGCCTCGTGAGTGCACTCGAAAAAACATCATTTAGTCATATTCATGTGAGTGTGTTTCTTTGTATTTGTGTGTGTATTCATTTGTCTGTTTCTTATTCTTCGCTTGTTTCCATTTGTGTGTGTGTGCACGCACGTGCAATCAAGACACCACACGACCCAGGAAGATTCACGAGCGTGAGGGAGTGGAGTACCACTTCATCACTAAAGCCGCTTTTGAGGCCGACATCCACGCGGGCAAGTGAGTCCGCCACGGCAGAGTTCCGCCTTTGAGCCGATTGATTGATGGATTGGAAGTTTGATTCGCTTCAGTCGGTCGACCATTGTAGATTGCAAAAAACGGCACCGCCCGAAAAGGGCATGGCGGGAAGCTTTTCATGCGCGCCGCCTTCCCTGTTGTGCTTGCAGGTTCCTTGAATACGGGGAGTATAAGGAGAATTTGTACGGCACCAGTTTGGAGTCCATTCACAGAATTCTGCTTGAGAATAAAATCTGCCTTGTGGACGTGCAACCGGAGGTTGGTGTCAAGATTCCCGCGGATCTTGCTTGTTTGTTCGCATGACAGTGGAACCTCGATTTAAGTGTGCAGGGGTTGAATTAAATCACTTTTTTTTTTTTTTTTTTTTTAAGGCCCAAAGACACCCGGTACATTTTTTTGTACGGATATGCACACATTATTGTAACAACATAGAAACCCCTTACCTTCAAACATGCCGCCACCGTTGCGGCGCCTCACGCGGAAGTGGTCCCAGGCAGCGGGGGGGGCGAGAAAGGCCTGCTGGGTGAAACAAAAGTTGTCTACGTTCAAATGAAATGTAAACGTTGACTTCAGTTTTAAGATTTCATGCTTCCTTTTCTCACCTGCGTCGCCAAAGTAAAACATGACCGACAACCATTCACACTAAATCGAAGTTTGACTGTAATTGGTATATGTTATACATATCTTGTTTCTTCTTCTATTTCAACATTTTGCCCGAAGGCATTGCAGGTTCTCCGCACGTCGGCGTTCAAGCCCTACGTCGTCTTTGTGAGACCCTCCGTCTTTGACAGCGAGAGCAAGTCTCTCAGCTCCTGTTCCTCGCTCGTCAGCGTCGCCGTCACCGTGAGTGTGGACCTTTTGCAAGTCTCCATAGCGACCGGCAGGGAAGGTCTATTCGAACAGCCGAACCTTATCATTGATTTGAGGTCAGGCAAAGGCACTTTAAACCTGCCCGTGCATTTGAAAGTGATTGGATTAGTTCAACTGTTTACTCCCCCCCTCTCTAAAAGTCCCCCCCCCCCCAAGTTGTAGGCATGAATGGCATTTTTTTTGAGTAATCAAATGCATCACCTGTATTCTTCCTGGCCGATCTTGTGCGCAGGAGCACGACATCCAAGACATGAGGCGGTCGGCGGAGCGGATGGAGCAGCGCTACGGCCACTGGCTGGATTACGTGCTGGTCAAGGAGGAGCCGCTGGGCGCCGCGGCCGAGCTCCACGCCGTGCTGGAGCGGGTGCGCCTGGAGCCCCAGTGGGTGCCCGTGTCCTGGCTCAGGCCCTCCTAGACCTCTCGCCCAAACCCGCGGCGTCGACAACATTTTCGTCTACTTGCCAAGCGGTCCGCACTTGAGTGTGTTTTGTTTCGACTGAGATTGCGAGCGCAGATGTAAACGGCGACGGCACCGTGCGAGAATTCCAAAGGGTGGAAAATATCCGGTACGTTTCCGAGGGGAATTTGTGAAATGTTCCAGATGGGAATTTTCCAAAATCTTCAACTTGCTGCAAGTGCCAAATAAACGATGCTCCACTTTTCTATTGGCAAAGATTGTTCAACGTGCTCAGCGGCAGCTAGTTGTCTCATATTAAATGTTTGCTGTTGATAACAAAACTTTTCAGACGTTTTTTTTTTTTTTTTGGGGTGTGAGCAATCTATTTATTCTAAGACAAATGCAACAATTAGAAAGTGAACCATGAACAAAACCGGGAAAATATACACGTGAGGCTGCATTGTGTGCGCAAACACAAAAGACGAGAGCGCTACTTCCACAGCTTCTTGATGGACATGTTCTTCTCGCTGTCTTTCTGCATCACCTGTTAACCAAAACACGAGGAACACGTTGACCAAAGAACTTGTCACATTTCGGTTGATTGAGAACGGAAACGTCACAAGAGAAGTTGACCCACCTTTGCAACAGCCATCTCAAAGTCTTCCTGGGTGACGTGTACTCGCCTCTCTCGCAGGGCGTACATGCCCGCCTCCGTGCACACGCCCTTCACACAACAACGCGCGTTTCAACAACACAGCGCGAGCACACGCGCAAAACGTCAGGAAGCGAGCGCTCACCTTAACCTCGGCGCCCGACGCTCCGGGCATGAGCTCGGCGATCTTCCTCAGGTTGATGCCGCGCGTCAGGTTCATCTTGCGGGAGTGAATCTTGAGGATGTCGAGACGAGCCTAACCCACAACAATAAATCAACAAATAAATGAAGTTGTCGTGGCGCAACATCGCAAGTGTAACGTGGGAGAGCGGCTACCTCTTCGTTCGGAGGAGGGAATTCAATCTTCCTGTCGATCCTTCCTGGCCGCAGGAGAGCCGAGTCCAAGATGTCGATACGGTTGGTGGCCATGATGACCTGCCGGCGGCACAGAAAGCGTTCACGTTGAGAAAAGGTAGAACGGTATCTCCCCCCCACGCCCCCGAGTGAGCCGACAGGCGGCGGGCGCCACCTTGATGTTCTTGGTGGCCTCGAAGCCGTCCAGCTGGTTGAGCAGCTCCAACATGGTCCTCTGCACCTCACTGTCGCCGCCCGAGCCCCCTTCCAGGCGAGAGGAGCCGATGGAGTCGATTTCGTCCATGAAGATGATGGAGGGCGCGTGCTCCCGGGCCATGACGAACAGCTCGCGCACCATCCGAGCACCTTGGGGACACAATTCACGCTCGGCTTCACGCGGAAACGGAGCGTATCGGGCGATATTTGTTCTTAGCCGCTCACCTTCCCCAATGAACTTTTGCACCAGCTCGGACCCCGACACCCGGATGAAGGTGCAGTCGGTGTGGTGGGCCACAGCTCTGGCGAGCAGGGTCTTTCCCGTCCCCGGAGGTCCGTACAGCAGCACACCCTAAAGCCACGGCAAACGCGCTATCAGAGAGGGTCCCTCCGTTTGGAACGCCCTCTCCTCGCCCCGGGCGTTTGTTCACCTTGGGCTGCGCGATGCCCAGAGCTTCAAAAAGTTCCGGGTGCTTGACGGGAAGTTCGATGACTTCCTTGATCTCCTTGATCTGCTTGTCCAGCCCGCCGATCATCTCGTAGGTGGAGTCGGGGACCTTCTCCACCATCATGAGGGACACCAGAGGGTCCACCTTGTTGGGGAGGATCTTGTGCAGCGTGTAACTGTCGTTGCGAAGAGCCACGCGGCAGTTGGGGGTCACCTGGGACAGAAAGGCCAAATGAAAAGTCGGCTTCTCCTTCTCCGCCCAAGCAGGCAACGAAGTATTGTATTCGCTAACAGTGTGTGTGTAAATGCCACAAGAGACTTTCATGGCTGAATAGCGTTTGTTTAAAATGCCGGTGAACAAATTTGTTGGCCCGTGTGTGATGTCACACCACTTTGTGCGAGCCTCTTGTTTAGGGCGAGTGCACAAGCTAATCGCGGTTTTTTCCATCTTTATATAATTTGAAATCCCAAATTTGTTCCATATCCAAGCATAACAATGTGAAAACGATTTGACATGACGTACTGCAAACGATAAATAAACTGACAATACTCACATCATTGATGTCAATGTTCTTATCCACGTCAACCACAAATTTCCCTTCTGGGTGCACCTGAGAAAAATAAAAAGGAAAATAAATACATGTTACTTGTGTGTCCTAAGTGTGTTCTTGTACCAAATGTAGCGCCCGTACCTTGACCAAAACTTTCTTTTTGTCCATGACCCTGACCACTTCTCCTACGTAGGATCCTTGCTCCTGAAGCAACTGCAGCTCCTCACGGAGGAGACGCACTGACACACAAAAATTTGGGATTATTATTATGACTAAGATTATGATCATTAGGATTTGGGAGCACCTTTAGCATTGAGTTCATTTCTCTGCGCTTGCAGTCGTCTGAGATTCTGGCTCTTCTCGTTCACGGTCAACTGTTGAAAACGAAAAGGAGGTTCAAGAGACAGAATTGTGCAAAACGTAACACCATCTTACCTGTAACTCTTCTATTTTCGATAAGTAGTACTGGCGGAGACCTGATCCACCTTTACTCTCGCCCATCTCCATCTGGAAAAACATTACATGAATAAATCAAGGATTAGACAGTATATCATATTCGATGGGTTCCTTTATTCGCAAGGATTGCTTCAACTGAGGCATTACATCATTACCCACATCGAAAATGATGTCACTGACGGCTGACAATACAGTACGCCCAGTATGCACATGCGCTAGGCCTGACAGTTCTATTGCTCATTTGTAAGAGCCATAATTGAAGGTCTTCAAATACAGAAGTGCGGTGATAGTGACATACGAACGAGTGGAAATCCAAAAATGTTTCGAAACGTAATGCAAGTGAAGGCAAAGTGAGTCAGCGACAAGTAAAGCGCTCACGTACCGTCTTCGTGCTCTATCCAGCGGACCGACGAACAGCGCCAACGAAAGCCAAGTAAATATATTTGCAAGCAGTGGAGGCTACATGTTGAGGGTTATATGAACAAAAAAAGACATGCGGATATTGACGCAAAGTGGCCACGGCGCTAGCTAACTCGTCAACTAGCCTAGCCACAATGATACAGCAAACCGGGATCAACATTGTTTGGAACCAAGCCGAGTAAAATCAATCAACTACACTCGAAATAACAGTTTTGATTTATTCGAAGTGACGAGAGTAAATAAATATTAGCCCGCCACCGACGTTTAAAGACAATTTTCGGACGAAAGTGTTCAAAAGTGCCAGAAAGTCTACCTACATTGTCAGTGCCGTCCCCCTCCATCTTGGAAAGCGGGCATCCGCTCGGCAGTGACGCATTTCCTGAAATATCTTTCCTGCGAGGTGAACGGAAGCTGATATGCCTACAGCGCCATCAACTGGTCAAAAGCAAACCAAAATAAGAGCTACAGTATTGTAAATCACCCGTCAAATGGATACTTCATCATCTACCACTTTTAAATTGACGCCCCAATCCATTTTCTATATTCAATTAAGGCTATATGTACTCATGTTTTTACTAGTTTCCATTAGTATTGTTTTGTATGGTTACACATGATCCCGTGTTCATTGTGTATTTTTTGTGTGGTCGTTTTAAAAAGTAATCTAATACAACTCCAAGCAGGACCTGCTCCACCAGTTTCAACGGTTGAAGCGCCTGAGCTCTGACTTGTCCCAACACGCACCTTCATAGCGCAACGTCAGACTCGTCAGCTCCTTTACCAGTCACAAAGCACAAAAATGGGTGCAGTCGTGGGACATTTGTCGTTACGTTTATTAAAAAATTCCCCACATGTATAAAAGATAAAGAACTTGGCTCGAACTTAAAACAACATGCACATTTTTAACCGCCTTGCAAAAAGTACGCCAACATTACATTCTCAACAGTTTTGGCACATCTGCGAACATGGAATGTTGAAGTAAGTGAAAGCGATCCCGGTGCAACAAAAAAAGCATTTCAATGATGAGCCGGTTCATGCAGCGAAGTAAAATGAACTACACATAAAACTTTTCAAACCTTTTGTTGTAACTCAAAAAACATTCAGGAAGTTTAAGGTTAAAAAAAAACTCTTAAGAAAAGTATTACTTTGCTCTTTCAGAGTATATATTCACAATTCTCTCAATAAAAATATACCTTTGTGTATACATTTTGGAATGCCTTTAAATGCTCTCGTTTGATCAACAAGATATGGCTTGCAAATAATGAGAGGTAAACAGACACCATTTGGAATGAAGCATGCCGGTAAGAAACACAGTACCATAAACAATCATAAAAAAATGCAAAACAAGTCGATGGGCTCAAAATGACAAACAATCTCGGTTTTTGGAAAGAAAAAAAAAAACATTTTAAACAAATGGGTGCATGATACTTGATTTAAGGAATGTCAGAAAGGCATGTAAACATTTGAATTTTGACTCAATCTTAGTTAAGACAACGTGTTCGCTCTTCAGGTGAGCCTGATCCCAAGAACCTGCTCCAGCTCTTGTCTTCTCTGCTGCACCTGAAGGCAAAGGAGCGGGGGGAGGAGGTCATTTCAAAAGTATAACTGCCGAGCTGAATTGTTTGGCACACTGACGTACTTTGGAGTACACGTATCTGCCGACTGCTTCTGGCATCCACGGTGCCTGGTAGAATTCCGTCCTCCTCTCCTCTTCTGGATTTCCGGTCACATCTGTCATCACCTGGAGGGGGAAAAAGTTTAAACAACAAAATGGGTGTTGTGGTTAGAGAAAAAAAAAATAAATAATGACAATGTTCACCTTCAGATCTCGGCATTGAGATTTGAGCCAGTCCTGGATGAAGTCCTGAGGATTATTGCTGAAGCTCAACATGAAGTCTCTCTCGGTCTTCAGCTGGTTGATGTACTCGATGGTCTCGTGGATCTGAAAATGCAAAGTGTTACGCTTTTTTTGTTTTTTTTCACAGGAGAGCTCTGGCGGTTAAGTGGACCTTGGTCTCCAATGCGGTGATTTCCTGCTGGTTGGTGGTGGATGACAAGAAGCTGCTCATTTGGCTCTTGAGCGGGTCGTCCACCTCCACGTCGATGTCATAGCAAGCCGTCTTCTTCTGGTCAGTGGGGTCCACGCTGCACAAAAGCCAAAGGACATCACACATGGGCAAACGTGCACACAAACGCTATTATTGGCAGTCATTCAATTCACTATTTGGCGATCCCGCACAATGCGAGGAAATGGTTTAAGAGCAGGATCTCTCTCAAACATGCGCAGATGAAAAAAACAACACTACAAGAGATGGCGACAAAATACAAAAGAGCAAATAGCGAAGTGTTAATTTGCTATGCTAATTTGAAATGCAAATTCACAAATACCAAACCGCGAACCAGCAGATCGTAACGGTCGATCAAGGTTCATATTTGGCAAGAGAAAGAAATCAAAATTGTGACACCCAACAAAAAAATATTGGACTCAAGAGAGAACTTCCAATCCTAGCAAACATACCTGATCATGTGATTGATGACGATGGGGTCGGGGTGCTGGAGCAGCCCGGCCAGTTTCATGGGAATCTCAGAGAACCTCATGCGATTGCAGCCAAATATCTGATCGGTATTACACATGAAAAGAAAAGTACACTCAAGGTGAAATAACAAGCTGCGGTGGCCGTCCAAGTCGCGCTTGGGTGCCGTGTTCTTGCCCGACCTTTCTGAAATAGTGATTGCAGTTGATGTACTCCTTCTCATGGCTGTCTTGCAGCTTGTTGTTCTTGATGTAGAGCCAAAGAGCCTGCATGATGCTGGCCCGCGTCTGCGTGTGCACGCCCAGCAGCCGAGCCAGCCGCAGATCCAGTTTGTACTGCGGCGGCTGTGCAAAAAAAAAAGAGGGGAAGAAAAAACAGTTGAGTATTTCTTTTTTTCAAAATGATGAATGAGAAAGGTGGCGGCGCGAAGGAGCGCACCCACCTGGTGGTCGAGCATGAGCAGAAGGGTGCATTTGACGTTGACGTCGCCGGGCCTTTTGACCTGGAAACCGTCCGTCTCCTGAGTGGTGGGCATTCGGTGCCACTGACACAAGAAATATGTTGAATAAATAACATTCCGTATCGAGCGTCAAAAAGTGTCATTCTGTCCATTTGTTGACGAGAACGAGTGAACTGACACGCAAATAAAAATAAACACAATTCCAAATAAAAAGAGATGAAACGATTAACATATGATTGTCTATGTATGTTATAGGTAGAGCAGAAAAGAAAATTCGATGACTTTCATTGATTACGGACAATTCAATGATTGTTCGTTCAGTCACTTGGATGAAATTGATGGCGGACGGGGATGTAGTACTTGGTTGCAACCACCAGAGGTGCTGCATATTCATTCTCAATGACTTTGCGAACAAAAGAAGAACAGCAATTATGTATCACAGTATTTAAGGTTATATTGGTGAAATGAACAATACCACAAGACCAACAACATGCTTGCTAAATCTTTCTTTTTGAAAAGGGCCGTTGAACGTTGATGTGTTGTAATCAAATGTTTTCGGCCTGATGGCGTCAGGCCATCGTCCAGATGGGAGATCCCCAAGCGCCGAGCCTGAACCACGTCAAACAAAGGCCGTTCCCAAAAAGGCTTTTAACGATTCCAGCTGAATTCCACTTTCGGGTCAAGTCAGGCTGGCGAGAAGCAGTGCTGCTCTCCACATGTTGGAATTCAAAGTGGAATACTTGCAAAGTTATGTCATACCTCCACCAAATGGTTGTCGGGTCCGTAGAGCTCCTTATCGAGCTCGATCACCAGGCTCTTAAAGAAAGATGAGAACTTCCTCTTCTGCTTGCCAGGCTGGGGTACACAGAGCGCCGAAGAGAACGTCAAGACAGAAAACACTAGATAATGATACACTGAGTTGATATAGATAAAAGTCTATCTATCTAGCTAACTGTGTAAGTTTTCCTGTTGTACTGGCAAGATAATGTCATATAAATAAAGCCTCAGTTCATTGCTGTTTCTATAATTGCAGTTCTTGCAGCGTTTGCAGCTGCATTGCTGCACGCTGACCAAATTGGGGGCGGCGAAGCATAAAAAGTGCAGACAAACAGAAAAAGCCGCGAGCGCGCTCGGTCCCTCCCCAGCCCCGTGGAAGCATGTTTGCACAACACGACCTCTTTCACTTCTTCTCTGACATCCTCTCTGGCCTGCGAGCCGCATGCCTGAACATCCCCTTCATGTGGCCCCAGATGACACCGCCAGTGGTGCTGGAATTGATGGCGGGAGGAGAGGCATGTCAGCCTCATGGTATGTAAGGGCCTGCGGTTTCAATTCCCGCCTTTTAAAACGAGCGCAGGGGCCTGCGTGCCGGCGCGGAGCGCGCTCGACGCACATCTGGACGCGCCGGCCTAACCAACCGGCCGCGGCGAGGAGACGTAACAACGGAGCCCAGAAATACAACGCCCGGAAAGGAGATTGCAGTGGAATTGACTTACTTCTTCGAGAAGTTTTCCCTCCACTCGCAATTCCCAGGAGGACACCTTCTCTGTCTCCTCGCCCTCGGGCTTGCACGGGGTGTACGTGTTGGAAATGTAGATCCTCAGCTTGCGCTTTTGCTGCGTCGTCAAAAAGGAAACAAACAAGCGGAGCTGTGAGACAAGCTGGCGTCTGCTAAATCAAGAGTGAAGGTTGAGAAATTACAAGCAGATTTTTTGGGGGAGAAAAAGGGGGGGTTGAAGCCGTCACAAAGATGCTGTCAGTTACAGCACGTGACACTAACTTTAAATGGCTGAAACATAGCGAGAAATAAATGTGTAATCATGGAGTTCACTGAATACGATTTGTAGGTAAGTGTGCGAATACTGTAATATCACCGCGATGCTGCATACCATAATGGGCTTCTTTATAGCTTCCTGTATCTCCATGCGCTTACGGGCGATGGTCTGATCCAGTTTCCTCTCAAAGGCCAAGAGGTCCATGTAGGCCTGAGACTCTGGCACCAAGTCGCGGATCTACGGCGTCAACACGGATGTACGCTTTTAGAGAATAACCACTGACAATTCCCAGAAGAAATTCCCAGAGGTTCAAAAGTCTCTTACTCTCTGCGGGAGAACCTTGTCAGCCATCTTGCGTCTTTTTGCCCTAATGGAAAAAAAAAAAAAAAAAGGCCCACATGATTATGCTCATCAACTGCCAACTAACATTTGATACATGATTTCACATTTCCTATGACTCGTTAAACACATCATTGTTCAGCAAAACCATCACACATAAATAGTCTGGCAATTATTTGCGCTTCATGACGCAGCTCCACCTATTTATGAATCTGTTCATGGATTCTCGGAAGACTCCCAAAGTGTTGCTTTGGGCGCACTCATTCTTCTCCGCAGAGACTTCGGCAGGCCATGAAAGAGCTTCATTGTGGAGGAGGCTGCAAGCACAGCCTCACCTCAAGGCTCGCCGCGGTTATGAGCGTGGCATCGCAGAGCGCTTTCAAGTCCAAAATAGCCACCAGTCTCCAGTCACGGGACGCTGCGATGACCGTTTGTTTGGAGATACGGGCACTGTTTAGTGCTCGACAAACAGGCTGCAATGGACATTCGGGACGTTGCTCTTTGAAATTGGCTACGGCCCGATTGCTTATTAGGCGTTGCTAGCTCATCACAATGGAGATATGAGCTTAGTGGAATCCAAACACAAAATGGTGGTGTACTGCAGGGCAGTGATTGAGGTCGATGACTTTTTGGCAAGGGAAATGAACACTCAATCGATTCAATCGTTGTACTTGATAGACCGACTCGTATTACGATGACACTTTGCTCTACTGGGTGTCAATGTGAATATCGAAGTGCGAGGCATTCTGGATCACCGCCCTGATTGCGTCACTTCGATGACACCGAGGAGAAGTTTAAAAGTCTGTTGCAATTCCACAGTCTGTCTTGGGCAATCACATTTATTAAGAACCGTTAGTTCTTCTTGCATCACACACTCTCACTTCTTCAGTCCGTACCCGCGCCGGTGGCCTCCCAGCGCCTCTTGCTGCTGCTGGTGGTGGTGATGAAATAAGCGCTTCCGCGAGGCGTCCAAGGTTGCCGGGGGCCCCATGGTGGGCCGCATGGGCATGCTGCTGCTGCCGTATGAGGGACCGGGAAGGTGCCCCCCCATCGAACCCATTGGGCCCCCAACTCTGCCGAGTGGCATCCCGGGACGCTGGCAAGGGGAAAGGAAAAGCGGTGTTTTAGAAGGATGATCAGCTGCAAAAACAATAATGGCTCTTTATGATTGAATGTTTATTTTGAACGTGAAAAACGATCAACAAAAGACATTATAACACTTGTTTTCCACTACTTCTAACTTCCCCACGAGCTCCAAATAATTTTGATGAGTATCTGTACTTGGAGTCTTTATATTTCTGTCAACTTTGCCATTTTACTCCCTGCATTTGAAAACGGATACTTTGCAAACAGTACGGTAAACTACGGGGGCTTGCAAAAAGGGTGGACAATATTTGACAACATCCAACTACAGGCATACTATGATGAAAATGACGAAACATTAAATGTAGATAATTATTCTGCAACGAGCCATTGTTCCAACCTCCATTGGAGACAATGTCAGACGGTCACTTAATGGGCAGTTGGAAGACATGGTATAGAAGGAAAGAAATACATTTTAGGGGACTTATCACAGCGTTTGGCCACTTTCTAAGACCTCAACGTTTCATTCTTCTGCTCCATTTTCATGATGACTGAGCGATTCTGATGCAAACACCCAAGGGACTTTTTAGTGATATTGCCCCACATGTTTGCTTGCCCCAAATGACAACTGCAAGGCTCGCTGACAACACGGTGCTGGTGTTAAACTTTTATTTTTACTTCCACCAAAAGAGCCACCGTCTTTTGAACGATTAAAAAAAAAAGGTTGAAAAAGTTTCTTCATGAATTGTGCGCTAAACCCATTTGAGTTAGTTCCTTTCAAATGCGGAAGAAGCACGGGACACACAGCTAGTGCCTCTCCTTCAGCGTTATAAAAACAACTCTTTTTCAAAGCAAACTCCGAACGTGGACAGAAAAACGTTCGGATAACTTTTACTGCGCAAAATCGAACCGAATATAAGTGAGAAAACGAAGCAAAAAGACGAACCTGCGTGTACTGCTGTGCGCCGCTCAAGGAGCGGGGGTATCCCGCCGCAGTTGGCGGCATCCCGGGCATCCTCAAGCCGGCAGCCAGTCCAACATTCATCGGGCTCAGGCTGGGGCTCATGGTCGGACCCGCGAAGCTTCCCCTCGTCGACATTTAGTGATTTCCAGTCACGGGGAAAACGAAAAAAAAAACTTGCTCCAACGTACTTGGTGTTGAGTGAACGTGTCAGTTCGAAGTTTTAAAGTTTGCGTTACCGTGACTTGGTTTGACAGCGCGTAAGGTCAACAACAACAACAAAACAAAGCAAGAAAAAAAGCGCGGTTCTACTCGAATCGCGTCCAATTTCGGGCTTCTTGTTAACTACTAGTTATTCTTATCCGAACACTGAGCTGCGGTGGATGTTGGACCCCTTCCGATGTAGTCTGAACATTTTCAACCAGCGACGTTACCGCAGCGTTTTAAAGGAAAGATCTCCTTATGTCGGCTGCTGTGTTCACAAAACATCGGATTTTGGAAAGCCTGTGCGCTTCACTCTCACTCCCATAGCAAAGCATAGTTTTATGTTGTTGTTTTTTCTACTGTAAAATCAGCGCCGCTAATTTCCCTAGTAATTACGATCGCCCTTCATAATTTATCCATCCACCATTTTTATCAGAAACATGTTCAATAAGTTTAAAGTAGGGGGTTTTTGGAAGCAGTACTTGAAAGCACCATTCTGTTGACAGAAACTCGTTGCAAATGAGACGTAAAAAATAAATTTCGCCTCTATTCCCTGCTTTCTGGTCATTCATACTGGCAAAATTATCGCGATTAAAAATTATTATTTTTTGTGGAAGACGTATATTAACACTTAAGATTGTATTTTGAATGGGCCTTTGTCGGTTCGACAGCGCCCTCTGTTGGTTGTTGGCATCTAAGCAGCAGTAAAGTATTTTCCCCGTTGTATTGGAGCCCAAAAGCAAAAGACAAATAACAAATCATTTATTATGCTAGAGAGATGAAAGAAACTGAGCCAGGATAGCAGCAATTCAACTATCGGAATATTTACACTATCACATCACAATTGAGGATTTGTGCAACCCTTTTACACTGTAAACACATGAGACATGTTTGAACCCTAAAACTCAAGTACCCCCCCACCCAAAAAAGAAAAAAAAAAAAGACACTTGCTTTCGCCACCAATTGCTTGTTCAATAAATGTGCACTCGCTGGTGAGTGAGTTGTTTCTCCTTCAAACTCACGCATGCACACACAGAGGCGCGAAAACAGAAGCCAAACCATTTCTAGTGATTGTCTGAAACGTCATGTGACCCTTAGACATTATTTTCTTCCGGAAGAAAACGAACAGCTGAAATACGCACACACTTGCTTGCGTAATTCAGTTTTTCTTTTTTGACAATACCTTGCATGATATATGTAGTGAAATCATACATCAAATGATTCATTATAACCGTGACAGCAATTCCAGCGAGGAGAGGATTAAAAAGCCAGTGTCTTTACGATGATTCGGGTAGTTTAAAAAAAAAAAAAACTGTCAAGTACTAAGTGGGAGGTCTGAGCAGTAGTCGTCGTACAAGCCACTGTAAAACGCAATACTTTCACCACAATCGAGTACTGCTGGTTGTCCATGTGTCATTACTGAGGGAAGGCCTCATCTTTCATCAACATGCGCGGGCTTTCCTGGTTGTCCATGCGACGTCGAGGACCCATCATGCCTGTGGGGAAATAATCGCAAGAATAAAATGCACACCATTATGTTGCAGCTAGCTTTTGAAAGCCGTCTGTTTTTTGGGGTTTTTTTTGTTTTTGCAGCATGATCCATTAAGGCTGATTTCAACTTACTGCTCTTATGCTTGAAGGATTTGGATCTTCTTGGTGAATTTGGATTCTGAAGTGGAGGGGAACAAGTGACACAGAGCTCAATTTTTTAAAACGTATCGCTGCCAGGTCTGAATTAAATTGACACGGCACTGCCTCAAAAGACAGAGATGAGAAACATAAGAATGAGAAACGTACCTTGTCACCTTTTCTTTTCTTGGCTGTAGATGTGAGTCGGGGACAAAAAACACTTTCAGCAGGTAATACAATTTAGAAAGCAAATAAAATAAGAAAAGCGGCACCTTTCTTTTCTGCCCCGTAAGACCAGTCGTTATCATTGACATCGTCGTTGTCTTCTTGGTCGCTCTCGGACTTGTTGTTGGTGTTGTTACCTGTGACTATTCTGGAAAAACGGGAAGAACGTGCCATGACGCATGCACATCATCATTTAGGCCCGACCAATTATAATTGGACGATATTGGCTGTTTTCAAATTAGCATTTTTTTTACTCAACAACAAATTACAACATAAGACAAAGATAAGAAAAGATAGCGTATTTTCACGACCATAAGAAGTCTCTGATTTTCTCCAAAATGGACGGGGCGCCTAATAATGCTGCCCACACCTGTTCGAGCTTTCGCAAAAGCCGGCATCATATCTGAGGAGCCCACTCTGACTAGGGTGCATGCATGCTACCGTATAGTTTAAGCTAGCGCACGTTTTACCATCCCTGCGTCCAATAATGTATGATTTTACTTGTCTGTCCGCGGGCATGTTTTGAGTCATCGTTTAATTTTTTTGCTATATGTCACCTTAAAAATGCTTACTTGGTGCAAAGTGTGTGTGAAAACAACAGTCACGACCTGACAAAGGCTTTCAAAAAGACCTGCTCTGTGGTTTGCTTTTTGAGGCCTCACCTGCGGTTGGCGATGCGGCTGCTGTTGCGTCCCATGCCGAGGCACTTCTCCAGGTGCGGCGCAAAGCGCGAGGCGGCGATGCTTCGGCTGCAGTTGGGACAAACGCACTCTTTGTTTTTCCACTGGTTGTAAACCTGGCCGAACACATCCAAGCCCGGCTGGTCCACGATTTCTTCACGTTTGGACACGGGGGGAAGAACAGTCAAGTCAGACGTGGATTGAGGAGACGCGCCGTCACCAAAGCCACAAAAGTTGGAAGGCGGCAACTCCACTATTATTGGTTGTTGAGGAAATTTCATTATGTTTTTTTTTCCTCAAGCACATCAAGTTTTCAAAATAATAAGCATTACATATTTAATAACATCCTTCTGCAAGAGGCCAGTTGTCACCGCTGTACCGCTGAGCATCTACGCAGACATTCTCACCAAAGTCTCGCATGCTTTCTTGGTCCGTGTCATCCAGGAAGAAATAACCCTGCTTGACAGCCCGGTGCACCTCGAAGCAAAGGCCCAGGCAAGCATCCTCCACCAGGTCAGACAGGATGTCCTGAGCTAGGCCCTGTTGGTGGCAGGAAACCAAGCATCGCTGAGAAACTCACTCACTCCCTCCCTCGGCATTGTTCTCCAAGTTGACTGCACCTCCAGCTTGCCGTTGTCCAGGCCGGACATTGAAACCTCCTCCATTTTCATTTGCCACAAGTACCAGATGAGCCGTCGCTGCTGTGGTCATGCTGCAGCTCAGCAAGCCTCGGCCAAAACAGGGCTGCGGAGATTGGTGGAGGAGGCTGACGTTGACGCGACCGGCTCTCAATCACATGAATGGAACGTACTGCCAGATACAGTACTGTACTCACAAATGCACGTCAGATCACTTGCGAGGCTTTGCGCTCCCCTCTCTCGCCGGTCTTCCACTTGCCACGTCTATATGCTGAGGATGAAGACCATTAAAAAGCACGTTAGGTTGACGTCGGCGCATCGACTGGATGGAACCCTCAAATATCCTCCGCCCCCCTTTGGAGGAAAAAAAAAAGCAGGCAGAACAAAACAAAGGAAAGCGAGAGGATTGGAAACGCCAGGTTACAACAAGGCGGTTTACAAGCTAATCGAGCTAACGGAACGCGACGGGCTTCGAACGTAGCATTCACCGTGTTAACGTGAAGGATACGACTCCAAAGTGTTTGCGGTTGCCTCCCTGGAATGGCTTTCGCCGTCGAGATTTGCGGTGCCCCCGTAGCTCAAGTCAACGCCGCTGCATTGCGGCGGCTGCTCTCGCAACATCTCGTGAAAACACGCGCGCGCCGCTTTGCAAGCATCTCGCCGTGGATTAAAACGCGTCTGCGGTGAGCAGGGCGTGCGTAGCAACCGCGTAAAATGTCTTGATTGGGTTTATTTACCTATTGCGGCAGGCATCCATCTTTAGATCTCCAATCAGACAGAAGCAATCGATCGCAGCGCGACGTCTTCGCTCCCCACCTTCTGTCGGTCACGTTGGGACGTCACTCGAGAAGTCAACGCTGAGCCACGTTATTTAGGACTTCGAATGAATACATTTTAGTAATAAACGAGCGGAAATTGCATGCAAATACCGTGGAAGTAGTGGTAAAGTGTACAATGTGACCCTTGGATTGTTCTGAGGAAATTGTGTCATCTCTCGGAATATTTGGTGGCGATTTTACTGCGAAAAGTGCAATGTCGAGGTTCGAAATGATCTGAACAGTTTGAATTTGGAATGGGATGGTGCAGAACTTTTCTGTCGAGTGTGACATTTTGAAAAATATTTCTTTTTATGGAAAATGTGAAATTCTGTCAAAGCTGACTTTTGTAAACAAAACATGTCTGGAAAAAACCCAAAGTATTCATTTTCCATGTTATTCAAATATAAAATTTATTAAACTTTACATAACTCCAAGTCAACTACAATTATTTCAAATATAAAAGCATCATTGCATAAATATAAACAAAAACAAAGACACAAAGAGGGCAAGATGCAATTCCCAACAACATTGTCACTGCAGGTATTTTGATATGGCAGCATCCAAAACGCATCCATCTAAAACACATCAAAGCAGATATCCCCGGGGTGGTCGGCGTCAACCTCCTGTGGATTGATGTCGGAAGGTTTAATGGACAATGCTGGCCACAACAACAAAATATGAAGTCCTGTTTCATCATCCTGACCTCATCGCAATCCCAATACGGTTCCTCTTCATCGCTGCTGCTGACGTCAATGTCTTCGTCCTCGGAATCCTGGGAGACAAAAGTACTAAACTATTAAAAAACAAACAAACAAAACAGTTCTTATCATGCGGGGCAACACTCACCGAGGGTCTTGTAGCCTTCTTGGTTGGGCCAATGTGATCGCTTGCGGAGTGTTGACGATTCTGCAATAGAAAAATGCTTTGGACATTTTCCCCCCTTAATATTGCGATTTAATACGCAATTATTTTTTTCAAGGTCCTTTTCCCATGAATTTCAACGCTGGGTTCAGAATTTCATGAATGACTCACCAAACGATATTCCTTCATCTTCAGCGCGTAATCTGTCTTCATCTGCGAGATCGTGCAGAGAACCTTGCATCAAGTTGATCAGCAGTGTCCGCGTAGTGAACGTTAGCGTGCATACCGTCGCGCAGCGTAAACTGAAGCTGTTCCTCTCGCCGGCGGTCAAGTCACGCCAGCGTTGGGCCCACTCTCTCACGTAGCCTCTTTTGGGAACGCCCTCCATGGACCCCCTCTGCTCTTTGCAGAATAGGTTGTAACCGCTCCTTCACACCACACACACACAAACACACATGCCACGGCTAAAGTTGACAAAAATGCGCGGCAATCCAAGTTACAGAAAAAAAAAGTTCTCTTTTTTTTTTTTTTTTTTTTTGCTTGAGTAATAAGAAAGCATGAGTCCATCTTCATTTATCACAGTGGGCGTTTGTGTGTGTTTTACTTGGGGGGCTTTGGAGGTCGGGTGTCCTCTGGGGATTCCTCCAAACTCTTTTCGCTTTCACCCTAAAAGGAAATGCATCCATTGAATATTTGGGGAAAATTCAAGATGGGTCACGTCAAGATTTTTTATGTACTTTTTTTTTCTTCCATAGTTGTATTTAAAAATAAAAAAATAAACACTGTCAGCAATGCTAAGTGGACCCTAAAAATGTAACTGAATCTGCATAGTCTGATTTAACACAAATTAGTCTGCACTCCCCAACATCTAAATTTCCTCTTATTGATTAACCAATGTGTCATTTTGCACCCCCCCACCATGAAGTATTTCCAAAGTGAACATTTTGCAACCCCAGTGGGAAAACCACATTTAAGCCTACAAATGTCATGTTGTCATACTTCGGACGTGTCCTTGAAAAGCCACTTCTCCTTCTCTTGCATGTCCGTATCGCTGCAACAAAAATGAGTCACAGAAATGTCTTTTTTTCCTTTTTGAACAACAGCAGCACGCATTCCCGTGTTGAATTTAGTACCTGAACTTTTTCTTGTATTGTGCATGCGCACGCTGGTACTTCTCTACGTACGGGGCCTGTAAGTGATGGAGAAGAAATTAGTGATGTTCCCTTCACGACGGGGAACATTCAGGCTTGAGCCTACCTTCTCCTCCTCCGTCAGGGCATTGTAATTGTCTATGATTAGTTTGAAGAGCTTTTCGCGAGTCAACTCAGGGTGCTGCGCATGATATTTGCACACGTTCTCTTCGTAAAAGATGATCCTTGGAGGACCGGGTTTCTTTGGGCGCTTTGAAAAGACAGATGGATCACAATGACGGTGTGTCTATTTAGTGGGCATTTTCTATCTGGATGCAAATCTCTGCAGTGAAGCCAACCAACGACGGAGCGCCTGTTCAAAATTTGACCAAAGACATGTTAATAACCCACTTGGGTTTTACCTTTTTGGTTCTATTTGAAAGTTCATCTGCAGCTTCATCAACAAGCTCTGTGAGTGTTCGAATCTTGCGCATCTGAAGAAAGAATGTGCGCATCTAAGTACCATACAAAATGTGCGCGAAACAAAAATGTAAATGAAACCAACGACGCATAAGGGGGCAACAATGACTTGCTCTTCCACAGCAGATGGCAGAAGGTACAATTGACCTGCTGCAATTCATACAGCAGAATTTTCGTTGAAATACCACCCCCCCCCCCAGATTCACGCAAGTAAATTCATGAGTAAATTGAGACGAGATCATCATTTATTATTTTGTGGCATTTTTGCCTTAAAAACATATCACCTAAGCTGCTAAGAAATACCATGAACTCTCAAAAATAAACATTAGCAACTGTTAAATTCGAAAGCAGCAGACAACACTACACAAAAATTCGTCTCACCTTGTGCGACACAACTCTCCACTTTTGTTGGCAATCTTTTGGTGAAAAGGGAGGGAATGCCACTTTCTCCCAGTCCAACTTCTTGACTCCATGCAAGAACGCTCTCATTCGGTCACCGTCCGAGATGTTTGTTTTCATCGCATTGAGAAGCTTCAATAGATTTTCTGTTGTCCACGCTTTGTAACACAAGGTAACAGAAAGCCACATTCAACCGCTGCCAGAGTTGGAGTTGTTGAAGTTTGCAATACCTACCGGTGTCCATTTCGGCTCCGGCCGCCGCAAAACACTACAGCGGTTTCCTCGTAGGTGACTTGAACGCGCCAGCTCATGAGCAACGTTAGCAAGCAGGGTGTGTTTTCTTGTTGTTAAGTCTCAAAATACAGTTTTGAACACATTGTCGATCCTGCAAACTTGATTTAAAAGCACGAAAACGCCACCGTAAACAGAACGTCAAGACACTTCATGCCTAAATTATGAAAACATGTGCAGGAAGTAATCCCCGTAGGCGTGGTCTTTTGGTGACCAATCAGGAACGAGCAGCTGTTTTCTTCGTGAGTAATCGGGATGACAGGGAGAATCGCGTATTGCGCCATCTACCGTTCAGGTGGATGTGTAATGGACTCCCGTTGATTAGGATTTGACTCACCAACAATAAAAAGAAGTGGAAATTAACATTTAATGTACGTTTTATGTTTAAAAAAAAAAAGACGGTACTGAAAAAAAATAGACATTACTTTGTGTTAATGTTAGAAGGAAGAGCACACTATCAAAGGTTTTCATAATAATTTTATTGACTTTCGGTAAAATATTAAGTTTTTTCATGGGGACGGAAAAGGCACAAATGCAATTAAAAAAAAGCGAGACAAATTTGATTTGTCATCTCGCGATACCAATTAACCGTAAGAAATAATTTGTACCCATTTTTTAATGCGAATGCAATTGCTTGCAACCTTGAATTTCAGCCTTAATTATTTTCTTTTAAAATGTTTTGAAGAGTGGCCATTCTTTATGTCTACAATGGCATCTGAGTTTCCCAGTACACATCTTGTCCCGGCTCCTCCTCGAATGTCACTTTAGCGTCATCCGCATCCAACTAAGCAACAAAGGAAATGCAAAGCATTTAACATTCATATACATAAAGGATGTTGCATTAAAAGAGACAAGCAACTTACACATTTCATTTCCAGCTCAGTAAAGAGACGCCCGGTCATGAACATGCGTAAGGGGATGGTGAGGATGAGGATGAATGGAAGTGCGAGGGAGGCCGGACTGGATTTCACAATCCACAAAAGAGCGAGGCACACGATCTGGATGGCCGTGAACAAGTGCATTCTCCCGGTATTCACCTGCCATCAAAGTGTAACGTGAGAACCCAACCCCAAATGCCGCCGGTATGGGCGGCGGCTGTCATGGCCACGGGCGGCTCTTACTCTGGTGGCGTACGGCTCATTGGGATGGTATTTCTTGGGGATGAGGAGCAGCAGCATACGATCCCACAGCTGGATGCCGTTTAGCGACGTGACGCCCATGTAGAGGAAGATCCCAAACAAGGCCGCCATGGGAATCAGCTTCAGGATGGGCTCCATCAGAATGGACAAACCTTGAAACAAACTTTCGCTGGAGAGCTTTTCATGTTTGGAAACAATAAGCGCCGGGGTACTTTGAGACTAAACTTTCTGGGTTAGGGTTTGCACTCCCAGATCCATCCACCAAGTTTTTTTTTTTTTTTTTTGCTATTTCATCTAGACTTGAGACTTATTTCCCACTTGCACGCGTCCTTCCACCTCCGCCGCCTCCACTTACCGACCAGCAGCGCCACAACAATGCCGCTGACCCTCTGCTCCAGCACTTTCTCGATCACGGGTTTGGTTCCTTTGCTCATGACGGTGAGGGCGTTGGCATGAGTGACGGAGCGCACCGTGGCGGCGCTGAGCCACGGCACGCCGAAGATGGCGCTGATACCGCCCATGCCCACCAAGACCAGAAGGTCAAAATGGAAGCCGGAGCCTTTGGCCATCTTCCTTTCCGGTTTGCTAACGATCAAGCTGGAACATTTCATGAGAGACCAATTGGACATGAGTGTGTGAACGAAGAACCTTTTTTGTGGGTTGGTGGGGGGGCAATAGAACCTACGTTGTGATTTGGGACTCCAAGAAGATGAGGATGAAGACGAGCAAAGCCGGAACGCAGCATGCAAACATCATCCACACGGGGAAGGGTGAGTGCTCGCCAAACGGGTTGATGAGCCAGCCTCTTTTGGCGGGATTCGAGACCATCAGCCCTTTAGGTACCACCAGTTTCTACAGATACATTTTTTTATCCCATTAAGCCTCGAAATTGCATGACATTGAGTGCACGGAATGGACAAAAAGCTGAGTGCTGAGAAACAAAGCGCGGTTCTTGTGGTTTTGAACAGCGCTGGATTCCAATAGAACGCATTTTAATCACAATTAACGCACCGGTACCCGGTTAACGAGCCTCCCGGTCTGCTCGGCGACACTCGGACAAGTTGGGGCAATATCGCCGTTAAATCCTGTTAAAAGTAAGGCCTTCGCAGCAAAAGCAGAGCGGTCGAAGAACAGTTTCGTCTTCTCTTCATCTTGGTCCCGCATTTAACAGTCGCACTCTTTTTTTTTTTTTCTTTCTTGAGTGCGGCTGTTAAATAAGGCGTGGTCAAGCTGTGTTATTATACAGTATTGCGTGCTTTTAATTTGAAAGTCTGACTTTGAACAGGACGTGTTACTGTTGCCCGAGTGTTGCAGAGCAACAGGCAAGAGCATCGACAGGGATTTGTTGGGGTAAGATCCACGCCAACCTGAGTGTAGGTGTCTCCGATGCTGTAGTCCACGACAATCATGAGGAAAATGGCAATGGGCACACCAAAGTCACCCAACAAACGTCTGACCTAGAAGAGCCACGCGATGACCATGAGGCTGATGATGAGGATGACTTCAATCAACCCAACCTAGTTCATTGCAAATGGTAAAGAGAGCTCGTCACCTTTCCCGGCAGAAACGTTCCGTTCTTGAACTGGCGAAGGAAATAGGCTATGAAGAAGCAGCCAAGCATGAGGCACATGGAGAGCAGGGCTGTGTTGGGGTAAGCTGGCGTCAAAGAGCTGACGATAACAGTCGCGTTGCCAGTCGCGTTGTCCAAGATGACCGTCTGTTCCAGCTTTGGGTGCCAGGGGTTTTCTAGAGATGCATTCAGATGATCGTAATTCAGAATCAATGGATGAGCCTTGAAGATCTGGAGAGGTGCGGGAGAGTTATTGCACTCCGACGGCCACGTCGGCTGGTGGAATTCTGAGCGAAAGAGGAGCGATGGCCCGACGATTACCCTGGCAAGCTTGGCGAAGGTTTCGTAGATGAAGATGATGGAGATGAGGATGGAGAATATCTCCTGGGTGAAGCGGGAGATGAAGCGCACCAGGAAGCTTCCCTCGCAGGCCACGATGATCACCACGATGACCACCAGCCACACGCCCACCCACACTCGCCCGACAATGTACTCAATTTCCTGGGACTTGCAGAACTGCATCAACCAGATTTGATAAATGGACTTGAGCAAGCGCCCTCAACAGTGAGCCTGGCCGAGTAGAGACTCTTTAAGTGTTTTCCTGGCGCATTACCGCGACTCCAGAACTTAGAAATCGATAAGAATCTGCTCATGCGAAGTTGTATTGCTAACTGGGTTTTTTTTTTCTCAACTCACAGCATAAAAGGCCTCTTCAAACACTAACAGAGGCCCAGAGAAGCCGATAACGAGCACGGGCTGGGCAGCAATGAAACAGAAGATGATCCCCTGGATGCTGGTGGAGATGAGAAGCTCCGGGACGCCCATCATGTCCTCCACTTTGTCCGCTAAATGAAGAAATAGCACGGATGAGCGCCACGGTCTCAAGCGCGAGTGCCGCTATCGCATACAGACCTAGGAGGCCCCCAAAAGTGATGGCGGGAGAGAGAGCCGCAAAGTAGATGAAGATAATGGCAGCGAGGACCTGAGAGTTGAGAGCATCGGTAATATCGCTCTTGTAGTACCGGTATCGTCTTCTAATGTCTCGTATCATCCCGCCGAATGGCCGACCCGTGCGGGAAAGGGGGTCGTTTTCGGGGGGAGGTGCGCCGGAGAAGGTAACTGCAGAATTAAGAAAGCCGAAATGTGATTCGGGGGGCATTTTGGCGCTTTACCATGACCGTTTCCTCAATCGCCAACGTCGGGCCTTACGCTGACTCGGCTTGCTGTCCAACACGGGCTCGGATGAGTGGACTCTGTCCTTCAGCAATTTCTTCTGGAAGTCGACGATGGAACTGAGCATGGCTTCGTTTTGGATCTCGACCGGTGGGATGACGATGCTGCAGTCCATGAAGTCGCCCACGGCTTCAGTCAGATCTCGGAGGCTGTTAGCCTGAGACGCTGCCTGGTTGAACAACTGGTGGACAGAAACAGAAGCGCTCATCTTTCAATTTTTTTTTTTTTAATGACTTTTTTGAAGAAATAGTGAGGACTAGCTCTGAGACTTCTGCGATTGACTCGCACATCTGAGCGTCCGGCGTCAGCAGACTCACTTTATCGGCCATGAGCGCCGCCATGGCTCGCCCGGTCTCATGGTAATCCATATCGGCCTTGCTGGGCCCCATCAGCACGAAGACGAAGCGTACGGGCTCCGGAGCCTCCAAGGCCGAGTCGAGCGCCACCGCCTCTTTCAGACGCACAAAGACCACGGCGGGCCTTTCCAGGAAGTCCAAAGCTCCTGCAGCGAACCTCTCATATGTCAATTTTGTGAATGTGCCGGTGAAACGCCGCGTAATGCGGAGGGTCGGGATCGAGAACCGCGACGAAATTCTGGGTGTAATTCAAGCAGGAAGAGGTGAAAACGCCAACGCCGTTCATTTGTCCCTCTTTAAAATGATGCCGCGTGACAGTGGAGTAACACTTTCTCACCTACTAACACCATCGAAGCCTCCGTAATTCAAGCAGGAAGAGGTGAAAACGCCAAAGCCGTTCATCTGTCCCTCTTTAAAATGATGCCGTGTGACAGTGGAGTTAACACTTTCTCACCTACTAACACCATCGAAGCCTCCACATGGTCAGACTCGTCCTTCTGTGCAAAACAAAAAGAGTCAGATGGCATTTCAGGTCATACGCACGCCGCGTGGCGTCGTGGGATCGGCAGCCAATGATCTTTACCCTCTCCTTGACGGAAAACCTGCGCAGGTCCGCTCCATCGGTCAGGGCTTGACTCTCTGGATCATCTGGTTGGCTGGAGGGAGGAAAGAGAAAATGAACTCGAGCGCCGCAGTTGTCGGTGCTGTTTCGGAGTCTACCCGCGGTTCTGGAGCAGACACTTGGTCATCCCCTCCTGGTCTCCCGGTCGGATCTGCTTGTGTTTGAGCATCTCGGCGACCATTTTCTCGGCGATGCCGTCCAAGGTTTTCTCCGCGCAGTCAAAAAGCATCACACCTGGACGCAGAAACGCATTGTGCTTGTTGCTGACCACGATGTGTCCCCGGGTTACATTTTGTGCACGCTCTAAGTCACATTGTTGGGGGTCCAAAAACACATTACGGGGAAGATTTTTTTTTTTTTTCCCTCATCCTGCATGCCAACGAAACACAACACGTGACCCTGAATACAATTGAGAATTTCTTTTTTTTTTTTTTTTTACATTAGTAGCTCCTCTTCAATAGAACAGATCGGGGCCAAGGTGGGGCGCGACGCTACAGCACATCCGCCAAAGCCAAGGTAGGGAGGAGTCATTTGTTTCGTATGCTTGCTTTGTTGGCATCGTGGTCCCCAAATGGAGCTATGCACTTCAAAAAAAA
The DNA here is from genome assembly GCF_001891065.2 of Hippocampus comes. Classification (NCBI taxonomy): domain Eukaryota; kingdom Metazoa; phylum Chordata; class Actinopteri; order Syngnathiformes; family Syngnathidae; genus Hippocampus; species Hippocampus comes. The sequence goes on from NW_017805741.1 coordinate 1,613,995, forward strand.
AAAAAAACTGGACCTCCCAGTTCTGGTTTGTGCCCCCACCCCTCCCCAGGCATTTGATTCTTTCTCTGACCAGTGTTCATGGAACGTCGCAGCTGGACCAGACTCTTGAAGGTGAGGTACGAGACAGGCGAGGTCGCCCACACGCCGGACTGGGGGTCGAAGCTCTCCTCGGCCGCCGCCCATCGTCCCGTCTCCTGCCAGTAGGTCTGCTCCTTGTGGTCCTTCATCATCTTGCTCAGCTACAACTACCGAAGGGAGAAAGTTGTTGTTGGTGGTGGTGGTGCTGCGCTGACGTTCATGAGGTGTGAGCCGCACTGCGGCCGCAGTGCGTTGGGCGGCCGCGAGGTTGGACTGGAACGCTGAAGTTGTATGTGAAAACAGAATGATTTATTTCCAAAACACGGATGAAGAAAGGGGTGGAGGGATTAATATCGGATTGACATTCTGCGCAAGTATGAGTGGCGCCTGTGTGTGCGTGCGCGTGTGTTGACCGTCTGCGCGCGTGGGACACGGTGACATTGACGTTTTGCAACTAAGTGGTGCACGTTCTTCGATGCGCTCTCCGAGAGGTGGTGCCCATACTGTCTGTGTGCCGTGCTTCTCAAACCTTTCACATCACCTCCCAAAATACTTCCTATTGCACGACCAACATGAAAGTATGGCTGCGGAGAAGGCGCAATTTACTCTCTAACATGGAGAACAATCTTCAAAATTAATTTGGCAGAGTTCTCACGGCTCTTACGTTATTGCCTTCGGACTTGATGCACAGCAAATTTTAGTTTTTGTTTTGTTTCATTTTCGAAGAAAAAAAAATCGGAATAACTGCTATTTTTAAGTACAGTAAGAAGATATTTGACGGGTTTATGATGCATTTTTTTTTTTCAATTCACATCGTCAGTCAGCAGGTGTTGAAAAAATGGAGGAATTGGTGATCATTTACGAACCGGGACGCTGCATTGCTTCCTTCGAGAAAACTTTTGCAGCGAGCGCGGCACCTACCTCGTGCGGTCATCCACCAAGCGGGCCGAAGCGGTGACAAGCGCCGACTGACCTGGGAAACAAGAAGAAAGCGTGACTTTATAAAAGGCTGGATGTATGGATGCACGCTGCGGGATGATGGGTGGTCCGCGCACGCATACGCGCACCAATTGACAGTCTGACATCCGGCACCCATAATATTGATAGTATATACAGCTGCTAGGTATGTGCGGAGTCACACTATGTCATTATCCAACCAGCATCTTATCCCATTTAATGTCTGTGTTTAGAGGTCAACAAAGGCTTGGATTACACTTTTGGGTCTTGTGCGCTCACCTTCAAAAGCGCCCCGGTGGATCCTCGCTGCTCCGCCGTTCTGTCCATTTTCCAGGAAGTTCGGCTTCCAATGGAGAAACTCCACAGGAAGTCCTTCTGTCAGGTCCACTGACGACCGGCGTTGCCTGGAACCGTCAAGCCACAATGACTGGCGTAGGAGGCCGGTGCCTTATCCGTTCGAGAAAGGTGATGCAGAACCTAAAAACAATCAAGTTTTATAATTAGGGGAACCGAAACCGTGACATTCAGTGAAAAAATGTGTTGTGATTAATTGCCCGAGAGCACCAAAGTTGACTCCACTCGGGTCAGTGGCTTCTGGTTCGGTTTTGGTGCTCCGGTTTCAAGTTTTGAGGCAAGCTTGGCTTTCAGTTTACTGTCATGAGGCTAAAGAGGCCTTTCAAACTTAAAGCCGAGGGGACGTGTGAGCATCAACCCCAACATTTTGTGGACGTCAGTTCTCAACCTCTCCTATTTGTTGACTTTGACCATCACGTAATAGTTTGGTGTTTTGACGAGCATGCCTCAGTCGGCACAGAATAACCAGTGTCAAAAGTGGTGCTCAAGATACAGATCTTAAAGTCAACACCCCAGATGGGACTCAGACCCACAAGCCCTGACTTAGGAGGCCAGTGCCTGATCCATGAGGCCACTGGGGCCGCCGACCGAAACCTGAACATATAAAAACAATTTTTAGGCTGTCACAAAAGGGCGTTAAAAAACGGGGGGAACACATGATCAATTTACATTCAATAAAAACATTGCTGCACTGACAGATGGAATGGACACTGAACAAGTTTCTGGACACGCACGCGATGAGGATTGTGTGTACCTTGCAATGGAGTAGCTGCGGATCTCTCCCAACAGGGGGCGACATTGTATCACCTCACCATACAATGCCATTTAGCCTGCAAAAAAAAAAAAAAAAATGTGGGTTATGAGGGATTGATTTATAGATGCATAGTTAGAAAGTTAGTTAGTTAGTATGCTAGCTAGCTCGATGATTCTGGTGTGGCCTTTTGATGCCAGGTAGTTATTTGCCACCCCTTTTGTGGCACGTTTCAGCAATGACACTGCCAAAAAAAAAAAAAGAAAATCAATAACGATGTGGCAGAATTATCTTCCAGTTCTATCGCACTGGGTGTGTATGAGTGAGTAGTTGCAGCATATCAAGCATATCTCCATGTCCCGAGATGGATGCATAATGACTGCATTGAGAGCCAAAAACGCCCGAGGCTCATTTTGTTCATTTCAACTGTGTTTCCTCATATCTAATCAATACAAAAGACCCACTCACTGACAAAAGACTGCAAAAATTCCACCCCCACCCAAAATTCTGTTTGACCAAGGTTGAATAATGGACAATAGGTATCAAAATACGACTCCTTGTTGAACACGTTCCGCGTTCAAACAGCCTTGTCCTCTGCGCACATTGTCATTAACAACACTTGAATGTCACGTTCATTTACAAAACAGCAGCAAACAAAAAACAAGCCTGAAAACAATAGCTTCCGTATTTACAGTGACTGACCATAGAAAGACCGAGGACTGCTAACCAGCAGAATCTGGGCTTCCTGTGACTGGATAAATAATGTATGAAAGCAAAGAGGAACAGACGCGCAGAGAGAAAATCCATGTCACACTGTCGGTGCCACATCAGCAAAAAAAAAAAAAAAAATGCACGACCGCCACCGTGAATTCAGATTCTCAAATGACAGTGAACGCGATTGTCATTTGAGCCAACGCACCATCATGACAACTTCCCCAAATGCAAGACTAACCCTTAAACCGGACTTTTTTTTTTCAAATGGACTTAAAAGTAGTTAAGCGAGACCACACACATCCCTCGGCCCAACAGGACTGCTCACCTGGAACGCAATCCTTGATTGGAACCTGAGAGGGGACAGCCAAGGCCTCGCGGACCACCCAGCCTCTGTCCACCGCGTCTTGACAGATGGCCACGCAACGTGAGCCGCCGCTATCTTGTGTTGGTGCACTGATTCCGATGGGGAGTGACCCGCTAACTTAACTGCGTCAAGTAAGTTGCATTACAGCCGCTTGCTTTGCTGTGTCCGGCCTTCGACTTGATTATTTTTGCCATCTCTGGCGCATACCGAATGCCAAACGCAGCCAAAAAGCATGCAGGCCCCCTGTGGAAATGCCAACAGGAACCTTAGTGTCCTGCGTGCCGTATGGCTGCTGGGAAGACTGCAAATTCAGAGCTCCTCCAGCATTTTGGCGTGGGCTTTCCCGGTGTGCCACGTCTTTAATGGGACAGCGTGTTTAGTCATGATCGGAAGCCACTGGGTGCTTTTAGTTCTTTTTATCGAGCCAATATTTCGCCTCAGGTGTCACATTATTCAATAGGATGCTGTGTCCTCCCATGCATAAAGCCAGCAGTGTGCTGTCCAAGGGACACTGAAGTCACAGATTAGATTAATGAGCATCTTACAAAAAGAAAAAGATGTGGAAGAAAGAAGACATGAAGAAAGAAGTCAGTGTTCAATATAGGGAAAGGACTGGAGAAATTCAGGAAGCAGAAGGCTCTTCAAAGGTTGGATGGATTGATGGATGTAAAATGGTGCGTCATGGTCAGTGAAATACATCTGCTGCTTCAGTGCAAGAAAATGTGAAGAATTATGACAAATTCAATGGGAAGTGACACTGTCAAAACGGTCCCAAGTAACATTCAGAATCGTGGTTCCCATCATCTGGTAAAAACCAGTATAAGTGTCAAGCGTGAGTGTGATTGTGCGCGCCTGCAACTGATTAGGGGGCAGTAATCCTCCAAAAGACACTCAGAAAGTTGGTGCCATTATTAAACGAAAAGAAAAGTTCTGATCTGTGTGCATATGTAGGATGAGTGCAGGTGGTGAGGGGGACGGATGAGGCTGGTCTCCATTTCAAGAGCAAAACGAGTATCTCTGAGTATTGTGCAGGGTGACATGCAGAAAGTTGCTTCCCCTTAAAACCTAGTTCTCCAAACCAGTATCAGTGCATGTGTGTGTGTGTGTGTGTGTGTGTGTGTGTGTGTGTGTGTGTTCACAAAGTGGGCGTGGTCAAGGGAGAGGAAAGCCTCGGAGCTGCGAGCTGGTGTCACAAGAGCAGAGAGCGCACAAGGCGCAAACATCCGACGGGCCGCAGTCTGCCTGTGCTTTGCCCTCCGAGTGGAAGCCGCACACTTCTTTTTCGACACAAGCATGGCCGCCCGGTCGATTGCGCTTGGAAACCTGTGAGCGCGCCTCATCCGACCGCTCGAAGCGCTCCGCTTGGGAAGATGGGAAGGACTGACGGGATGAACATGATTTTGATCACAATACTGCTGGGACAGGTGAGTAGTAGCTTTTGAGTTACAGTGGATCAACTGCAGCTTTTCTTCTTCTCGTGTGTTGAAGTTGAGAAAAGTCCTCTAAGGGCACAGAAGCTGCACTGGTCGGAATGATGTTTATGTGTGTGTGTAAAAAAAAAAAAAAAAAAAACCATACACACACATATATATCTAAAATGTGTAGGCGTACCTAATGTGCTGTCCCACATGCAAACGCTTCCCATGAAGTTCAACATGTTTAGCTTTGCTGTTGGTGATATCAATAATCGATTTTTAAGACATGTCATGTACGTAGTAGGATGAAGACATCCTGCCATTTTGCAAGAAATCAGAGGCCTGAGAGCTAAATTCAATTATCTCGAGTTGCAAGCCCTCTCTTGACCCCCCCGTCCCCCACCTCCCATGTTACGTTACACGCGACCCCCGGTGTTAACATGTTTTCGCAACATTCGCCGCAGTTTTCTGACCCGCGGCAAAAACGATCATGGCCGAGCCAAATGTCAAGACCTTCCTCAATTTCTCGAAAAGTTCCTCGGAGGCCTTGCGAGGGTCGAAATATTTGCTGGCTGCGTCACGTGTGACGGGTTTGTCAAAGGCCGCACTTCTGCAGCGGGTTTGCCAAGGTTTTTCCACGCCGACAGCGGCGCTCTGACTCAGACGTGCAATATTGATAATGCCTCGCATCGCTCCCCTTTCCATACGTCCGACGCACGCCTGGATTGAAACCAGCTCCGACTTGTAAGGAAGGCCGGCGCGGCGGACCTCGAATGGTTTAACAAGCGCTGACAGCCCAGGGCCAGAGGTTAAGTGCCTCCAACTTACAATTGACTGCAGCATTAGCGAGATTGCTCCGAAGCGAGGTCACGCGTCCAGACGCACCGACGCGGTTCCCTTTCAAAAATCCCATTGGACATCATGGGGACCGTATTTTTATGGCAAAAAAAAAAAAAGTCTATAAGCGGCAATAAGCTAGCTACTCTGATGCGAAAATGCTGCTCCAACTTTTCTCAACATTTAATTGATTATTTTTCTTATTATTAAAATTAATCGATCCTGACGGTATTTTGACAAAGCATGCGGCACATCTGTTATGAAGACATCTGGGAACCGTTGTAAATTGTAAAAATAATATTGCCGTATCGTGAAATTATTGTTGACAAAATATCGTGACAAGCCCGTGCGTAATTCCCACACCCGCGACAAGAAGCGGCAGCTCCGATGTTGGGAGCACCTCAAGAGCGAACGAGGTTCGAAAGGGGATGAAATTAAAAGCGCTCCGGGACTTGGCGTCCTTTCAAAGCTGTCACTCAAATATCCGGCAACGGGTTTTTTTTCACATGCGAGGCCCTTGGACGTTTGTGTGGAGCAGGACGGCAGGGTGCTGACAGTTGACGTCTCCGTGACGTCTTGAGCACTTCGTGGGCTGACAAACAAACGGCGCGGTCAGCAGCGTACTAAGTCATGACAGAGTGGCTTTGGACTAACATCCTATGTTGGTGTCGTCTTTTGCTCAAGTTGAAATTTCAAGTGTCTGAAAGGTCTTTAGATGTCTCACACGCACACACGCACACACACACACACTCTATTGACCAAAACAGTTTTTTCCATTCTAATGTGGACCACGCCAAACTCTCACACACGCTCACGCAGAAACACAAACACGTACACGCTACGTGCCTGCTGACTCACAGGTGCCTGGAGGAGTGTGGAGGGGGCGGGGGGTAACTTTTGATGTTCTGTTGACAACATTCCGCACACACCTTAAGTTGCACGATTTATGGCCCCTCACTTACATGAGACATTAACGTGCACGCACACGCATACACGTGCACATAAACACGCTGTGTGAAAGTGAGGCTTTTATGAGGGCGTGCGTCAAAGACCGTCAGCTGGCTGACTGCGCAAGGACACAACATTAGGAACACCTAGACGACCTAATGGGATTCCTCTCGACAAGAACGGCCCCCTCACAAGAAACTAAATCTGGCTGTGTATCAGTACTTGTCATGATATTAAAGTTTAACGCTTGCAAACCCTTTTTTTTTAGGGTTGATGAAGTTCTAATTCCTAAATATAGGAGGAGAGATTGAGTAGGTGTCCCTAATGTTGTGGCCCCTGTGCGTAAATCAGCGGGAGGGGCCCAAAACACACACACACACACACACACATTTCCTTGCACGTGAGCACGTATGTGACACACAAACATCCCCCTCTGTCAAAAACACTTGACGGTGGACGAATGCTTTCATGCGCAAGGAGGCACGAGCCAGCCCCACTTGTTTTGTGTGCTACAAATTGTCGGCGATAATTTAAAACGCGCTGCAACGATGTCGCCGAGCTTCACTTTCTTATTTTGACGCCACAGACTGGAGCAGGCAGACGGTTATTTTGATGTTGTTGTTGTTGTTTGTTTTTTTTCATTCAAGAAGCCATTGACAAAAATAAATAGAAATAGAAACGCTTCCTCCAAATCATCTACTCGCAGGTTATGTAATGGATGGACGTGGCAGGGCACTTCACGTTGTTTTCGCAAAAGCACCTGTACACGGAAGAGATGCGCGCGCTGCTTGTCCAAACTTGACGATCAGACCGTGTGGAGTCCAACACACAAATGACAAAAACAAAAACAACCGTATTGCTATTTGTTGTTGTCTGCTAGCTTATTGCGAGCACACAATGTAAAATGCCATAGACGGGCGAATGAAACTCCCACCTAGCCTTGATGTCGTTGCAGTCAGAACGCTTTGAGCGACGTATAATCGAACACAAATGATACAGACGATATAATAATACACAGGGGCATAGATTCTTTGTCCTCCGCCCCCAAAAAAACGACTGCTACGACTGCACTTTCGGCAGCTGGCAGTGGTTTGAGAAAGACCGAATTCGACAGCGAATCAAGTCTGCTCGATTAAACTGACAGAGCCGAGCGCGTCTTGCCTGTTTGCCTGATGGACTCGCTTCCGGCTCGTGTGTCCCACGTGTTGACGACGTCTGTGATGATCGGCAGGCGGGGGCCGCAGACAAGAAGGAGGAATGCCCGTCGGGCCACTACACCACCGACGGAGAATGCTGCAAGCAGTGTCCGCCCGGCGAGGGTGTCGTCAAGCCGTGCGGGGCCACGCAGACTGAGTGCGCGCCCTGCCTGGACAGTGAGCAAACACGCATGAACACACACGTACACTCATCATTGACAACATGCATGGATGCAAACTAGAATTAGAAGGTTATTCTAGTGCTCGAAAAAGTTTGACAGGCGATTGGTCATTTATATAGCAAGGGCTCTATGATGTTTGGCGTTGTTTGTTAGCGCGAAGCTAATTGACGCGACGCTTTCTTGGCAGAAGACGATCAAGAATGCAAGAATTGCGCATTCGTCGGATGGCGCGCCGAATCAGCGATGGCATTGTCAGGATGCCTTTCGAGCGCCTCAAAGCCGATTCCCGATTATGAAAGCGTTATGACAACTCGGCCTCACTTGGCAGCGGCTGAGGAAATCAGCCGGGTAATCAGAGCTGCCCGTCCGTTACCATGTAGGGAGTGAACCTCGACGGAGCGCCGACTTTATGAGCGCAGGCAGAAGATTATAAAAACGGGAGCCGCTCCAAATGTCGTCGAAAAATACACAATGGGGGATTTTTAGTGCGACAGACAAAGTGAGACGGAGGAACGAAAGCGCTCAAGATGGCGGATGAACTCCAGACCGACATCCGGGGTCCATCTGTTTCAACAATCGCATTGAAGGTTATTTATATGCGAGTCTGCCTTATTCCATGAGGTCAAGAGGACGCATTCAGACCGCGGAGGCCGGGATTGGTTGACAGCCAGGCCCCTGCGCTGTTCCCAGGAAATGGCAAACCCACGTGGGTCAAGTCGCGGATAAGTAGACCCGCTTTTCCAAAACGATCCAGGTCGTGAGAGAAGTCGCTGTGAGCGCGCAAGATAATTTACTGCACCTCCAGACCCTTCGAGGGATGGGAAGTTTTTCCTTAACACCTTGATTTATTATTTCTTTGTTGATTTAAACCCCCCGTCTGGAATTTAGAAAAAAAAAAAAGCCACACTTTCAGGCTTGTACAAAATTCCTAAATCCTTTCGAAAAACACGAGTCGCTGCTGAAATTTCGGTATCGTCTGATAGCTGCCAACAGGGGGCGACCTTTTTGGGTCTTCTGGAGAAGTTGTGAGAGGAACCACTTGAAATGCCCCGTTCACAACCACGCAAGACAGAAGACAACGCCACACGGTGTTCAGTTGAAGTCTGTTCAGTTTGAGGGGGGGGGGGGATCCTTTCGGGAAAAAAACTTTTATGGACGCATATTTGAAGAATGCCTCGTGGGATAACGTTGCCTGGAACAATCCAATTCTGTCACAAGCCGCTATTGGACCGGATGGCAAAAAATGATGACAAATGCCCACCGGGGTCTGAAATTCTTCATTTGCATGAAATGAACTCTTGCGGCTTCCCGTTATGACTCAACAGCCTCATCGGTGCTTCAGAGTCACAGTTCAGCTGCTCAGACACGATCAACCGCAGACAGATCAAAAAGGTGCAACGAACGCAGACTTGGCTTTGGATCAAGTCCTGGAAGAAGAAGAAAAAAAAAAAGAAACAAGCAAGACATGATCAACCGCAGACAGATCAAAAAGGTGCAGCGAACGCAGACTGGCTTTGGATCAAGTCCTGGAAGAAGAAGAAGAAAAAAAAAAGAAACAAGCAAGACACAGGGGGGGTTAAAAGGGCTTTCGTTATGGGCTCGTCGTTCAACGCTCGTCGTCGTAACGTTAGCAGTCCGCAAAAACTGCGACGGCGACAAATGGGAAAGGGGACAGAAAAGCCCATGCAGACATGCGGCGCGCAGCTTGACTATTAAGGGCAACTCATGCGGGCCAAAAGCAAAAGCTGACGGCATGCTGAGCCATCTGTAGCCTTGATTTACCCCCCCACTGCCACCCCGCATACTGCAGCCTTGTGTTATTAATGTATTGACTTGCATTATTGATGAACGGCATTATGATAATGGCTCTGAGAGCACTCGGGGAGGAGAAGGCCGAGGCAGCGACACGTCTGAGTGCGTCTGGTAAGCAGGAGCGACCCCCCCCCCCCAACCACCACCACCCGGCTGACCCAACACCCCCCAGAATTCCCGGCAAAACCAGCACCTAAAAGCGAAGGGACGGCCGCTTTGCAGCAAAAAAAACGAGCTCCCCCATCGGAGAGCAAGAGACAAGTCGACTTGGGCGCATCTGGAGCGGCGCTGCATCTGGCCGCACGACCGAACGTCGCTGCAGTAACGCCGAGCGCAAAGACCCCTTTCACCTTAATTGGGTGGGATGAACATTTGGGGTACAGCATCGATACAAAGTGGGTTTGATAGAACATGAGTTCATGTTTTTATGACTTGGGAGGAATCTCCATTTTGTCTGTCCGATTTCCATCAGCTCCAACGCAGTCACGCGTGCCGCCTGTCGACCATTTGCGGCCATTTATCGGCGGCTCGGTGGTGGTGAAGAACGCCCCGTGGCCTGATTTACCTCCGCGCGGCGCTCTCACACGTGCGCGCGATGCGCTTACAAATGGCTCCGTTGCATAATTTAGTGGCTTTCCCAGTTCTCCAGCCATCTGAAATCCAAAGCCATAAAACATTCACCACTGATTGCACCCTCGCCTAGAAAATGGAAAGCATTTCGAGTCACTTTTTTTTTTTTCTTCGTATAGATGAGAAAAGGTTCGCATTTGCTTTGGTTTGCGTTCAGGCGAAACCTTCTCGGAAAACTTCAGCCACGCGGAGCGCTGCCGGCCGTGCACAAAATGCACGGGGCTCTTCCGCATGGAGACGCCGTGCACGGACGCCAACGACGCCACCTGCGTGTGCAACTACGACTTGTACCTGAACAAGCTGTCGCAGAGGTGCGAGCCGTGCACCAAGTGCCCCGTGGGCCGGGGCATGCTGCTCAGCTGCGAGTTGGACCACGACACCGTGTGCGAGGACTGCGGCGCCGGCGACACCTATTCGGACCAAGAGAGCTCGCACGAGCCCTGCATCCCCTGCAGCAGCTGCGACGAGGGCGAGGAGGTGCAACTGCAGGCCTGCACCGCCGTCACCAATACCGTTTGTCAAGGTAAGACGCCCCGTCGGAAAGGAAGCGCGCTTGCCAATGACATCGTGACACTCGGTTCAAATGGAATCGGGCGAGAAGTGCAGAGTGCTTCGTCGGAGCCCCCCCCCCCCCCCCTCCAAAAAGGTGTCTTCGTCGGCCCCCCCCCCCCCCCTCATGTTTTGTTTTCTTTTCTATTGAGAAAATGCGGCGCTGTACGCGAGCGGCCGGTCTCATTCTGATAACCAAGTCTGAACATTCACAATCACGAGTCAAGCCGGCGCCAAATTTCAAGCAAGTCGGGACAAGTCACAAGCTGGGTTAAGCAAGTCAGCCGGGGCCACTTTGCACTCCATCCTTTGAAATGTAGCCGTGCATTAGCAATCACGCAGCTTTGTGATGGCCCCCAATGTGGTCTCTGAATGCAAATCCGATACGAAGCCAGCGAGCCAAACAAAATTTTAGCCAAGCAACTCACAAGTGCTCAAACTGGTGACTTGAGATCAACTCAAATCGGTCGAGCATCAGTCATCCCAACGGCCCGAGGTCGCCGGTCCAAACGGCGACCTCGGGCATATTTTGCAGTTTGTTTCCAGAAGTAAACGCTTGTCCTCGACACGCATCGAGTCAATGCGACACTATCGTCATTGTTGATCCAAATGTCATCGCGGGGCTCGTCCCGCTGTCTTTGGCGATGCGTCTCCACCCGAACGACACAAAGAGTCTTTTTCGCGGGACGGCAGGAAGGGTCGCGTCGACGAGCCGCGCTCCGGGTTTCCTTTTCTATCGCCGCAGCCCGCGGCTATCGCGCTCGCACATCTCGAATTCCCCACGGCTGCCGTCAGCGGCCGCCGCCGCGACCTCGCCGATGACCTCGACGCTTTTGTCCCGCGACAATGAAAGGAGTGTGCCGATCAGCCGCGCGGCGGTCGCGCGGCTGCTGTGATCGCGGTCCGGTCAGGAGCCGTCTGGGGGCCGAAGGGACTCTCGCTACACTTCGGTTGTCTTGAACTTGTTGGGACATTCTTGGGACAGTTTTTGTCTTCACTGGCGCAAATATATGAATACATTCTGATGAGCTCAGTGAGGGCCGATGACGCGACTTGAATTATGGGAGCCATCCGGGAATCATGTTGAGTTTGTTTCGACGCGGAGAATTCCCCCCCATCAAAGCGTCTCGTCAGGTTTATTGGACACGTGATGTGCCGCCGTATCATTAGCGCGCAGTTTAGGAGGCGCACGACATGCAGCGTGTCACCACCCTGGTCACACGTGAGTAAGATTGCGATTGGGCGTGCGATGAGGGAGTTTTTCGACACCGCACGCCTGCGCCGTTGGTGTACCAAAGAGCGACGCACGGCACGGCAAGGTGCAGCCGGCCAAAAATGGACGGAGACCGATTTGATTGAACACCGGTCTGACCAATTGGGATTTTTGACGTGGCGCATGTGCTGGATGATCCCCATTGAGTGGAAAAAGGGCAGACTAAAATGCTCTTTGAGGTCATCGGAGAGTCTGAATCATCTTCGTTTGACGATGCTTCTTTAATGCAATTTGATTGCATTGAGAGAGAAGCATGTCGGGTCGGGAAGATCAGAATCGAAGGAGCCAGAACTGCACTGCATCCTTTCCATAAGCGGCGCGGCACGTCACGTGACCAACGCGAACTCGCTCGGTTTTCCAGCCGCAGCCCCCCCCCCCGCCCGCGCCGCGTACGGCCGGCATCATCATTCGTCGCTCTAACCTCATCACGAGCTCCTTTCTTCCCCGCGTAATCTTTTTAGCGGAGCACTCACGTTATCGCTGCCTCCGAATCTGTAGCGCTGCCAGACGTCCGTATGCATTAGCCCGGTCGGACGACACCGGCCCGAAGGCTGCGACTCGGTCGGTCGGGGAGGCTGGAAAGAGAAAAAAAAAAAAGAGCGAGCGGGACGCCGCCGGCGTCGGGACGAGTAGAGACTTGAGATTGTGCGGGCGTGCACGGAGCGCGGCATCCTACGCAACCTGGAGTTTGCGATGGCAACCGGCGCCGTTTCGTAATGATGGATGCTCCATTGAAGGCGG
>NW_017805741.1:1626856-1629419 GCF_001891065.2 Hippocampus comes
CCTTCCCTTCGCTTCGACAGCCCTCCATCAGGATTTGACTGGCGTCAAAAGAGTGAAATGCCAAAAGTAAAATGCCAGCGACATTCGGATTGGGAGAGTCCAACACATTAGCACATCAATAAGCGGGAGGAATCCCCAGTGGGGCGGGGGGGCCATCAGCCCGCCCGTCTTTGTACGGCACAGGGCTCGATTGTGCGCCTCGGCAGACTTTGCGCCACCTCTGACTCCGGCCCTCCGGCTGCCATAAAGTCACCCGTGATGCACACTATCGGCATTGTCGTTTGAATCGCCCCGCTTGCGGACAAACGACATTTCTGGGGGGTGATGCGGGACACGGGGGCGGGCGGCCCGCGACATTTGCACTCTGGCTCGTGCCTTCGTTCGGCCAACGTGGCGAGTGGCGCTTGGCTGGCTCGTGTCTGTCAAGGTCAACATTTTGTCACGGTTGAGCTTCAGTGCAAAAAGGGAACATCAAAAAAATTGTTTTTTTTTTTTTTGCGTTGCAATTTTAGAGTGCTCAATGAACCTACCGAGGGTCGTTTTGGAAGGCGAGGTCCCCCCCCCCCCCCCAAAAAAAAGTCGCCACTGCAGAGATGGAGAAAGACAGCAAAGCGAGAAGGGACAGATGCTGAAAAACACGCTGCGCTCGATAAAAGCGATGGAGTTACTCCGCTGCGCTCTCCAGTTTCTCCGGTTGACCTCCACGAGTGCCGATTGCATTTTGTTGCAGATCGCGCGCAAGAAAAATGAGAGCGGGTGGGGGGGGGGCATGCGCGGAAGGAACTGCGGCATCGAGGAGTGAGGCAAGCAACGGGATCATTCCTGATTGTGTCATTTTTTTTTTTTGTTTGATCGGCACAGGTTGCGACGCTGCGGTGGCGGTTACGCGCTTCCATTTTTACAAGAAAAATAAGCGCTAAGCTTTTAAGTCGATGTTGACAGAGGAGCAACATCTGCTTCAAATAGGGAGAGGAATGATTCAGGTGTGGCTGACACACACACACACACACACACACACACACATTCAGAGACCAAAACCGGTTTTCAAGTTATTTGGGGACTAAACGTCACTTGTGAGGCACATTTTGACCTAACACACACACCCTTTTATTCTCATACGGTCACTTGTGCACACACACACACACACACACACACACACACACACACACACACAAACACACTTGGTGAGTCAGTCAATCACTCACTCACATAAGCGCCTACAGTACTGACTCACTCGCCGGCAAACACACACACACACACACATACACACATACACACACACACACACACACACACACACACACACACACACACACACACACACACAGAACCTTAATGGACAATATAATGGTTGGGTTGGAGGCCAATGTGGTATTCCGGTAATTTCACACACAAATTCCTACTTGTAAATACAGATGTACTTGGGTGTGGGGGGGGGGGGGTTCAACTGTTGTACTTCTTTCTTTTTCATCTAATAAATAAAGTTGATGCACTGACAAGACCTGCTGAACTGTGCAAGGGGGAGGTAAGCCCCACCCCCCACCCCCATCCATGACCAGACTATCTAGAATGATCTCAGGGCCCTTATTTTTTTTGTGTGTGTGTGTGTGTGTGCGTGTTCCACTTTGGCATGTGAAGATCAGATGGATGCAGAGATGGGAGGTGATAACGGAACTAACCGAATAAAAGGACATAACCGGGGGTGGACTGGACACAAACCGGATTGAGTTACCGTCTGTGAAAGGCTCGTTCGGAAAGCAGAGAGCCACCAAACGAGCGCCGGCGATTCTTTGGAAAGAAAACGTCTGTTCAAAAGGCAGTAAAATGTGAAGAAAGAGTTGGGGGGGACAAGGGGGGGGGGGAATCGGGCTATCGAGCGGGACAAAGAGGATCTTTGTCAGGGATTGGTGTCTGCTTTCCAGTGGGCAAAAAGACAGCGACGGTGAAATGGGAGGCAAATCGATACGTTGCAGTGCATCACAAGACTCTTCTTGGGGAATAGTTGCGAACGCAGACGGATGGAGACGCAGCGCGGGGGGGGGGGGCCCTGACGAGCGGCCTAAGTCGCCACCACAGCCTTGCCTTTTCTGAAGAAATAGCAGCGTCGTTCACATATTCGACCATGAGAGCCTCTTCATTGCATGTCAAAGCAAAAAAACAAAACCCCCCCAAAAAACTCGTCAACGATTGCTCCTTCCTCGAAAAACGTCGCCGACTTCTTTTCTGTTTTTGTCTCGCTCTGCCGCCCAGAAGCAGCCTGGCGCCTGTTGTTGACAAACATTTTGAAAAGGCGGACTTAATTACACGCAAAGCAAAGGCACATTTATGGCATTTATACAGTATGTCCCCCCCCAAAAAAAAGCCTCAAAGCCTTTCAAGTGATCTTGGAGAAATCGATGCCTCTAAAGAGCGGCGGATTGATTGCATATTGCATTTCACTTTCCAAATTCCTGGCCCCGGCCGGCTAAAAGCCGAGCGCGCAGCATCCATCTCAATCACATTTGAAATGTTTTTGCCTCGTCAGGGCACTCAGCCGCACTCTTGAGGTAGGCTATTCCCCGCT
>NW_017805741.1:1629440-1635308 GCF_001891065.2 Hippocampus comes
CCCGGGGGGGGGGGGGGGGGTGCGGGGATGACCGCCCCACGAGGGATGTCATATACGCTCGCCGATTACAATCGCAACACCCGCACGATCCCATGAGCTCTCCGACCGCAAATCCGCAGGCCCCGATGAATCGAACCGAATGAAATTGAAGCACTTGGAAAATGCTCTTTGCCCCTCACAGATCAGTACCCCGTCGTGTCGCCAACGGCCTTCACCGAGCCCACCTACGTCGACTTCCCCATCGACGACCCGCCGTCGGACGGCCCGACGGACGGCGGCGCCACCGACGCCGCCGCTACCACCGCCGCCGCCGACGACCGTGACCGTGACTCCCACGAGCGCATCTCCAAGAGCCTGAACCACAAGCTCATCCCCGTCTACTGCTCAGTGCTGGCGGCCGTCGTGGTCGGCCTCGTGGCCTTCATCATCTTCAAGAAGTGAGCGCAGACAAAGGGGAACACAAAACGTATCCAATTGTTTTTTTTTTTTTAATGGATCACTTGAATCTATCGATGCCGACATCGCGGGTGAGACGAAGCGCTTAAAATCAGCAAAGGGGGGGCCTGGACCGGGTTTTGCTCTGGTAAAATGTGCCCACTGAGGGCGCGAATGCCGCGGACTTGACTCGCCGCCAACTGAAGTGGCTCTTCTCGTTCCCTTTCAAATCGGGGGCGGCGGACGAAAAGCGACGCGTTCCGTCAAACTGCGCGTCCGCCAAGGGCTGACCTCTACCCCGTCCGCTCGCCGCGCAGGTGGAACAGTTGCAAGCAGAACAAGCAGCAGGCCAACAACTGCGCGTCCAACCAGAACCAGACACCGTCGCCTGAGGGCGAGAAACTGCACAGCGACAGCGGCATCTCGGTGGACAGCCAGAGTCTGCAGGAGCAGCTGGGTCAGACCCAGACGCACACGGGTAAGCCACGCCGCGAGCCTCAGTTATTTGCCTTTGTCTCATGCCGTCGACCGCGACCAACCTCGCGTACGTTTGCCGTTGCAGTGGTCACCATGGACGAGGACCCGGGCCTCCTGCTGCCTCTGCAAACCAGAGACAAGGTGGAGCAGCTGCTGTTCAACGGCGGCCGGGGGGGCGACGGCAGCGCCGAGGACGACTGGCGCAACCTGGCCGGCCTGCTGGGCTACGAGGAGGAGCGCGTCGCCGCCTTCCGCCAGGAGCAGCGCCCGGTGCGCGCGCTTCTCTCCGACTGGGCCGGCAAGGACGGCGCCAGCGTGGACGCGCTGCGCGCGGCGCTGCGCAAGATCAACCGCGACGACGTCGCCCAGAGTTTGGCGCCCGCCCCCGCCAAACCCACCGCCACCTCGGTGGTGTAGCGGACAAACAAACAAACGCCTTCTTTCGCTCGCTCGTCTGGACATGGAAGGAAATTAGCTTGACCGGTTCAGTCAGCGATCATTCCGATCCGGATCAGAGCCCCGTTTTGCCTTTTGCGACCTTTTACGAATAACCGCAGTCGTCCCAAAGTGAAAGAGTGTGGGCCAAGCGGCGTTATTTACATGTTGGCCTCTTCTCGTCGCGTTGAAAAATGGCCGCCGAGCGGATGCGTCGTCCCTTCTGGCAGCGGTCTGGAACCTCGCAAGCGTGACACGCTGAGCGCAGGATGTTTGGATTCTTTTCCGAACGGACCTCTTCACCGAGAAAGAGTCCCCAAACGCCGAGACATACATCGGAGACCCAGTCGTGGGGGAGCCAGCTTGAGGGTACCCTCGGACCTCCAACATGTCTACAAATAAACTCAAACAGACATCCCCCCCGCTCCTAAAAAAAACCCCACAGTGAATTTGATTGGCTCATCGACATAATTATTCCTACGCAGGCAGTGTGAATGACGTTGCTCACCAAAACAGCGGCGCCTCTGTACAGAAGTTCCAGCATTCAGTATTAAAGGTGATTTAATGTTAAAATCGATTTTTTTTTTTTTTTTTTGCTTCGTGTTGGTCATTATTCAGTCACTCAGTTTTCCGTCACTCTGGCCTTCCCTTCGAGAGCAGCACGTGTACCTCCGAAGCGCCTGCTACGTGCTCCGCGCGACCTCGCCACATTTACATACGCAGACGGCAATCGCGACGAGCTCACTAACGCACACGTGATGGCGACGCCAAAGTATCAAGGCGGGTTTCGCCCTCGCTCTCCTCTCCGCGTTCTTTCTCAGGGTATCGCCAACCTCCGAGCGACGCAACAATCATGGCGGCGGCTGTCCACGTGGTCCATTATTCTGCCCAGAGAGGAAATCATGCACCTATTTCATTGGGTTTTGTTTTTTTAAACAGCGCGCTAAGGGGGTGGGGGGGGTTATATTTGAAGGAGCAAATGTTATTGTTATTCAAATGAAGGTATTCCCATACTCATTTTCATGTTGCTCGCTCGATTGTAGCACTTGTACTTGTCGATTTGTGTGTTTTGCATCACAAGTGCCTGGCCACCGTTTCAGGGCTTCTTGATGTTGTTGGACAATTTTGTTTTGTGTTGTTTTTGTAGCGAATTTCGTCCTGTAAATAGATGCGGTTTTTTTTTTTTTTTTTTTTTTTTAAGGAAAAGACCAACGTACAAACTGAAATATTGGAGAAAAACAACGAAAAAAAAAAACTCAAAAAAACGATTGCATGCACATTGTGTGATAAAAAGCCTCCCATGCGATAACTTTCAAGAGTGCCCAACGTTTGGAAAACTGTGAGCGGACACTTAACTCTGAACAGTATTTTGTTAAAAAAGGAGAGGTTGGACTTGTACAGGAGTGAAGGTGATGACGTGCGGATTTTTTTGCACTTGAGCGTCGTGTCATAGCGATGATGCAAAAATGAGGGGAGCTCCCGATGCGCAGTCGCTGAAATGTACGGCTCGCTCCGAATGCTCCTCATATGTACTAACAGGCTGCATTGTACTTAATGTGAATTTTTGAGCTTCTTGGACCGTACTAAAAGGTCATGAACCTGGTTCAATGATTTATGAACTGCCAGCTAACGCAAGAAAATGTAACGGCATGCTCTTCAAATAAAAGCTTCAAAATCCTTGTCTCGTTTTATTGTCGATGAGAACGTCATCATATCGAATGTACATGAATCAAGAGTCTTTGTCACAGTTTTTTTTTTTTTTTTTGTCATTCAATGGACATTTTACTGCTCCTTGCGGTGGGCTCGCCATGGCTATCCGGGAGCTTAAATGCAGTAACATACGTCATTCTTCGCAGAGGATAAAGAATAGATCCCTTTGAGTACTGCCAACATGTGTGATCAAACATCCGTTGGTTAAAGATTACCACACGGCAAGAACGATGCCAATTGTTAGCCTGCCTATGGCATTTTGCATGGTTCGGATGGAGAGCCAGCTGTCAAAATGATATCGCGAATCATGGTGAGGTTTGGCCCTGAAGTCCCCAAACTTCCCTGCGGTGTTGTAACCCAAGCCAAACAGGACCCGCGAGGGCTCGAAAGTGGCAAAAAGTAGTTCACGCTTAACGCATGCGGTCCGGGTCCGAGACAACAAACAATCCGTCAAGTCAATGAAGTGCGTGCGGGGACACGAGAAGCTAATGAGGCATGAAATCACACACGCTGGCCACAGTCGCCCCTGCGGCTTCCGCGTTATTCAACGACGCCGTGGGGTGAAGTCAGACTTAAGTAGCGAGAGCGGAGGACGCTTCGAAAGTCAACCCGGGTCCAAATGGGAAACACGTTCTCTCAATTGGTTTATCATCGAAAAGAAAAAACGATTTTTTTAATCCTCAACGCTCCAAGTACCACCATAATGAGCAACGTTAAAATCTAGTCGTGGAGTGGGCCTTAGTGTAGTATCATGCATACTTTGAATATGAACTCCGCACCCGAATGGAGGAAAATTGTACTCAAAAGTGCTCCAAAATCAGGACGCAATTCTGTCCAGTGCCACTAGAGGGAGGCTGAGTACCAAATTTCGAGAATCGCAGCGTTATTTGATTTTTTTAACAAGAGAAAAGAAAGTGAAAACATTGGGACGCTATTTGTCTACGAGTGGAAAAGTCATCCGATCTGTTTCGAGCTTTGTCATGTTGACTGACGCGGCGTTATTTATTCTTCAAATCACCTCTGGGATGAAACCGGAAAGAGGACTCCCCGAGGACGGTGGGGGAAAAGCGCCAGGTTGCGGAAGTCGTCGGTGAAAGACGTTGCCAAAGGTTGCGCCCGAAATAACACGCCGCGCTTTGCTTGGCTCGCTCCGAAAATTCGGTCCGCCTACGCGGGCCGAGAGCGACGCCAGATATTTGTCGGCCCACCATGATGCTTTGCTCTCAGGATTTCAAAACAAAGCCGATCGTCATCTTTGCTTTTTAAGACCCCGTCGAGTGCTGGCCTACTCCGGGGGGGGGGGGACGGCTACTCTCCACTAACTCGTTGCGTTTACAAACTGTCCATCCATAAAAATGAAGTGCTGCGGTTTGCCCACCCGACTTTCCGACTCTCCTCCTCCTCAGTTTGCTTGGGGCGGGGGAACGAAAGCTGGGGAAGCTCCGAGCGGCAGCTGCCAATTAAGTGAAGAGCGATGAAATTGAATCTGCGCTCCGAGCAAATGGACGCACGAGTTGGAAGGGCGAGGAGGGAGAGTCCACTCGAGGAAATTCTATTAAGCCTTGTAAGCGCCCAGTGTTCACCTGCTCCCATCATCGCTTTACTTTTTTTTTTTTTTTTAAATGTTCCTCTTGCTCATCCGACTGCTTTTCTTTGAAAAGGCGCATCAATAGATTTGCCAAAGTGCTCAATCTTTCCGTTTGAGGCCGCGCCACCAAAACACAAAAGGAAAAAAAGGAACGACTCCAAAATGAAAAGTAAATCCAACAAAAAGCCCCGCCGGGCCCCGGACGAGCCGTCGTCGGAAGGCGTGAGAGCCGGCTGACATGGGCCCATTTCAACGACGCGGCTGGAAACCGCCCTGGGCGCCTCGGCGACAACAAGGTCAGGAATCCCCCGCGCGGGGCCCCTTACGAGCTGCTGCTGTTAGAGGGTTAGCAGTGACCCCTCAACAGACAACCAATATTGGTCCATATCAATGACAGCTGGGACCCCCGTCCTCGATACGGCAACGGCACGTCTGCAAGGCCCCCCTTCGGGGCCCCGTCTCATCAAATTTGTTTGCCAAAAGCACTTTGAAAGAAAGTCAAGCGACCTCAAGGTCTTGCTTATCGTTCCTTTCTGTCTTTTTCCGCGCATTCCACATTCAAAAGCCACCACGTGCACGGCGTCAGAGCCCACGCCGCCTGCGCACAACTTGCTTTTTTTTGGGGGGGGGGCCAAAATAGCCTCATTTTCATGCAGTGGGAAAGAGCTCGCTTAGTTTATGACGTTGCGGCGTGCTGCATTCAATCGCGAGACAAGCGCCCATGTGGATTTCCTGATCTCTCTTTTTTTTTAAGAGGCCACAGCTGCATTCAAAGGCTAAAAATGTGAAACTGTGAATTCGCAGCGGTCCACTTTTGCCACATTGGTTTTCATTTCTCTGCAATTCTACTACGTGTTAATAAAACATTTTTGAAAATGCTCATTTTTTAAAAATGGGTGTGTAGAATTTTTAATTTCCGTTCTATCCTTGGTCAGTTCTACCCATTCCTCTTTGCGGAAAAGAAAAAAAAAAAAACCTCTGCGGATGCACGGCGCGACCCAATTAAAACATTCCACGTTTGGAATGTTCTGCGGCGCGGCTACGGATGTTTCGCGGCAATCATTTATTTGCGGCGGTTTTGCAGGGCATGAGGAATAGATCCCTTGATTTGTCGCAGGTTGTCGTAAGTGAAGAATGCCTTTTCAAACTAACTGCTCTTTACGTGAAGCCACATCAAGTCGGTATAGTTTGCGCTCAGGCCTGCTCTCCAGGCGCACCCCAAC
>NW_017805741.1:1635325-1655835 GCF_001891065.2 Hippocampus comes
CCCCCCCCCACCCCTTAATTTACCAGCCTGAAAATAGTTTTTTCAATGCCGTTCTACAGGTTGAAGGTCACAGTAATAGTTGAAAAAAAGAGAGACATAATTTATCTCGGTCACGTTATGATACACACCAAAGTTCAGGTGTTCTGGTCGGCTTTTCCTGACTTTTTTTTTTTTTTTTTTTGCTTTCCGTCCCATCTTAATTTCTGATTACAGTATTTTTTTTTCTTCTCATCCTTCCCGCTCACAAACAAACATCGTCGACAAGATCCCCGAAATGAACACGCAGAGAATGCAAGCATGGCAAGGCCAAGGTAGTTTCCCGTGTGTGTGTTAACAGATTTCGGGGCGCGCGCACACACACCTGAGGCGCAATGCGCTGCAGCGACTTGTCTGTGGGTGGTGTATGTAAAGCACACAGAGGGAGGGACGGGGTGGGGGGGGGGGGGGAAGACGGGGGGGTAAGCCGCGAGTCACAAGTGAAGAACGACTTTGAAGCATTTGTCATGAGGCCAAAGAAACTCCCCAAAATGCATTAAACCATCTTTCCCACGTTTGTTATTTTATTTCTTTTTTGGGGGAGGGTTGGGGGTGGGGGGGCTGGGTGAGCATTGAGCTAGCCAGACAATTGCAGGGCACATCTGGACAAGGTCAAACCGATTTGATCTATCATTAAATTGAATGGAATCAAACTTGGGTATAGTGTTACGACGCGCAGAGTATCGCTTTACGGTGGCATCTGTCATGACAAGGCCTTTTCAGACTAGTGAAGGGTGATAAAACTCCAAATCCCAAAAAGCACGAAGTCAGCCCAAACCCATTGTTCTCTTGCTCAACTGCTGCAGATTTCCGTCGCGACGGCACTAAGTGTCATGTTTGGCCGCGGTATCAACTGTCAGGGATCGGCCGCGGATCAAAGCGGGCCAGTGAAAAGATCAGGATTCCCCCCCCCTCCCCTGGGAGTTGTCGTGGGAGTGGCCCATTCGCCTCACGTGGGTAGCGAGGTTATTAGAGTTAACGAAAATAAAAACCAGAAAACAAAAGTGCATTGTCCATTTCCAAAAAGGGCCTCTGCAGTCAAACTACACAGAAAACAAAGAGAGTGATATGTTGTGTATTTCCTCCTATCTTTCTTTGGCTTGAAGGCCATTTGCTTTCTGCTAGGCCATATTCGCAAATACCGTTTGATGAAAAACATCGGCATCACTGTGTTTCATTGACGATCTCAAAATACTCACATGCATATCATCTTTATCCTCTGCGAAGAACACCAACACGACTGCAGCTCATTAAGTAGCTGAGAGCGGATCCATGTGCTGACATAGCCCCGTGGTTCTCAAAGTATGGTACTCGTACCACCGATGGTATGTGCGCTCCCACTCATGGTACCTGAAAGAATCAATCACATAAATGTTGAAACCGCGCATCATGCTATGGTGGCTTCAACGTTTGTTTGCTTGTTTTTTTTTTTTTTTTAATCCAGTACAATAATAGGGCCTTTGTAAAGTCCACTTCAATTGTATTTAACTTTTAGCATCAATAGATTTACATTTGGTACGTTAGATTGGAGATGCATCTATGCCAATTTCAATCGGGTTGATCATGCTCTTCCAAAGACACCAAGAGCAGATTAAGTTAGGAGCGATCGGCTGCCCAATTTATCTCATATGCTCGGTGATACGGATCTAATTTCAGCCTCTCAGTACCACAAACAGGAAGGAGAAGCTCGTCGATAAACAGCCCGTGGCCGCTCTGGTTGGAAGGGGGGGGGGGCTGTTAGGAAAGACAATATGATCCCCACAGTAGAAAGTGGGGGCAGGGGGAGTGTTATTGTCCACGGCAAACTATATCAACCTCTAATTCCTGTCATGAACCTAATTAGGATTTTGCGCATTTGCTTAAAACATTGTATGGAAAGGGAGAATACTCGGAGGTGAGCCTCACTCCTATTTAAAAATAGCATCGGTGAAAAAGTCAAAATAGTGTCAATCAAAAGTGTCATCTTTTCAGATGACAATTTGCGGCTCAGAATTCGAGTTTCAGATGTAAAACTGAGGCAGAGGAGGTCAAACATCAGCAGGGGTGAACCCGAGAGCACGGCACGCTGGAGAATTGATGATGAGGGACTCAGATTTAACCTGCTAAGCTTCAAACATCTTGTTCGTGTCAACATGCTGTCACTCAACTTTGTGTTTTGGCACCTCCTTTCTTCTTCTCCTGCTTTGGACCGATAACATGTCCTCAATTTTCCTCCGTCGTCTCCATCAGCAGTCCAATCAGAAACTATTATAGTTGGGGGGAAAAAAAGATTGTTAAAATATGACTCACCAAGCATGTGGATTCACTTAAATTGATGTTTGAGAGGAAGAAAGCAGAATTAAGTTTTCTGCAACATTTGAATTCGTTTCGTTGTTTTGTTCGTAGTTTCACCGCTTGGATTAGTGGCACAGCGCCCCCTTTTGTCACTGAAAGGGAGAGCATAATGTAGCGTTGACGTTAGCTGGCAGCCCAGCGATTGTTTTACTAAATTGCTCCCAGACAAAATATACGTTCCATCCCTTTCAAAAGCGCCTATGTCGCCTCCAGCCAGATCGTCTGGGTACAACTACGAAAACCGAACCTTGCTGGGATGTATCTGTTGTTGCAAACGCCAAACGAAACAGTTGTTTTGTCATCATTTTCATTTCAAATCAGTAGCGGTCAATCAATTTCTGCCTCCCAGAAGTACCCTGATGCTTACAGTCGAGGTTTATGCATAGATGACAGGCGGAGTAAAGATCATTTAAAACCGATGGAACAAATTAACTTTAGTGTGAAAAGTATGTTCAAAAGGAGTTCTCACTGTACGAGGTGGCCATGCCGCTTTTTAGCCCTCTTAACAAAGATATGTGAGCCAGTATGACAAGCAAATAAACTTGCAACAAACTGGGAAACTGTATTTTATGCTTTGTGAGGCCCCGCTTCTCACAGAACTCTGTCACTCTCATTTAAAAGCTTGCGAATGACTCATAGAACGCAGGATTCACCCTGCAACTGTTCTCATTTATTGATGCAACGATAACATGAAATGAGATGTTAGTTTTGCAAGTGATGAATTTAAATGCAAAATGGTGGACTTACTGGTTGCTCTTTGAAGACTCCAGCTCCATGAGCTCAAGGGCAACTAGCAGCCATGTTCCGTGAATGATAAACGTTTCGACTGCAGGCTTCTCACACGTGACTTTACGGTGATGAATTCTCTCCACAATCAGAAGACGCAACATCCATCGGTGTCAGGCGGCCACAATGGAAACTGTGGATTTAAAAAAAGAGAGAAACTCCAACACTTTTCAATGCCAACAGCTTGTTTCTCGAGCACTTCGCTTTGTTAATTGTTTGGACGTGTTCACTACCGAGCATATGTCAGGAGTGCAGTTTGGTGTCTCGTTTTTTTTTTTTTTGCATGATTATAAAAATGAACAGAAAACAGTTTTTGCAGCATCAGCGGAACCGGTGCCACTAGCGGTACACTGGATCTATCTCGTGGTGTCCAAAACACTACAAGTCCTCCATTGGATTTGTACTTGAACGGACCATCAGGCGTTGGACGTAATGTTGTGGCTGGTGAAGAGAGCGTCACGCTGCTGCCCTCTGCCGTTCACCCTGAACAACTGTAACGTTCAACGCTTGTTAACGTGACGGACAGCTATCAACTCCCAACTACACAATATGTAATTTTTTTGATTTGTTAAGCGACAAAATGTCGTTACAGTTACAGACAAAACAGTTACACTTTTTTAATTTAAAAAAATGTCACAAAAGTTGAACGTTATACTTTTTTGAATGTAAAATGAGCTGATCAGACTTGGTTTTTATTCAAAATTGTAAACTATAATTTGGGGGGAATTTAAATGATGATAGACAGGGTTGCGTGGGCCCTCCTCGGCCGAACATTTTTTGTTGGTGGCGCTCGGTGGCCTTGCAATCCACTCTTTAGCCACCAGACGGAGACATTTCACCCGATGTTCCGCGGTGCCTGGGTGATTTATTTGGTGGTTCTCAACGGCAGCTGGGGTTTGCACGAAACCTGCAGGCTACTTGAAGAAAGTGGAAAAAAAGAGTGAGCAAAAGCCATTGAGAACAGATTTATATATATATTTTTAAATGATATCATTAGGAGTAATTATTTGACTTTGCAAAACAAATTATTTGTAGTTCCATGTGAAGTATATTGAAAGGCAGACGAGGTTTGCATTCAATACAAAATAGTTATGGTTTATTCTTTTGGGAACAAAAAAAATGGCAAGAACTAAGTGTCACTTCTCATAAAGCAACAATATCTACAGGAAATAAACAACGATGGTTCCTTCTTAATTCAATGAGCACTTTTCCTCTCACTGGCAAAGAACAATTTAGGTGTTTCAGGGGTTGTTTTTTTTTCTTTTTCTTTCACATTCAGGTCACTTTTGAACATTAAAACGTGTTCATTTCATTTTAAATGGCCCTCAATCAACAAGCCCGTAAAGAAAAATAATGTTGAACGTTGGTATAAAATCTCAAAAACAATTGGGGGGGAAAATGCTGCACGTGCATGCATGAACATCGTTTTGAACGTTAAGACCTTGGGTTCAATTTGCTCCCAAGGCCCACAGGTGCACGGTGACATCCAGTTGTGTGGTGCTATTCAATGCCGTTTTAACTGCTTTTGTTTGAAAAATAAAATAATCACAGAAGTCGCCGATAAAGCATCTTTAAAGGGTATACTTGTCCTGCATGTTCAGTTAGTCCATGTGCTTTCCCAACAGTAGTTCCAACTTTACTGCTGATTGTTAAGGGGGCGGCCTGTGGATTTTTTTTTTTTTAGTGCAATTTTCCCACATTTGACTAGCCCTTTGGGTGCCGTTCATCTGGGTTCTCTCATGTCATCCTTCCTCGTGTCCTCTACGGCCTCCTCACCAAACACAAATAAGATCAAATGTTCAAGACCTCACGTGTGCTCGACGTCCGCTTTCCACAGTAGCAGGTTGTTGAAGGATTCCAGTCTTCACAAATGGGGGTGGGTGGGGGGGGGAACAAGAGCGCAACGTTGTACAGCACTAGCCACAGAGGAAAGTGCAGGTTTGTTTTTCTGTAAACGACAAATATCCACTTGCCTCTCCTCCCCCTCCTCCTCGCTCTTCCCTCCATCAAGAGAAGGGACTAAAATACAGCAGGTTCTGGATTGCAGGGGTGGGGGGGGGGGGGTATGGTTTCAGAAGGGGGAGCTCGGGGTAGAGGCTGTAGGTAGTGTAGTAACAGCAAAAAGGGGCAAAAGGTTCTCCATTTTTGTGGGCGTTCAGGGGGGACATTTGTGTGATGCGTTGAAAGCGGCGAGGCCCATTAGGATTGTTTGAGGCGCTTGCGCGGCGGTCCGAGGAAAGGGCACTGGGCCGAGGCCAGCGAGCGGTACGCTTCGGCCACCAGGTGAGGATGGGACTCCACCATGGACTTCCAGCCCGCCGTCTCCATCACCTCCGCGGCGTGGCTGGGAGATGAAGGGGGCGGGGGGGAACACACACAGGAAAGGGATGAAGTACATTGTTCATTTGGTCTCAAACCGAATGAGAGAATGCGACATGAGACTCTGGCACGTTTGGGTACACGAGCAGAAAATGAAAGACATGTCATCATCACACGCAAGGGAGTCAAGCGGCCCCGCTCTCTTCTGCGAGCGACAAGCTTATCTGACGGCCGGCTTCAAGTACGACGGCGTGACCGAGTTACGGCGACATTGGTAAGCGCGGCGAGACACAAAAGAGAGAAATGTGACACGTTGAAGCTGATTAAACAAGCGCGTACAAGTGCCGCGGGTGGCAGAAGTCCTCACACTCTGTACTTGGGTAAAAAAAAAGAATGAAAGCAGGGTGCAGGGGCAAGAAGTGGAAGTACCCATGTGTTTCAAACGCACGGAGTAAAAGTCCAAATCCTCCATACTCAGGTACAGCACAAATCCCCGTGGAACCGATTAAAACGGAGCAACAAAGCACGCGCACCGCTGGGAGTGTTTTGTGTGAACTCACTAGTTGATGAAGTCGACCGCCTGCGTTTTGAGCTGATCGGCGCTGTGCAGGTCGGCCAGGATGAGGATCTCGGCCGCGTTGTCCACCGACAGGCTGGTGCACAGCGCGTCCTCGCACATGACCTTCAATCTCTCCAGAGCGTACTGAGGAAAAAGCGGGACTCGGTGAATAAATAAGTCTGCTTCGTCAGTATTCGCGCGCCTGTTAGCTGTGGTGAGATCAGAGGCTTGTCGTGGCGTATCGATGCCACAAGCGCTCAAAACACAGAGGACCACAAAGCACAACATGCGGACGACCTCGTATTGTGAGGTCATCTTCCAGGGCGACCTTACTTTGTCGGCTGCGGCGAGCAGGTCGTCGGCCATCTTGTCAAGGTTGGGAGCTCTGTCGGTGTAGATGAAACACATCATCTCTTTGAAGACCTCGGGCTCGACGTCGTTGATTTCCACCCGGTTCTGACGAAGGGAAGACACGGGCAAATGTGATTCAACAACGAGGCTGCTCCTATTTCACGTCAGATGAAGAAAGTGGCTTTCTGCATTGCTTTCTCCGCAGAATCAATTTGGATTTTTGCCAAACAACAGAACAAACGCGCACTCAAAATAACTGCGGTGGAAGAATCGAAAAGCGGCCTCGCGGCTCACCTTTTTGCTCTCTTCCATCTCGTGTTCAAACATAGCGCTGAACACAGGCGAGCGCGCTGCGAGAAACAAGAACGAGAACCTGTGTGACTTACGGGAACGAGCGAGGATTTTCCGCCGCGCACGCGCGGGACTCATGTCACTACCTGCCAGGATGGCTTTGTGGGCCTGGAACTCTTGGCCGGCCACACATAGAGAACAGTCGGTGAAGCGCGAGTTCTCCCACAAGCCGCCCAGCTCGTCGGCGAGTCGGCAGTCGGGAACCTTCACCATATTCATGGTGTTCTGGCCGGAGATGTTGACCGAATCCTGCACCACGCTCACCTGCAATATACACACATGCGCGCGCATGACGGTCTCAATCGATGGCAACGCGGCGAGACGGAAGCACGAACAACTGTGAAATCGGCGAGAACTTGAGTGAATAAATATTTCGGATTTGGCGGCATAATTGTTACTTGCATCAAGCCTGCGACCCTTTGAATTCCCCACACCGTTGAATTCTTCATTTGACATGTTTTTCCAGGCCGTGTTTACTGTGGCCTCTGTCAGTTCTTGTTTCTTTGTGGGAGGGTGGGGGGGATAACGGCAGCATACCTCACAGAAAAGTGTGAGCTTGTCATCTGGCAGGAGACCGTTGGCTTCATCGAGGAGGAAGTCTCTCCGGATGAACTTTTTAAATCCCCAATCTTTCCCCTGCACAAAGCGATACGCCCTCTGGCTTTCTGCGTCGTCGGGAGGACAAAAAAAAAAAAAAAAAAACACACCGTCATCAGGCCATCTGAAGAAAAAAAACATCGGGTGCGATCCTGCTCACCCATGGCTTTGGTCTCCTCGCCCTTGGCGTTGAGGATGGAGAACTTGAACTTGGCTCGGACCTCGGCCTTTGGACAGCTGACCAGCAGCAGGTAGAGAGACAAGTAGTCTTTGCTCTCCTCGTCCAGGCCTTTGGGGTTCACACGCAAACACCTGAAGCGGAGGGCGGCGAAGTGGCTTTAACCTCAAGAAAAAAAAAAGTGCCTTGCGCTCTCATGTAAGCAGAGCTGCGCACTCACCACTTCAGCTTGTCATTGGCCCCCGAAGAGAATGTGGAGCTCTTGATGACCTCGCCCATCTCCTCACGGCAGAAGCTGAAGTTGTTGATGGTCCACATGTACGAGAACTTCACTACTTTGATCTGCACAAGAAGCACCGCCAACCACCCAAAAACAAGCAAACATCTCAGTCAAAGAAATTATGTTGAATACAAAATTCTTATCTGGCAGTTAAACATTTGAAATTCCCCAACGCCGCAACAAGAGGTGCCACGTCTAACACTTGACCCGAACTTGTGCTGCGTTCAAAGCAAAGTTCAAAGATGTCGCATTACCTGCGTGTAGCACCAGCTCTCAGCCACAGGCCCGCTGGACATTTCCGCCGGGGGAGGGGGACTCGGAACTCTTGACATTGCCAGCGTGACGGAAGGTGTTGGTCTCGACTGAAGGAGAAAAGCGCTATTTGCACGCACTCAGCGCTCGGTCCAAAAGTCCATCTGCAGCAGAACCGGACGGACGCGGTTCGCCCCTTTTACAGACCACAATGACGACAGGATCAATCAAAACTGTGTGTCAGCCCAGCTTTCACGTTCATGCCATTGTGCTCACATTCGGGAAATAAGTCATGAGGTAGGCGTTTGGTGGTTCCCCTAACTCTGCGGGGATTTTCACACTGACCAAAAAAAATATCTATATATATCACAGATCCCAATCCCAAAAAAAATCTAAATGTGAAAGTTTTTCTGTGATATGAATTGATTTATTCGCGCACAACTTGCGTGAACCCGCTGTTGCTGCGGCACCTGTGGTGATGGTTCAAACGGTCTATTATGTCTGGCAAGAATTCTATCAATATTGCTCAAATGCCTCTTCCGCTGTGCGATTTGCTCTTTACTGTGTATTTCAACAACCTATGCAGTGCTCATTCATTCTCATCTGAGGAGCCCAGACTAACTTATTTTACTTGGAGCACAGAACCCGCGAGCTTGAAGTTGGGGCGCACACACACACACACACACACACACACACACACACACACACACACACACACACACACACACACACTGTAAATTGACTGGCAAAGTTAATGTTCATCCCACTCAGTTTCACACAATAAATGGCCTTAAGTGTGGAGCACAAGTTTGTCAGCCACGGAAAATATTCAAGAAGTATAATCAGCGAATGTAATGGTTGCACTGGTGCACGTACATGAAAATTGCAGTTGCACTGTCTCCAATTTTAGGGGAGCGCGCCTGTGTGTGTGCGTGTGTGTGTGTGTAAGGGGTGACAGTTAGCAGGTAGGCAACCTGCTAACACCAATTGACAATCATGTCCCCGTTTTGAAAAAAACGTTT
Source organism: Hippocampus comes (assembly GCF_001891065.2). Classification (NCBI taxonomy): domain Eukaryota; kingdom Metazoa; phylum Chordata; class Actinopteri; order Syngnathiformes; family Syngnathidae; genus Hippocampus; species Hippocampus comes. The sequence goes on from NW_017805741.1 coordinate 1,644,391, forward strand.
CAACATTTCAGCCGCGATGGCTACACGTGAGAGTGGTGGGGAAAGAGCACTAAATGACAAGGTGAAAGTTGAAGCATTTGAAGCGAGTTGTTAAGTGGCGAGGGACTGTCAGCACGCGAGCTAACTTCAATCACGGAAGCTAGCCGCTAGTTAGCCACCTAGCCAAGACAAGCGAAACGCCTCGCAAATTGCACAAGTCGCAACTCGAGAACACGCCGCAACGGGCTCCGCCGCGTTGTTTTGAAGCTGTGCGTGTGGCGGCTGGTGTGATTTGTGGACGGTCTTACCTCTTGTTTTAAGCTCGCTAGCTTTCCGGGACCCTTGTGTTGTTGTTAGCTATTAAGTGGCAGACCTGAACCGTGTGACGTCACCAGGAGAGCCGTGCTCGTTTGGCCACCGTTCTTCTTATTTTACAAATAAAACTATTACTCTGCTTATTTGGTGTTAAAAGTTTAATAACGATGACTTGATGTTATCACACGATGGTATGTTAGTGGATACAATTAATCTGCTGTGTAATATAGTTCTAATACTGTACTACAATATTACCACGAGTGGTAACAGGCTCCCTCTAGTGCTGCAAGAAAGAATCACAAGTATTTGCGAGAATCAGTTTCCTGAAGTTATGGACACAAATTGAAATATTTGGAAGAATAAACACTGTATAAGCAAACTTTATTGGATTTTTAAAGACTAATCACTCATTTCTCTCACATTGTGAATCATTTATACACAACACTTTACAACCCCCCCCCCCACAAGTGTTTGTTTGTTTTGTTTTGTTTTAGTTTTATTGAACAGAAATCACCCTCAATGTTGATAATTCATCTCTTCATTTTGGGGACGACGACGTTCCCGCTGCTTGCTACGGGTCTCACATTGTGAATTCTTTTATAAACACCATTTTACACCCCCCCCCCCCACAAGTGTTTGTTTGTTTTGTTTTGTTTTAGTTTTATTGAACAGAAATCACCCTCAATGTTGATAATTCATCTCTTCATTTTGGGGACGACGACGTTCCCGCTGCTTGCTACGGGGATGAGGAGCTTGCGCTGCTCCATGCGAAGGTATTTTTCAATCAGCACTTCCACTGGCACTTTGTTGTTGACATGACGCTGCCTGCAGCATGAGCACGTTGACAATTTGACGCATATTGCAGGCTGCCACATCGAACACGTGAAACAAGGAGCTACCTTTTCAACAGCAGAACGGCATCTTCCACCTCAATGGTTTTTCTCGCGGCGTGATTGGCAAACGTTTCCAGGTCCTCCGCCATCCGATCAAGGAATTTCTCCATTCTGATTTTTAAAAAAAGGGTAAATGACAGCAGCCAGCAGTTACCATTCCCGGCTAGGATGCTCAATGCAAAGTTATTTATTTAATTAACTCTTTTTTAGTTTATGTGACTAAAATTGAATGGCGTATGTTTGCACACACAAAAACAAACAAAAAAAAAAAAACGGCAGCATGAGAAAATATGACTACCTTGGCGGAGGCAGTGAGGGTGGCGTAATCAACATGGTGTGCCCCATTGAATGTACTTCCAAACGTGGACCGTTTCAAATACTTGCGGGTACTTACGCGTCCCTTAAGACAGGGTAAACATCCGCAGAGACCCTGGTTTTGGCAAAGTGGCGAAACGTGCTCATAAGGTAGCTCTTGGGAAGGCCAACGCCGTTCTGCGCCGCCGCGCCACTTCTCCGCTTTCTCGCTCGTTTTGGTTTGGCTGGTGGTAGATCTTCAGTAGAAGTACTGATGGTGCATGAGGGATGATCATCAGAGAAAAATGCCAATTCATTTTGGGGGTAAAAATAATAATCGTTTTAAGAGTACAGCTTGCCTGGCTTGAGGCTTCAATATGGTGGGCGCAGTCGGATATGGGAGTTCAAAAGTCTTCCTTTTCTCGTGAACGAATGCCGGAGTCTTCATGTCTGCTGATGTTGAAACATTTTTCGTTCCATTAATATTCCGAAGTCATACACATTTTTAAACAGCTCACACTGAATGAGAGAGACACAGACAGAGAGAGACCTTTGGATTTTTGGTCGTCTTCCTCATCGCAGTCTTCCTCCTCCAACTCGTCCCCATATTCGGTGGGCTCCGCGTCCTCAGCAGGGGGCCCCTCATCGGGCTGTTTGCGGTTTTCGTCGCCGTTGCTCACCTCCAGAAGATGAAAAGAGTTCACGTCACCAGCGCCTTCCTGCGCAGGGCTTGACGATTCCTGGTCCGTGTCTCGACCGCTTTCAAGGCTGTGGGAATCGCTGGCTGGATGGGTTCGGTTCTTGACCTCTGAGCTGCCTGCACACCACAGGTCCCACATATCATTTAAATGTAAGTGTTCAACTTAAAAGTTAAATACAAATGAACTGCACTTGGGGAGTGATTCTTTGGTGTACCACTACACACTTTGAGTTTTTCAGATCTAAGTTTTGCATAAGATGTGAGTATGGATGTGTAGGTTCTTACCAGGCTCCATGGCCTCATCCTCTGCAACAGGCACGACAAGTGCGCCCTCGGATCGATGAGCTCGCCGTTCCTTGTGTTGCACATCATGATCTCTTTCCTCCTCCTCTTCATCAGCTTCATCTTCCTCCTGCTGCCGCTGCCTGTCATTCTCCACTTCGGCCGCGTCGCTTTCCTCAGACCGAGAGGGGGCAGCGACCTGCTCTTCAGTCTGAGAATCAACCACGCCTTCGGTTTCCGAGTCAACGCCAGCCTCCTCCTCTTCAGATGTCATGGCGGCCTCCCCCTCTTCTGCAGATGCTTCTTCATGCTCCGTTTCTTCAGTTTGAGAATCCAGAGCGATCCCTTCCACTTCCCCTTCCTTGTTGTCTTCTTCCTCAGGTTCCAATGCGGCTGCATCACCCTCAGATTGGGAAGTCGCCGCTTGGTCTTCATAATTGGCGGTGGCCCTCCTCGCCTGGCTCTCAGACACCTCCGGGAGTTGAGGCCCGGCGTCGGGCTCTTTCTGCCCATCCTGCTCCGACACCCTCTGAAGCTGAGACGCCAGGACCGTGGCCTTGTCCTGCGTGGCGACCGTGGAGAGGTCGGGGGCGGCGGTGGCGTCAGGCTTGGCATAGAGGGCGGTGTTGCAGTGGATAATGTCAGCGGTAACTTCCAGGTCACCCAACTCGCTCAGACCCAGAGTGATGGTCTCACCGAGGCCGGGCTCCCCCTGCATAGAACCGCTCGCTCCTGAGAGGGGGAAAAAATGGAGTAAGCAGACCAAAATAGAGATTAGCAATAACAGTTGAAGAATTTCCCCCCAAAATAAATGAATCAATCATGCATCGAACATGTTTTTCCAAGTGATATCAGTTAAGAGGAGCTGGAGATGAAAAGAGGATAGACAGAAAAAAAGCTCAATCACCGTGATCTAAATGCATCTTATTTACGGCATCACCAAACTCATGTTCAGTGATTATTTGACGGGAAGATATTCTCCTCCGCAGGCCTTTTCTCTCGGACTGATCATTCACAAAGGGCGTTTTTAGACTCAGCGAAGAGGAGCTGGAAAACACAGTAGGACAGGTTGCCAAGTTACCATTATGTCATTGGAACAGTGACAATGCTTCGAAGACGGAAAAGAAATGGTGTCGTCATACTTTGACAACGAAAGCGAGAAATCGCCTCGCGTCGATTTGTCCTCTTCATTTTCAGCATCTGTTTGCACAGGAAGCCGACAGTCAAGCAAATGATCAGATTGCAGGACAGGGAATGCTCGCATATTTTCCCATTTTGGGGAGGAACCTATCTTTCATGATTTGCCGTTATAGCTCCATTTGTTGGTGCTACTCACTCCACTCGGCAACAGAGACTCTCCGCTGATGCGGACAAATTTATATACGCGAGTTTTATTGTAAAATGCAATAAATATACTCGAGAAACCGAAAGGCATGGCTTGGCCGTTTGTCCAGTGGCATTCGGCAACATCGCTCAGTGTACAGTTGGCCTTTGTTCTCTTTTTCAGAGGTTACACTACCATGATGGACGATGTTAGCTTATTAACATTAACATTGTCATGTCACATCATGTTTTACAAAGATGAAATGAATTCACAAAGTCAAATGGCACTATTTGGTGTCGACCTTCAAATCACAACAACTTTCACCTCACCATCATCATGTTTGAGGCGCTCTTCAAAGGCGGTTACGCTGAAGCTGCGATGTGGTCTCTTCCTCTTCAATCCTTTTGCCAAGCTCGCTGCCATGTTGGACGTTAAATTGGGCAGGTCCAAGCCAGACAGCTCAATGCTTAAAACGGAAACAGCGACCTTTTGTGTCTTATTTTGCATTATGAATACAGATGTTGGGGAAACTAGCAAGAAACGCACATATTGCTCACCTTGGATGCTCGCTGGCAATGCTGGAGTCCGCTGAAGGCAGCTGCGGCTTCATTGGCGCAGCTTCATCATGAACCACAGGTGACTTGGTTGGTTCTGAAGAACACCACAAAGGATGTTGTGAAACAACCCAGAGGCACCATGTGAGGTTTTGCAGGAGTGTCACGTGCACCTGTCTGGAGGATCTTCAAGAGAAGGTGCCTTGGCGTGTCTGCCTCGTCAAATGACATGGAGGACGAGGCCGATGTGATTGCCGTTTTCAACCGGACGGAGGCAGATCTTTTTGTCGGTGGCAGAGATTGCCTGGATATGCTCTGGAAAGAATAGTTGTCGTTGAAAAGAGCAGACGACCCCCGCAAGTACTGCGCTGTGAGGCGCTTTCCTCACCTCACGCATCTTATGCCTCATACTGCGCCTTATGATGTCCTGCGGGGTTCGTGCAGGTCCATCTTTGGCTCTCGTTCTGGTGCTGCGAGTTAATGAGCACCTCTGCTCTTTGGAAACACTAAAAGTAAAGACGGATGATCAATCCATGTGGGGGAAACATAAACATTGCTTTCAACGTCAATTGTCGCGTTATATGTAAACAAAGGCGGGGAGTGGGGGTTAAATGTAATCAGTAATGAAGTTGTTTTCCTGACCTGCGGGTGACTGGAGTCCTGAGTGGCTCGGTCCTGAGAATATGTCGGAGAAGAACCCGAGGAGACAAGTTCTCCGTCGAATCCATCTCGACGGACATGCCGCTTGCTTACCTGAGCTTACTTGCTTTTCCTGGCAATGTGCTCACGATAAATCGGGGGCGAAGCAAGTGACTAATTTTTGACAGTCAGTACCCAAAAATAGTAAGTTTAAGACGCAGCGTCTCACGCTTGAAATTGGGGTAAAAATAGCTTAGCCACCCATTTGAACGGACGTTGACGTTTAGGATCCCGCGTTATTTTGAATTCATCTCGCGCGATTTAACTTCTTCCGCTTCCTGCTCTTCTTCGTCTGGTCTTCCTCTCCTTCATGTCAATGGTTTAACATGGAATATGACCACTTACATGGACCTACGCGATTAAAACGTATACAGTATTAACAATATTTTGTACATATTTGGTGATAAAATACGAGAGTGAAGTTATGTTTTCTGAACACACTTTCGGTGTAACGGGCTATGAATTCGGTAAATGCAACACTGGCATCGCGTGGCCAGAATCGGAATTGCAGGTAGAGAAGGCGAACGCGCTGCTCTGTGTTGCGGTTGAATACATTTGTTATTAAATGCGCCCCATGACAAGAATGATATGTGTAATGTACCTAAGTGTCAATTGACTACTATTGTCATATTCTCTTAATCCTCCAGTCTTCAATGAAACGAGAAGAGTGATCTCAATACTTTTTTAATAAATTACAACACAGGAAAATTCAAAGTGAATTGTTCAGTCAAACAGGTGCTTTCCTGTTTTATTTATACAGTCACCGATAAATGATCCCCCCCATCACATCTAACATATGCATTGATTAGATGACAGCAGCACAAATTTTCAGTCAGCGTTGTGCAAATGCTCCACGGGGGACGACAGTATCACAGATGGGTTTAGAAATCGGGCCTGTCCTTCTTCATCTTGGAGTAGTCCATGTTTATGGTGAAAAGCTGGAAAGACACACACACACACACACACACACACACACACACAACAGATATATGAAGTAGGCAATATGAACTTTGAGGCATGATAAGAGAGAACATTGGCTGTGCAGTAGAAAGAAAATGAATAGATTCAATAAACTGCTTTGTAAGAAAAAAATAAAAAGAAAACTTTACCTTTTATGGGAGGGGTATTTTGATTTTTTCTTATTTCACTCAAACACAATTCAGAAAAAAACATGATTTGGCTGTGATGTCTTCATTTGTAAAGGTTCATACCTTGTACTGCTGATTGGCCTCCATTTTGTTCCAAGGCTCTGGGTTGTTCTTGCGATCCCAACTAACAAATGGAAAATAGCATTTTTTTCCCTTTAAACTAAGCAATATGTTTTGAACACGAGGTTGGGGAAGTAATCACAGGGACTTACGAGACATCAGGATTCTTCAGCGCCAGTCTGCCAAGGTACAGCATGCTCATTGTTGCCCCACCACCGATGAAGATGAACAGTGGGATGAGCTGATGAAGAAAAGGGTCATTGCAGTTCAATGCCAAGTTTGGGACAGCAAGTTTTATTTTATCCATCATCAGGCAGCCCAAATTTCTTGGCCTTTTGAGTTGTGTATTTTTTTCTCAATACACACACACACAACAGATATGAAGTAGGCAATATGAACTTTGAGGCATGATAAGAGAGAACATTGGCTGTGCAGTAGAAAGAAAATGAATAGATTCAATAAACTGCTTTGTAAGAAAAAAATAAAAAGAAAACTTTACCTTTTATGGGAGGGGTATTTTGATTTTTTCTTATTTCACTCAAACACAATTCAGAAAAAAACATGATTTGGCTGTGATGTCTTCATTTGTAAAGGTTCATACCTTGTACTGCTGATTGGCCTCCATTTTGTTCCAAGGCTCTGGGTTGTTCTTGCGATCCCAACTAACAAATGGAAAATAGCATTTTTTTCCCTTTAAACTAAGCAATATGTTTTGAACACGAGGTTGGGGAAGTAATCACAGGGACTTACGAGACATCAGGATTCTTCAGCGCCAGTCTGCCAAGGTACAGCATGCTCATTGTTGCCCCACCACCGATGAAGATGAACAGTGGGATGAGCTGATGAAGAAAAGGGTCATTGCAGTTCAATGCCAAGTTTGGGACAGCAAGTTTTATTTTATCCATCATCAGGCAGCCCAAATTTCTTGGCCTTTTGAGTTGTGTATTTTTTTCTCAATACAATTAAAAATAGATCTATTGATCTATCGATATTTTGTACATGAAGGATGTTCATTATTTAAGCCATAAATTAATGCGCAGAATAAACATTAGAAATTCCAAATAATGAAACACAGAGCTCAAGACAATCTTTCTGTTTCGTGGAAACGTTAGAGCAGATTGAAACAAAAAAATCTTATTTTTGAGGGGGAAAAATGTCCTTGCGTAAATATGCAAGTGCAGGCCTTGCGTCATGTTTATCTTGGGAATACACAGGGCATAAAGTACAGGGGCAGTAAGGTACATACGTGCAGCTGGCTGCAACATAAATGGCCGTGGGGCTATCATGTATTGTATGTCTTGGGAAAAAGCATTTTTTATTTTCTCATTTTATTATTTATAAAATCGTCACTGTGATAACAGAGCTAAGCATAGAGACTACCGGTATGCTGATTGAAATATAGACATTTATCATCGGCCTACACTTATTTTCCCACTGGTCTCAGGGGCTATACGAAATACACGTTTATATATGTGATTAATGTCCTGCAATTATTGTTCAAATGTCTAGATTAATGTAAAACCCGATTGTAGATGAATAGGTTTTCATAAACATCAGCACCATTGAGAGTGGCTTTCAAAGAGGACGGTGCTGCTTTGGGCTCGTCCTTTAGCCACGCCAATGAGGCACCTTTCAATGTCACCGGGTCATTTAAAAAAATCAAATTTGATCAATTCAACGTGACGAGGTACACACTCACAGCTGGATGGTTCCTGAGCTGCTTCGCGACGGTCCCGAGCATCGACATGGTGACACTGACCGGCTCCGGGGATCAATAAACGGCAAGGCTGTCCGGTCACGACGGCAGGTTTCACTGCGGTAAAATAAGTTTCCAGTTTTCCGACACGCCGGAAGGACCCTTGAAGTAGACGCCGCACCTCCTTGCAACTCAGCCAATCAGCACGCGCAGAAGGCAACAGCTGGCGACGTGACACACGTGACCGCCGCTTAAAAATATTTAAGCGGTGAGTGGCTCGTTTGGGAGCTCATTACAACAAAAAATAAAAGATAATTAAGACATAAGACGTCATAGCGTGGGTGCCCTCCACTGACCATATATGGATGGCGCGGATGCCTCGAACATCTTCACCTCGTGTTGGAATTAATACACAATTTTTGATTGATACACAAACGTGATTGACATTTTTGTCATTAATTTGGGCTGAAATCTGAAAAGCAGTTGTGTGAAGGTTAAGACAACAATCTGAACACTTCAAGTCCAGATAACAGTCCCACTTCCTGTTCCTTCAAAATTCAAAGTACTTGCCGAGAATCCAGTGCTTTGGCGTCATCCCCATGTTCCTCATAGCCACAAGAGAACATATTTGCATGTTTATCCCAGGACCGTTTGTTGTCAGTGACGTATTAACCGCCAAAGGCCTCAAGTGTGCCCATTTTAAGGCATTCAGTCACAGCAATAGCAAGCCTCAGCATTTCCACGACGTTATGAGTAAAAGGACATCTTCATTTCAGCCGTTCTGGTAGGCTTTTTCTGCATTTTATGTTTTCATTTATTTGGCCGAGCATGAATGTTTTGAGTGTTGTTTTCAATCTGCTCGTAACTGCCTCCACCTCATCGAAGGCCTGACTTCCAGGTGTAGAAAAACAGGCCTACGCCTAATGCAGCCAACCTTGGTGTCCTCGGACCATAAAATCTACTGAAACGTGGGGAAAATAATTACACCAAAAACCAGTGTTGTGAACGCTTTTAATACGTCACAACAAGGCTGCATGCATCATCAATGCTCTAATTCATGTGGGCAGAACACAGTACCTGAGATGACAGAAGCCCTCCCCCCAGCATCCACACCACATTGAAAGTGAGCCCATATTTGGGGGAGGGACACATTGCAGTTGATATACAATTCAATGGATACTAAAACTTAAAAAGTTCAGACTTCTGCTCATTCCGCACGCACATATACAAAACCAGACTAACGTATGGAAGCAAGGGTATCATCTCTGAATAAAACCCTTTCTTGGAAGTGCATTAAAAAAAAAAAAAAATCAATCTTATACAATATTTTTCATAACACCTGTCTTGATTATACAGACAAAACTAAAACAGGCCTTTTTTTTCAGTTTGTATTTTTTAGCTTATTTTGCAGGTTATGTGAGGAATGAAAAAAAGGTATGGAAACTACAAAAGTACAAAAGTGAATGTAAAAAAAAAAAAATTGCAAAAGGAGCAATTCGGATTGTGCAAATGTGTCTACCAGGAAATACAACTACGGCACCTTGAAAAGAGGGAAATGACAATGGCTATACCACTAAAACTGGTTAGGTGGGCAACTACATCTAGAAACACACCATTGGGAAACTTTTCCTTTTTGTAACTGAGCAACATGTGAACACGTGTCCTCCCCTCACTCCTCACTACACAAACTGTTTAAAGCAGGAATGTGTACGCCAAACTTTGCAAGTTTCTTTTCAGCCAGCAATCATCATCAAAGTGTGAATGAGAAGAATCCCAAATGATTTGTCACGCTTTGTACGCCAGCGGTTGTGAGGGTAAACATACAGGATGGCGAGACCCCGATAAATAACCTTTTGTGGACTTGGAAAAAAAGGGAGTGTGTGTGTGTGTGTGTGTGTGTGTGTGTGTGTGTGTGTGTCAGTCAAGCAGCAACATGTCTTCAAAGAGACCATCCCACCTCTTGCACTCATGTTTGGCCAAAAGTGAATCTTTGGATCTCTCTCTCTCTCTCACTCTCACACTCACACACACAAACTCCTCTTTGGATTGATTACTTTCCAAAGTATGATTTTTTTGTTTGTTTTTTTTAATAAACATTTCACACCCAGACCGAAAAGGAAGCTAGCTTTCCTAAATTAAAGCAAGAGCAACCACTACTGGAGAAAAGTAGGAGCTTTGATTAGACGGCGTCAGCGCGCGCGTAGCCGTGGCCGGAGGTGACGGCGGAAGAATCGAGGGGGTTGCGAGTGGCTCCCTGGCTCGCGACGGACAGGCTGCAGAAGAGCATGTCCATGGAGGGCAACAGCGGCTCAAGGAGGCTGACGGGGCAGAAGGCGGAGCCCCCATGGGGGGTAAAGTTTACCTTGTTGGGGTCCGGGCAGAAGGAGACGGGCACTGGCCTTGGCTGCTTTGAAGTGCTGAAAGAAAGGACATTTTACAGCTGTCATTTTAACACCGGGAGATGCCGCCATATTTTTGCTCACCGTTATCATACTGCAAGAATCCAATATCGGCCCTGGAAATGGAACTTATTTTTATCCTTATCCGGGAGTTGAGAATGCTACAATTAAAGTATTAACAGTTGAAGCTTTTATGATGCCTGCAATCAATGAGTATACTTGACATTGCAGCTCATGGAGGGAGGACAAACAACAACCTTCCACCGCACTTGTAAAATGTCCGAGGCCTATCACACACAAGCGGCAAGTATGAAGCACGAGGATGCACCTGGTCTCCTCCCAGACTCGGACTTTTTCGCAGCCCTCGGGAGGTTCTCTCTGGAAGCAGCAACTCTTGTTGGGTCCGGGCGAGGACGAGTTGAGCAGAGCCAGAGAGGGGTCGGCCTCGCTCAGGGATGACGGCGGGGACAGGAGATCCGAGCCTGTATACAGTCAGGGTGACGGTTCAGAAACGCCGGCGTCGTGACACCAGCAAGTGAGTCGGGAGCTACGGCCACCTTTCCGCATGTCCGGAGGGGCGTCGTCGGCTGCGGAGGCGGGCGAGGAGCCCGGCGAGGGCGAGGCCGAAGACGGCGAGGGGGGCGTGGCGGAAGCCGGGTCGCTTTGAGATCCGCTGCTGCAGCTCTGCGGCGGCACAGGAGCACGGTGGCCGTCCGGGACCTCCAGAAGCTGAAAAGACACCACGCAGAATCAACACCTGATCATCAAGCTCTTGATTTTGTTTTTATGATCACGATTGGAATCGCTCAAACTTAGCGGCGCGCAACAAAGCCCAACCCAAGTTCATATATGCTTGGCCTAACAACAATAAAATAAGTGTGCCAAGCATTTTTGCGTCACCTGATGCTGCCGATGTCCTGGCTGACAGACGAACATGCCTTCCAGCTCTTGGTTGAGACCCTCGACGCTGCAGCGCAGCCGAGGCACCAGCGTGGACAGGGGAGCCAGTGGGATGGGAACGGGCTGAGTCTGAAGACACAAACAGGTCCCATTTGCCCAGAATTTTTCTAAACAGACAGCATTTAAAGTTGTCGGGGCGGGG
>NW_017805741.1:1655888-1715563 GCF_001891065.2 Hippocampus comes
GGGGGGGGTCCTTATGAAGCTCTCTGATGTCCGCCTTTCATGCAAGGGGGGGGGGTTGCAACGGTCGGGAAGCAAATTCCACAGCACGGCTGCAACGTGCGCCGAGATATCGCAGGAATTTCATGAAGCGGCAACAAAACTCTGAAAACCGGCACGACCGCAAAAGCGGCCCGCGGCACAAACGTTTTATGTTGCTGAACCGAGCCTGGAAATGACAAAAAAAAAAAAAAAAAAAAAAAAAAATGGCCCAAATATAAAACGGGCCTGATTATAAGACGACCCCCTCTTTTTCAAGGCTCAAGTTTGAAAAAAGACTTTTTGAACACCAAATTAATTTTTATACAGAAAAAAAAACAAAACATGCCACAGCTGTGCTGAAATGCAGAAGCGGTGTGATGTTGTGTCCTTCCTGTTGCCTCAGGGTTTGACTTCTTTCATTTCCTGCGATGTGCCCGAGTGAAGACGGCGTGAACATCACGTCAAAGTACAAAAAGTGGCCAAGCGACAGCTGAACATCTCACAAACTCTCAAGGTTACTCGTGAGCCCAGGGATCGTCTCTCAAATCACTCATCGGATGAGTTCATCAGTTGTCAAGCTGATGAACTTTAAGATTTGGTTGCCTCGTTGAAATTCTACACTCGAAAAGTGCCATGTTAGCAAATAAGATGGGGGAAAAAAAAAAACAAGCTCGCGAGGTGCACGTTGCCGGCAGAGTGCAGAAGCACCTGAGCGGTTCCCAGGTTACAGCTCCCGAGAGTGGAGCCGCGCTGGCGGTCTCGCTCGTGGCCCCCCGAGACGCCAGGTTTGCTGTGCTGCTGCAGCTGTTGTTTTAGTTTGCTGATCTGCAACGGAGAGAGGTTACGTCCAGTCAGTCGGACAGCGCACCGCTTCTTCCGAGTGAGATAAAACAAATGAGTGTGAAGCGAGTTTCAATTGCACGCTTTGTGCTATTGCAATCTCGAGTCATTTTCCATTCCGGGCCAGTGCTCTCGGGTGCTTTTAACAAACGAGAAATGTTGCGAAGCGAAACGCTCACTTCCTGCAGATGCTCCGTGCTGCCCCAGGATGCCGAGCGTTTGTGGTTGATGCCGCCGCCGCCGTCGTCGTCCCTCCGGCTCGACGTTTTGTCCGACCAGTTGGGAGTCTGGGAACAAGAAAAAATATATATATATATATATATATATTAAGTTAAGTCACTTCATTAGGTACGCAAGCCAACAAGATGCCATTCATGAGCCCTTACAAAGACCTCAAAGCTCAGTTTGAGAACGTCAGGAAAATATTGTTTAAATGGTGGTTGTGCTGTGCTACATGAATCATTTGAGAGCATTTTTCTATGCGTAGCCAACTTCATATAAAATGGAGAAGGCGCCCCAATCATCTGACCTGAGTGGATTTGTCCTTTCGGCACAAGCTGCCCTCCGGTTCTTTGGGCCAGTGGCCTTGCAGGTAGGGGCCGATGATGGCGTCCAGAGACACGGTCCGCCTCATGCCGAGGCTCAGCTGCTGCGGTTTGGCCTTTCCAGCTGTCGTCGGGATACAAGTCAATGAACATCGTTCGGTCCAACACTCAAATGTTGACTTTGGTGACGACTTTGATTTCTGATTCATTTCAGATTTTTCGGAGCTACAGCATGTTAACTCTTAAACATATGATCGCTATGCGACACAATAGCAGGATCAGATCTGGAGACTTTGGTTCAGCTGATGTTTGTATGATACTTTTGGAGTAAATTACACTTGAATCAGTGGTTCTACGTGTCTGAATCCGTACTTCTATACTTTTTATGAGTCTTTTTTCCCTCTTGATTTTGACTTATGTACTACATGTCGCTACTTGAATCAGTACTTTTACCAGTCATTTTTGAACACACGCCTTCTACTTTGATACAAAGTGTGAGCACCTGAATGGGTACTTCTAGATTTACTAGTCAGTTTTTATACAAGTATCTGTATTTCTACGCCAAGTGCGAGTACTTAAACATTTATTAGTGCCTTTTTTTAAACCCAAGTGCCGGTCTCTCTACTTAAGAGTATGACTCCTTTTGTATGTGAGCGTGTCTTGGTGCCTCCAATGGCGAGTGACAGGTGGGGAGGCTCCTACCTGACTTTCCATCCCTGCCTTTGGCTCGGTGCTTGCTGGCCAGCTGATAGGGGACGGTCGCCTTGAGGGGCTGCGGGCCCACAGTAGCTCCACTCCGGCCTGACATGCCTGCAGCAGCCTTTGGTGGACCAGCGACGGATGTGGAGGAAGGTGATGGAGTGGGGGGTTGCTCGCTGGGAAGCACTACCGCCGCTTGTCCCTCGATTGTTCGCTTACTTAAATCAGGCGAATTCAAGCCCGAGTCAGCGAGTAGGCATTCCCACGGACGGCTAAAGAGTTACCTCCGACGCCGAGCGGTTATTTGTGGCTCGTCATGAGCTTCGGGCCACTTTTCTTGTCGTCTTCAGGCGAGTTAGCTGCCTAGCAAGCAAAGTTTCTTTGTGAGGATGTGGAGATGTTTGGAGCTCGCTGGCGAACAAGGAAGCAGACACCTTCCACGAGGGAGGGGGAAAAAGAGCACGTCAACAAAGCACCGACTACGGGGTTTTCTAGTCAAATTCAAAATAATTTTCAATTGTTTTCGTGCGGGTCGCAGCGGGTTGTGGTGGCCTAGAAAGTTGCGAACTGGCTCCCGTGGTTCTGTCTGCTCACTCAGCCCGCAGACTCCAAACACCTCCGCCACGCTGGTGTGGGTTTAATTAAGGGAAGGAGGGACTTAGTGGTCTTTACTTCTGATTGGTCAAGGCAACTGGAAGCTGCCTGCCAATTGGATGGTTTGCTACAAATCTCTCGAAGGACGCACGATGAAGTTAGTTTGTTGACGCCCCCTTTGTTTCAGATCACTTGTTGAGACAGCGGAACGTAATATAAACGCAACATCATCGTTCAACACGTTAAAGGATCACTTTCAACACTTTAAATACGTGTCATTAATGAGTGACCTCTTAGAAGTACACGATGTTCGGAAAGTCACCGAGCCCTTCTGTTTTTATGAACGGACGTGATTCAATATAGAACACAAGAAGCCCTTGTACTCTATATTGTAACATATACTTTGTTACTTTTTATGAACAGGCATCTCATTTTGGTCGAAAATCTCCCACTTTTACAGATAATACACCCCCTGGCCCCCACACACAAAATCTGAATCTCACCAAACCAGAACATAAACTGAACTAATATGTTGAGACATTTCCATGATTTTCTCAGCCCTCCGATGGGAGGCATCACTATGATGTGGCCTGTGATGAGAAGGACTTTCACACCATGCACACCAAATCGGGCTACTTCTACTCTTGCCCCAAAATGGCTGACTCCAGCTCACCCATGATCCGTAATGCAAACAGGCGCTATAGTGAAAATGGATGGATGGCCAAAATGATCCAACCCCAACAAATGGCCCCGGTTCGTAACAAGGATTTTAAGGCCTGCAAACTGCATGCATGAACAACCATCCGGGTGGACTGGTTTGGGGTGGTGTGTGCCTGCGTAAGCTTGTGTGAGAGCGGCAGTGTGCATTGTAGCAGATAAATGTCCCGACTCTGTGCAAAAAGGGAGTGCCAATGGTGGGGGTTGCGAAAGGAGGCACAGATAACATGCTATGCCCTCCTTGAAGCAACTCCAAGTAGCCTCCCCCTTATACTTGACTGTAAATGCGCACCTATGCAAACGCATGTGGGCTTGACAACACAATTGTCTAGCTGGCCCACCAACACCGATATGCCTTATCTCAGTAGGTGGAATGCTTGTGTCCATCAGCTCATTATTTTGCAGCCAACAGAAACGTCGCTGGCCAGAGACAACACCAAATAACTCTTTTACGGGCGGGGAGTTAACTGAACATGTCAATTAGCATCTAGCCTGCAAATTCACCGCATACTTCCATTTGGTTGTTCAAAAAAAAAAAGCAAGTTTATTGCATTTAAATAACACAAAAATGCACCGCGTAGCTCTCACTGAAAATATTACAAGATTCTACCGAATACTAAGTGGATACGTCATGAAAAAAAAAGAATTGTCTCGAAAGAGCAATTCATTGGTAAAACGATGAGCGACGCACTAACACAGTTTGGAGGGTCGTTTGTTTCCTGCGCACGCTTGGTTTTGTGGGACAATACAATGGAAACATTCATTCTGCATAGTCATAATGCACTTTCGATTTGTAGGGTGTATTGCAATGCCCCTGCAAACCTCGCTAGCCTGATGCTAATATGTCATATCCTAAGTCTAAACTTCGACTCAGCAACATCTAACCTTATTTTTTTTTGTTTGTTTGGGATTTTTTGACATGATTGCAATTTAACAAACACTAAAGTCCTTGTAAGGTGAAATGAAATGTATTATGAACTTGACGGACGTGAGAGGACTGCAATATTTGGAATGATTACGCGGCCACGCAAGTTACCTAATTCCAGGTCTCAGCTGCGCCGGCTAACCGCTGATGCTAACAAAGGCGCTCAAATTCTTGGTAGTGAAGGCGGGGCAACTGATGCCGGACTCCGAGGTCCTTCACGTGGCAGCGTTTGAGCCATGCCCCCACCCCCCCGCTTTATCTTCAGAATTGTGGACGACATAGCTCTCAGTCTTTGCACGTTTTTAGCAGTTATCTTCAAATATGTATGCAGACGACAACAACGCCTGGTTGACAGTTGTCAGTCGATGTGTACGTACGATATGAGTGAAGAAGGGCAGTACTCCAGCTATTTATTTTTTTTCTTGGAAAGTCTTGCTACTCGTTCATAAAAATAGCATAAGTCAAAAGAGGGATGGAAAGCGGTGAGAGTTCAAGAGGCGTTATTTTGACGTCGTGTTTCACGCCGAATTGTCTTTCAGTGTCTGGAAAGCGGACGGGAGCGTTGGTTTTGGCGGCCCCTAGCTGGGAGAGAGGGCAGGACTGTTCTCTGTGCTGATGTGGACCAGGCACTCACTGGACTTGAGGCTTGATAGAGACTTGCAGCTTGGAAGGGAGCCCAAGGAGCCGCAAAGTCCCATGAGGGAAGGGGTGTAGTCCTTTTCTGGATGCAAGAAACATTTTCAGTTTGAATTGTTGTTGTTTTTTTTTTTTCTTCTTGTAAGGGACAACAGTGAGATTATTCACCTGTGCACCAGGCTCCTCCGTTCTGCTTCCCCTCCGGCCTTAGAGGGTCTGAATCCAAGCTAATCTCCACTGACAGAAGCTCTGTGCTGGGGAAACTCCTTCTGAAGATCAACAAACAAAACCAACAAGGTACTGAACAGAGATAGGGCTGGGGAATGAACCGACAATTGCTAAATAAAACTCCTCCCTTCACATCAATATCGTTCCTTGGCCCTTAGATGTCACAAGGCGGTACCAATCAATATTTCCGAATGAGACAGAGCCAGAGCACAACAACAGCGAATAGGTGGCAGATGACCACTCTACCACCTGACCCTTGCAGGCCCAAAATATTCGCAGAGCAAAATATTCCTTCAAAAGAATTGTAATTATCGGTCAAACCTGCGGAAGAGCTTGACGTGGTCCTGGCTGTCGTACGGCTCGAGCAGAGGCCATTGGTTCACGAGCGGGATGGTCAGGTTCTTGGCCAAGTGGCTGCTGTCACACGGAATCAAACTTGTTCTGTATCGAATTGAACAAAACGGTTCCACTTTACATCGTGACGATCGGCGTGGAATGACGGCGAGAAGTTTTACGGTTTCCACTCACAGTTGCTCCTGAAGCTCGAGGACGACAGTCTCCAGCTCTTTCTTCTCCTGGTGACTCTGACCGTGCAGCTCATCCAGGCGGGCTTTCAGCCTCTTGTTCTCCACCTCGGTGTTCTTCAGCTGGGACTCGCGCAGCCGCACCAGCTCCTCCAAGTAACCCTGACAAGGCACGCCAACTCAACTTTTACCCCACCGCAACTCTAAACACGAAGGGTGCGCTGAGTTTGTGCTTGAACCGAAACACGACGACCGACCTTCTGCGCGTGAACGATCTTGAACCTTTGCTCCATCTTGCGACACTTTGTGCTCCAGCTCTCCTCGTCTGTGACCAGAGGCACGTAAGGATGCTCGGGGATGCTGTCGTCACTCGTGCTGCTGTCGACGCTCTGCCGCTCGTCGTCGTCGTCACTCACGTAGTCGTAGCTGGGACAGAAAGAGGCGTGTATTTTGGCGTCTAGCTTTCATCACAAACTATTCGGCCTGCCGCGTGCCGAGCGACAAATGCGACATAAGTGGACCACTGCAAAAAAATTATAGTTGCCAATCTTTCTGTATCTGGTTGGTGCGTCACACATTGTACCGCATTATGTTTTGTTAAATCATAAAAACATGGCGTGATTGTCAAGGATGAAGCAGATTGCCACAAAGAGAGGAACGGTCAAGATGAAAAGGCGATTGTGTGGATATTTCAAGAGGCTGTCGGCAAAGGCTCTGTCGGTTTCTGTCGTGCCGCATTTTCTGTAGAACACAAAACTATTTTCTGGAGAGAAAAAAAAATTGAAATGCCTCTTTACTGTACCTTTGTGTGAATTTCAAATACGGCGTGTAGTCCACAACTGCGGAGCATTTCCCATCCAAGGCTTCCCCTTTCAGACAGAAACTGTGAAAGGAGACAAGCCACAGATCAGATAAGGGTTTGACGCTCAAAGTGCCTGGAATGGAGGTCACCTAAAATCTATGGCTCCCAGGCCTATGAGCATCCCGGTTAGGACGGAGGCTTCTTCTCTTAGCATGATGGCTCCCTCTGCATAGAAGCGTCTGCAAATACACAATAAACGCACCGGCTTGAGTTGCCATTTACAATGCATTAAAAAAAAAGAAAAAAAAGTTCAGCCTCTCACCTTGTCGTTCGAGAGTCCCTCAGGGCAGTAGCTATATATTCTGACAGCCTCTTCTCCATCAGTGCCACTCTTATCCAGGCTCGGCCCTGAAGGGATCAACCAAAGACAGCCAAGGTGAATCCAGCATGTCCGAATGTCTGAAGTAAAGCCTTCTTTTAAAAGGCAACATCATCTTCGGACTTACTTTTGCTCGTGAGGGGCTGATGTTCTCCATGCTCTCGATGCTGCTAATGCAGCTGTTTGGCAGTTTGGCGCAAGCCAGTCGAATGAAATCCCAGAAACTCCTCTGGCCATCGAACCAGCGACCAGAGCCTGAAATCATTTTTTGGAACGGTTCAAATTTCTTTCTCTCGCTGACGAGACCCAAGATTGATTCCGCCTATGGGGCTAATTAATAGACGTCAAATGTCGATGGTAGCGCAGGTCAATAGAATCATTTGAGGACGTTAGCATTGAAAGGGCATATTATTGAAAGCGCCTTGTGGCAAATACGTGTGGTCGAAGTGATCAAATCCAAAGGCAATTCAATCCTCAACACAAAGAGAAATCAATGTGGATTACCTTTGAAACAGTGGCTGAGAATGTGCTCCAGGATGGCCGCAAAGTTGATGAACTCCTCCGATGAGTCATCAATGGGCTCGGCCGTGTATTTCTCTAAGAGGGTCTTGACTGAAAACCTGTGGGGAGGCGCAGGGAGGGAATAAAAACAAAAACAAAATAATATGTTGTTAAATCCTACATACGTACATCGTAGCTGGAGAAACATGAAGCATTTTTTAAAAATGTTTATTTAATCAATCCATTCAAGTTACAGCTTGACATCCATTTACCGAGGACTCAAACTGCCCCACCCAAGCTGAACTGGAGTCACTCTTCAAGGAAAATGTTTCCGGCAGGCATTCAGAAGAAGACCAGTCACATATTACTGGACAGATCAATTAGATGAGTAACTATATTGACAATGCAATGTGCTGTTTTCACAGAGCGCGTACGTGATCGTTTTCAGGAACGGCTAACTGCGAGCTGGAGCTCCAAAGAAACACCCATTTGCATTTTTTGCATTCATCCCACCACGAGGAGAGTGATCAAACTCTCCATTGTTCCAGAAGCATCAATGTGTCATTCAGTAGACAACGTAAACAGCGGACCATCACTCGGTGGCTCTTTGAATCAAAATAAACACAATTCCAACTCCTTCTCATGACTCAGTTATTCACTATTGGCCCTCTAGTTGAGGGGTGGTAGCAATGTGAGCCATATTAGCCCCTTTCCGGAGCTAATTAAGGTAACCAAACTATTAAAAACTGCCTGCGTGCACCTTGTCGGTGACCCCTGCTGTAACAGAACAAATCATTGCTGCTACTCATATTGCATTTCCAAAAAGGAGACTCAAAGGTCACACAAAAGACCAAACATAAGTGATGAGATCTTCGACCCTTCATTTGAACCCCACTTACGGGATCGCCAAATGGACTAGAAGGTGTGCATAAATGCACCCAGGCCTCTTATATGGTGATTCCCCAGGGTGCCAGCCGGTCCTTGCCCGGGGGAAGGTTGTCGTCATGGCAACCACACCATCATCCGGCTGAGGGTAAAATGGAAGATGACACTGCTAAACTCACGCCGAGCCCCTTTTTTGTTGCTGTCTTTTCTGTATATGAGTACGTCAGCACAGAGCTGTCACTGTACTGACTTCTAATAGGATGATGTCATCTGAGGTCAGGACAGAACTGAGTACCAAGAGCAGAAAAGTGGGGCGTACATACAGGCACAGTTCGAGACACTTAGACTATAGCATGTCTGGTAAAGTAACACTGACCTGCACACGGTGATGAGGTTCTTCCTCTCCACCGCCACATTCCGAGTGGATGCTTTCTTCGACACTTCACCCATGGTGGCCACGCAGCAGGGCTCCATCTGGCCGGCAGCCCCGCGATCAAAGGACCCCTCCCTTTCCGACGCCGGTCCGCCTCATTCACGCCCGCGGCGAGAGAGGACGGAGGAAAAGCTCGGAGGAGCCGCGAGATGCAAGCGGCACAAAGGAATCCTATGTCGTTCCTCTGTTTTGATTTTTAATCTCGCCAACAGACTGCTGGTGGACATCTGTGCTGTCCTTTTCGTTCAAGGTGTCTCCGCCCCTATCCTCGACGTCATCATGACGCGACACCCCCAATATATTTATTTGCATCTTTTAACCAATTTGAGATCGAATAAATTTGGAATTTAAATTTAATTTTTTTAAAGTTTATTTACATTTTTTAACTTAAATTTTGAATATATTATACATTTATTACTTATCTCAAAGCACCACTGTATATTTTGTCTATGTCAGCCAATAGCAGAGTACACCTAGACAAAAAAAAAAAAAAAAAAATCACACTCACAATCACACTTTAGGAAAAGTTGGAGTGATCAATTAAACGACCGTGAATGTTTTTGAATTGTGGGAGGAAACCCAGAGAGAATCCATGCAGGCACATTCAAAACATGCAAACTCCACACAAGAAGGCCAGATCCCCGAATCAAACCCATGACCTCTGCGTGCCACGCTATATAATGCATATATGTATTTATACTATAGCATGGTGCTTTGAGATACAAGTTTAAATGGCTCCACAACAATGCTCATAACTCAAAACATGGTCACTCAAATAATCTTTCACCACTGAAATGAATGGAGCTACCATTAATCCATTCCAGGCTCCCTAGGAAACAAAACAAACATTTTGTAGTGTGTTTTTTAATAAGGAACATAGCACTAAATATACTAAATATACATGTATGGTAATCAACATAATTAAATAGAATGGAAATAATTGTTAAAGTTCATGTATCAAGATTAATTCATTGCAGCTACTGTACTTCTGGTGTGTGCAATTTGGTCACGGGGGGGGGGCAGTATAATATACTCACGCAGACACAAATGAACAGGAATTTCACAAACACTGGACTTCAACTCTGCATGACCATAACAGGATAAATGGAACAAAAAAATAGATGGAGTCCAAGATTGTGCCTATACAGTATGCACCTAATGTAGATGTACTTCATGTTCTGGTGATAAAAATAGAACACACAGATACATGTGAATGCTGGTGCAAGTTTGGGTACTGTTTTCGGTGTGAGTCAGGTTCTAAGTGACCTGTGTGAAATTCAGGACAGTGTTGCGAGATGATGAAGTGGAAACGTGGCTGGCTCAGAAGAAGGTGAGGGTGCTTCTTTGTGAGGGAGCCAAAGGCATCTGGGTGGGTCTTTTGGGACTGACGAATAAACAAAGAACAACGACAAGGCTGCACTGCAGCGCCCAAACCGTCTAGACGTGTCTGACCACAGCCGACTGTTAGGGAGGAATGATCGCATTGACACAAGTTATGTTCACGTTTATATGACATTCAAACTGGATCACGCGAGTGTAATTTAAGGTCAATATTGTCGACTTCAGTGATTCTCAAAGTGTGGTATGTGGGCATGGGCTCCCTTCATATATATGTACACCAAACAATATGAACACATTCCATTGATATTTACAAGGCAGTCTCCAGCTCTTTCACAGACAAGGACGTATCTGGATCCCGTTCTCCAAGGGTCTCCGCCAGAGAACTTTTAGGCTCATCGGGTTTCTTGGTACCTCTCGCATGCCTTGCAAAGCCCCCCCCGGCCCCTGGCCCTCCCGCCGGCCTCCTTGCTGCCATCACTGAGCTCTCGCATTCACCGCCCGTGTATCTGGGCAGATTGCTTTGCGGATGGAGGGCGGCCTGGCGGGGCAGCCTGAGCCCCGCGCCCCCTCCTGCACCCCCGCCGTAGCCGACCGCTCGGTGATTGGCGGCGGACATGCAGACGCTGTGGGTGGTGGTGGCGTGGGACATCATGCCGCCGTAGTAACAGCTGCCTCCACCGTTACTGCTGGTTATCCTGGCTTTTTGTTTGAGGTCCAGTGCGAGGCTTCTCCTTAGCCACGCCTTCTTCACCTCTGCCTGCACCTGCAAGTCATCCAATCTTGCTCAGTCACAACACATACAATGGCTCTTAAAAGTCTACACAACACTGGCGAAACACCAGATTTTTGTGACTTGTATAACTCATTCCATAATCTTTTAAGGCATCTGTGACTCTGCTGCCCGACCGTCATCTTCACAACATTACCTCGCCATTGCAGAAGCAGTAGATGAAGGCCACAAAAAAGCCCTGGAACCACACAGTGGGCAATCAATTCACAAATCGCCCGCATCATTATCACGAGACGTGACCCATGGATTTTGTCCGACCTGCGATGAGTTGAAGAACATCTCGTAGTGCATCTGCACCTGCCACAGCAGCCCGGACACTTCGGTGTAAGGGAGAGCCATGAAGACCATGTAGTGGACTCCAAACAAAGGCATGAGCACCAGTGTGGACTTGAGAAGCTTCCTTCGGGGTAAGGTCCACGTGTTGGGGGAGCGGAGAGTGGGACGGGTTAAAGGTCAAGACCTCATGGAAGGTCAATCCCGGGAAGAGAGATTCTCTCACCGGTATTGTTGCCGAGGATCAAGTTTTCCAGTTTTGGTCTCCCATAATTTGGACGCCAACACGCGAATGATGTTGACAAAGAGCAGGAAATTGACCTGCGCGAGGAGAAAACGTCCACTTGATCATTAAAAAAAAAATGTTTGTTAATATTTTAATGCTCATGTTTCACTGCTCCAAAGTTGGTTGAAATGTTGCAAGTAATTTACAAGCATGACATTGCACAGCACAGATAAAGACGTAAGTTAGGAGAACTCATGAATTTTTATTTTTTTAGTTTTGCCTAAAGTACCGCTGGCTGGTATCGGCAGCTTCCATAAGTCCCGATACCTTAAAATAAGACCAATTTCACCCCGATACCGATACCGAGTACCGGTACTTGGCCATGCCAAATGATTACTATTGCATTTAACAATGTTTCGTATCGGGGTTGCAGTATTGGATTGTACGGATGTACTTCATCAAGTGACCACGGAGTGCATTTTCCTTACAACAATGGCTGCCAGAATGGGAACTTGATAAATCCACTTCAGGTTTCCAGCACTGATGTCCCAACACCTAGAAAAAAAACAAAAACCAAAACACGTGATCTCAAATTTGACTCCAATTCCCCCCATTCTAATGGCGGTGACTCACTGCGTGTCTGCCAGAGACGCCCGCACGCTGACCCAAATGGACACAAACAAAGCCGGAACACCTAAAATGAGAACGGTGGCCATAAATCGCTATCCTGCATGGGACCCGCTTCTCCTGCGTTCCGTGCCCGAGTCAGCTTACCCCACCCGATGATGGTGAGTGCCCACAGGTAGTTCTTGTCAGAGAAGAAGGCCATGAAGATGAGACTGTGTAGGTAAAGGCCCTCCACCAAGATCCAGTAATGATTGGTCGCCAGGAAGTATAGAAAAAAGGTGACGGCTACTTTGCAGCCAGCCTAAACACGCATGCCAACATAAAGAGAGGGTGAGGATTCCCCCGGCCGCTCAAACAGAACCGCTACTGTGTAGCGCCACCTACTGGCGGGGAGATGTCAGATCTTTAAGCACCTGGAGGCTCGGGGGTTCCCCAACAATACTCATGACTCAAAACATTGGATGTGAAATCATCTTTCCCCAATGGGGTCCTCGGTTTATGACAATATTGACATAGGACTTGATGCGTTTTTTTTTTTGTTGTTTTTTTTTAATGTTCTTGATTGTTTTTTACTTGAAAGAGGGTCACGACTTGAAAGTATTGATGGCTGGTATAGGCAGCCTTGGTAATTACCCAATTCCGATACTTAGATGGCAACAGACGCTGAATCCCCCTCACCCCCCACCCAAAAAAAAAAAAACAATTAAAAAATCCAAATCCAGACATTCAAACTCAAATGACACAGAAATCCCCCCATACAGCTACCATGCATGATTTTACCATGTGTTGCTTCTGTCCCACGAGCTCGGCTTCAGCTTCTGCACCCTCACCGGACACCGAGTAGAGCACCGCATCCTTCACAAAGATGCTGACGGCTCGGCATATGAAGGAAGTGAAGAGGTGCACGTGGATGTAGTTGCGGGTGCAGTGGAGCCGTCTGAAGTGTTGGACAAAATATTTGTTGATACATCAGAATATAAATGTGAATTCTCTTGTTGCTGTCTCAAGGGAAACCGACAAATCTTAATTTAAAAAGCATGAATATATTTTTTTCCGCTGTATCTTACTTGAAGTAGCAGAGGATGAAGACGGCCACCAGCAGAGACGCCAGAGAGACGGAGTAGCCAACGGTGTACATAAGGTGCAGTCTTTCAAACACCTTCTGCAGGACAAAAAAACAAATAAGACGGAAGTTAAGTTAAGGAGAAAACATATTTTTTGCTTCGCGGGACAAACAACAGAGGCCCCATAATTGAATCCGGTGTAACACCATCTATCTGACAATGGGACAGAGTGTGATTGGAAGCAACTAAGGCTACCACAAAAAGTCCTGCTTGCCAAATCTGCCAAGGACCTAAACCCCGTTAGACCACTAAAATTGGCCCAACTAGTCGACACAGGTCATCCACTAGTAGCATTGTTATCAAGTAATTCAAATATTAATTCAATAGTACCTCTTCTTGAGTCCTGTAATTGGCTGACAAGTAGGTGGTGCACTCGCTGTAGTTTGCCCAGGTCCGGTTGATGACGGATACCTGCTCCCAGTTACCAGACGCATCGCAGTGGCGGTAGGCCCGACCTGGAAACAGTCGGGGACATCAACGCAATGCTAAAGCTCCCTCGTGCACGCGATCGTGCATTGGCATAAGAAGGCGCTCTGTGACTTGTACCTCCGTGGTTGAAGTCGTAGATGTACTCGGGACAGCCAACCGACACCAGGTGACCGGCGCTGCTCCTTGGCCAGCAGATGATGCCGTCCCACTCGGGGGCGCAGTCGCCTTCTGCCCCCAAAAACAATGAAAACGGGCACTCCAGTGTTACATTGTGATACATATCTCCATGTAATATTTGCACAATTTTGTTTGACCAGTCGTTTCTTATTTTTCCACATTCGATTTTTTTCAGCTGCAGCTTCTCGATTCTTTCTGCAATTGAAACGGCCGAAGCCATCTTTCCACTCATCTACATTTGCATCACAGTGTGAAAGCCAAACGCTTTCCCTGCAGGATATGACAGGCGGTCACTCGTATCATATCAGAGCTCCCATAAATCACGGCTGCAATAACAGCGCTCGGCGATCTTCACTCTTCTTGTCTTTCCAATGTATTTATAAATCACAAAAAAACAATTGACGCATTTAGAAATTCAAAAAAGAAAAACGACAACGTACAAACAGACCTTGCATGAGGGCCATTTGTGACTGGATGCTATTTTCACACTTGGCGTGAGCGCCGATCAGCACAAAGATCTGCTCGTCACGCGTGATGACATCATCGGAGTCCACCTGCCCAGTCGGGAGAACGGACATGACTCGCATTAGCTTGTGAACAAGTGAGATTTTACCTAAGGCGGTTTCTGGTATGCTCGATATGTGCGGCTGCGCCATTTCTGAAATGGTTTCCTCCTTGAGATCATGACATGTAAATGGTTGCCGTTTGTAAGGGGAATTTGGGGAATTTTTGGTGGGAGCCATGTGTGTGCAGGAGTGTGGGGGGGGGGGGGACAGTAGGGGTCCCGCACATAGCACCATTCAAGCTAGGGTTATCACTATTTGGACTTTATTTGTTGTACTTTGTGTAAAAAAACAAACAAACAAAAACTAATCGCATTCTAAAATCAAACTTAAAAAGCATACCTTGGGGGTGAAATAGTACAAACAGAAATACTACACATACTGTACATTTGATTATTAAATGTTGTTCACAGAGGACAAAGAATCTATGCGTGTGAGTCTGATGATATTTTGTGTCCACGTGTTGCAAGATCATTTGTGTTTAAATATCCAGTGCTCAAAGGCGTACACATTCATCCATCGATTGCTAATTTTGTTAACCACCAACGGCGTTTTGCATGGTGAATGTGATTCGTTTGATATTGAGTTTGACAGTAAACCTCAACGGGACATGACAGTAAGCGGCATTTGTATGTTGTCACTTCCCATCGGCAAAAATGGCAACCCATTCACCGTTTTTTGACCAACCGGGGCAATCTGTCAACTCTTGCGGAGGATTTTGATGAGTTGCCTCAAGGTGTTGTGAAATAGTTGAGAGAGGACGCGGTATGTGATGATGCGCCGCCAACCCCTTTGCTTCCCGCCGCCCGGGCCGGATGGGTCGGATGGCGGGAGAGCTGACCGACGCCCCACACAAGTACGGCCTTTGTGCCGCCACTCACGACAGAGCTGGAAAAACCACCAGGAGCCCCAAACCAAAAGAACGACTGTGCCGGGTTACCACTTCCCGTATAAAAATCCAGTAAAAATTCTGGGGGGGGGGCCTTTAAGATTTCAGGTTTTGTTGCTTCACAGGGTGTGATGTTCGCACGGCCACCAGCAAGAGGTCGCCATTAAATCTCTTTATTTTTTCTCCAAATAGCTCAAGAGCGGATTCAAACAAAGGCTCCAGCGTGGTTAGACGTCACCGCTGTGCAGAAAGGAAACGGTCAAGAAGCCCAACAGACACATTTCGTGACGCGGCCCATTAAAATAAACTGCCAGTCGGCGAATTTGGCTTACACTCAAAATGTTGACCGGTTATCAATTGTTTTTAGAACGGGAACGCTCAGCCCAAGTCAATACAGACATATTGAGAAACGCAATAGCGGTCGTGAGTCTCATGTGGTGATTCCTGGAAGACGCCTGCCTGCAAGTTGCGTGCGTTACTGTGGAAACACCAACTTTCTCATCACCCTCTTAAAATAACAGCCAAAGTTGATGTGTTAAGCAAAGGATGTAGCCGATTTTACAATTTGTAATTCATGAGACTACGGGAAGTAAAAAAAATATAGACATAGCGATACATTTTGTCAAAATATGACATAGGCCATTATTTTAAGAGGCTGACAAATATGGAAGCGTAGATCAGGGGTGTGCAAACTTTTGCCTCAGAGAAAAATCTGAAAAATCCAAGGGTGCATTTTGTGATTTTATCAGAATATTTTTGCCTCCAAAATAACCTTTTTTTTTTTTTTAAATACAAGTTTTATTTTATGTGAGGGAATGTGTCACTTCAATATAATTCAAAAACTATTGTACAAGAAAAATGTTACTTTTTTTATGTCACAAGATATGTTTGTAATTGTAGGTTCCGCAACGTTTGCATGGCAAAGGATTTTAGAAATCAGTTTTGACGTATACAGTAAATACTGCATATGTAAAATAACTCTTGCATAGCTTTAATTTTTATTTATTTATTCATAGTGCTGCTGAAAGCCCGCCATGTGTCCTGAAAAAAAAGTTCACACTGCTCTGTGACATTTTCCATATTTGGCCTCAGGTTAGGAGTGGTATTTCTTACAATAACCTGTCACTGTGTGACAATGTTTGATTCATACAATCAAATGTCTTTCGACGTGTATTATTTAATCATTGCTTGGGGCTGGTGTTTCAATAAAATCTTCAACTATTCACATTCAATCCTCTTATGTTTCCCACAAATTGGCACCATTTATTTTGAAAGCCTCAACAAAAGGATACAAAATAAAGCCATAACTTTTGCCCGAGCTTGGGTTACTTTTGCTAATTATGAATTGTGTATCTCATTTTATGATATCTTCAATGAGTAGATCAGTATCACCCAAACATGACAAAGGAGCACTTACCAGTCCCGTCACAGTTATTACACTGTGAAGAAGAACCAAAAGAGAAAGTCCGGTTCCAGGCAACATCCCATCTGTCATTGTGGTAAATTCAGCTGGCCGGTTTTCCGCTCGAAACCTCATGTCCACTCATTCCCCGGAACTGTCATCCCAAAACTCTCCTCTGGATCCCACCTGGGCTCCTATCGTCTTGAATGTGTTTTTGTGTCAGTCAATTTAAAAAAAAGAAAGAACAAAAAACAAGAATTACAGTTCAGGGTCTCTTTCGTCTTGAATGTGTTTTTGTGTCAGTCAATTAAAAAAAAAGAAAAAAACAAAAAACAAGAATTACAGTTCAGGGTCTCTTTCGTGCATCATGATTGTTCAGATTGTGATGTTGCTGTGCATGGCTCAGTGGACATAATGAGGGAGAGCAAGAAGGGGAAAGTGCAGAAGGAACGTGCTACCTTGTGGGGAGGAGAGAAAGAGAGAGGGGGAAGCACTGGGGAGGAAGGACGCTTCCTCCTCCTCCTGCAGTTGTTTGGAAGATTATCACTTACTGGAGGCCTCATCTTTTTTTTTTTTTTTTTGTAAAATAACACACAAGACATATTTGGTTGTCATAATTGCAATGGAAAATAAAACAACAACATCAAATAAATGACACCTACCAGTAGACATGAAGAACTCCTTTTAGTTCAGTAGAGCTGATTACGATTTGGGGCCCTTTTTGGCAAATTTCCCAAATTCTTCAAATTAGACCACAATGGGTGCTTAAAACCACCATGGATGACTTCCTGTTCAATTTCATGCGTGGGTCCCTAGATAATGATTATAAGCAAAAGTCTACCTTTACGATGATATTAATCACTTATAAAGTCCTGTAAACCAGTCCGTTATAATATTCCCAAATTACGGAGGTCTTTGAAGGCACCGTGCTGGTCACTGAAAGAGTGAGTAGGGTCTAATTGGTAGAGAACCAGGAAGTAAGTGGGATTCGCGTACTGGGGTTTTCATGAATGACATGTAATATTTATTGTGTGTGTTGGCGTACTCCGTATTTACGGTCCAGAGTAAATACACGAATTATATATAAATTTAAGGGAGAAGTCATTAAAAACAATGCAATACAAATCCCAGTAAATTTGGTACTACGGAAGTCTCGGAAGCCACAGCGTAGTTCCCCGCGTCATCACAACCCGGAAAATGACGGCTTCACAACAAGGACATTGTCACGTTGTCTAAAATAGTCAAGTATCGAACGCTAAGCGGTCTTACGTTATTCATTTAGATGAAATATTTTGCAGAAGGAAGCTGACAGCACGCTTGGTTGGAATTTTACCGCCATGTGACGTTAAAATCAGTATAGCGTTGTGTGTGTTTGCGTGAAGGGCATGGCGGGGCGCTTGTTGCTGGGGGCTATCCGGACCCTGCGACCCACGGAGCGGGTTTGGAGGAGTCCTCCTGTCCGGGCTGTGCACCCGAGCCCCGCCTTGTGCGCGGGTCACAACAAGTGGTCCAAAGTCAAACACGTTAAAGGTCCTAAAGATGAGGCGAGGGGACGAATGATAGCCAAGTTTGTCATGATGATCAAGGTTGCTGTGAAAGGTGAGCATGAAATAAATAGCTTTTTAAGTAGGGTGTATCTGAGAATTCCTTGCGCTTTGCAGAGGGTGGACCCAATCCAGACATGAACGTCAATTTAGCCCAACTCCTGGAGCAATGCAGAAACAAGAACGTACCAAAAGCATCCATAGAGGCTGCAATCAAGAATGCGGTGCGTTCATCATTCAGTTCCATTCATCCATTTCCTACAAACTTATCCTCATTTAGGGTCGTGGGCAGATGTGGCATTGACATTAATGAGCCGTGGGCATGCAATCAGACAACAGCGCATGATTAAGAACCTTTTTTTTTCTGTGCTCCAATCAATAGGAAAAAGCCAAGCCGGCATCGCAGCACATATTTGAAGCTCGGGGACCGGGTGGATGCCTTCTACTCATTGAAGTCCTGACCGATAACAGCTCACGGAGCCAGCAGGATATCCGAGGGGTCCTCAGTAGAAACGGGTCAGGCGGGCGGGCTTTTTTGCTCTGATTTTCCATCCAAAACACATTTATCTTCCTGCCACACTAAGAAAGGATTTACACAGCAGGGACAACTGCCCGATTCTGATATCATCATCATCATCATCCCTATTTTCTTTTATTTTGTTGGGGTGGCGGGGGGTCGTTTTCCAGTGATGTGAAACAAGCAAATTTGTATGTAAATAACATCCTAAGCATCAACACCGAACACTGACAACATGGAAGTAGATCCAAGTATATAAATAAACAACTGAAATATACAGTAGTTAAAGTGTGTTATTTGTTTGTTTTCGGGAAGATGCACGTGTGCATACATCACCAATTATGTGGTCGACATCCCGCTAAAAAGCTTTGTAACTGCCACAAGATGGCAGCAAAGCACTAGTTTTGTCCGAATGGAAGAACCTAAAACCGAAAACCTGAATTGTAGCGTAAACGCAACCCGACAATGAATTCCACAAGCTGCCTCAACCAGGTGTGTTTATGTGTCGTCCCGCAGGGGGATGCTCTCAGAGGGCGCCCGCCACAACTTCAGCAGGAAGGCTGTGGTGGTGGTACCTGGTCAGAACGTCACATCCGAGCGAGCGCTGGAGCTGGCCATCGAGGCTGGAGCACAGGATGTCCAAGAGACGGAGGACGAGGAGGACGACGCGCCCCTCCTGCGGGTAAAACACAAACATCACACACAGGAGACAAATGATGAGTTACTTTGAACCCCACTTGAGGCTTAGTATTATTTAAAAACGATGAAACTCACGTTCGTCTCTTTTTCCAGTTCATTTGTGACAATGCGGATCTGCGGAAGGTACGGGCGTCGCTGGAGGAGCTGGGGATGAAAGTGACGTTGTGGGACTCCGAATTTGTCCCTCGCGCACTCTCGCCTCTGGACCGGGAGCAGCTAGAGGCGGCCTCCGCGCTCATCGAAGCCCTGAGTGACTGTCCGGACGTGGTTCGCATCTGGGACAATATCCAGGCTCAGAGCTGAGAGGGTTTCTGGAGAGATGCCGCGTTGTAAATAAAGGCCTTTGGACAGTTGAGCTGGAACCTCCTTCATCAACTTTGGGCTCGAGAAGCAAGCGCTGTGACTGGGATGACTGCATTTTTTTTTTTTTTTTGAGAGAAACTGCATAGCTTTCATATGAATAGCGTTCTCAATCACCGTTTAATTTAGTGTTGAGATTTTTCATGAAATAGAGTAGACTGACATCAAACTAAAACGTGAGGAAAACCACATTTCAAAAATAAAAATGCAGTCGAAATAATCATCGCCCTATAAATGACCAAGATATAAATCCACCAGATTTTATTGCAGCCATTGAACTTTAAATCACTCTCCAAGTGACAAGAATGGACTTGGCCCACTCGTTCCCAATGACTAATTTGATCCAGTCCATCAAGCAATTAAAAACATAAAATCAAACCACAGCCGAGCCGATTTAAAAACCACACGTTCAACATTGAACCAGCAAATGCTCATATGACACCAATGTCGGATCGCTCGTCGAATCGTGTTTTTCACCCAACTCGGAATGCTGTGAAACAACGGCCATCATCAAGTAGGAGACATTTGAAAATGCAGCAATAAAGATCAAACGAAGGTCAAAACTGAAGGACCAATGTCATCGCGGATCATTTCCTCCTCGCGGCGTTGTCATTGTGTGGACGCCGCGGTCAATAGGATGACACATTAGTGCGACGCATGGCACCATATTGAACACTTTGTGTACGTTACGGGTCATTCTGGAATTGGAGGGATGTTGGACTACCAGGTCAGATTTCGACATACACAAAAGACGGAAAACTAGGTGTGTAAAGGACACTTTTCCTGACCATCTTATTATCGCAATGAAATGTGACTCGTTTTAAAGGACTTACTCGGCCATATTTTTTTTCCCAGGTGCCAGGGTTACACTGAAAAGAACAACCGAATATGATGCGGGTAACAAGAGCTCTCATAATGATGGTTGATTCCCATGTTTGGGTGTCTCTGAAATCGTACCCCAGTTCTTGCAGCGACGTCATCTGGTCCATTTAAGCTGACAACTACGCGGCAGCGACTACGTCAAGGATGCATGAAAGAATGCGACGTCATATGTCAAAGAGGGGAAGTCCGTTGTGACAGGCCTCCGGCTTGATTTCTGTGTTGACCAGTGACAGCCATTGATTTTCCCCTCACTTCCACCGGGGTTGCAACGTGGCATCGATCGCTTTTCCAGCGCTTGACGAAGACATGCGAGCTGCGGGCCAAACGTCACGGGCCGTGCCAGAGAGGAAGGTCCCACGCTGACATTTCCATCAAGCCAAATTGTTGATGTGAGGAGTACTCGTCTCGCCGTAGATGTCCGACTCGAACCCGATGAAGTGCGGGGGGCCGGCCGGCAGGGGCCCCCCCGAATGCCGATCCCTCCCGGCGGCTCCCGGGATGGAGCTTCTCAGCCCCTCCAAGGTGAAGGATCGCTCCCCGAACGTCACAGAGAAGGTCACCCAGGTAGGAGTGGGGCGGAAAGGGATTTTGCAGGTTCAGGTTACCGCATTTCTTTTTTTTTTTGAAAGTACACTGTTCATGACGCCCGTTGATTGGAGCGCCAGTGGAAAAACCAGTCGTTCGTTCGGTGGCTGTACGCTTTCCTTCCGGTTGCCAAACAAGAGCAACGTTTCATTGAGCCGCAGCTCAATTGAGTTGGCGCCCGAGGGCTCGGCATTCTGCATCACTGCCTCTCCGGGACGCCGGCTGCGACCGCGGCTCTCGGGCAGCGAGAACTTCGACGCATCCTATTTGAAAAGAGACGAATGCCAAGACTTCCCCACCGGCATCCGGTCGCCGCTCCCGGATGTCTTTCTTCTAACTGTCTCGCGCAATGCGGATCGAATCTGAAGATCTCTGTTTTTGCCTCCCCGACAAGCGCTGGCTTTCAGGATGCGCTCTCAAAGTGACAGAATCAAAGAATGCCGCGTTGGACAGGAGAGAACTCAGTCGCCGCAGGTTTCTATTTGTTTGATTGGTTGTGGAAGTCGCCATCGGTTTTGTCCTGTTCAAATTGAAGTCCAGTTACCTCGATTCAACTTTTGCCAATCTTGGGATCGTGTTGCTATTGTTTGGTCCACTTCCTTCTTCTCATCAAAGTTTTGAGGAGATTCTGTTTTCCCTTTTATGGTCCATGACCTAGTATGCTTTTTGTTGTCACTAGCGAGACGATTCAGGGCACCAGTATAACATCTGCAACTTATAGCGTTGATATGATATCCAGATGAAGGTGCAGGTAGTCTTTTAGTCTTTTGGTTTTGTCTGGACCTTCCCGTTGTCGCGATTGCGCCATTAAAAAGTCAAAAGAATGATTTCTTTTCCTGCGCCAGGTCCTTTCACTGGAGTCTGACGTGCTGCCGGAACATAAACTCCAAGTCCCAGAGACGACTCGGTGGATCTTGCTCCACTACAGCCCCTTCAAGGCCTTCTGGGACTGGATCATTCTCCTGCTGGTCCTCTACACGGCGGTGTTCACGCCGTACTCTGCCACGTTCCTCTTGGACGAGCGCGGCGACGCGCGTCAGAGGATCTGCGGCTACACGTGCGACCCGCTCAACGTGGCCGACCTGATGGTGGACGTGCTGTTCATCGTGGACATCGTCATCAATCTGCGCACCACCTACGTGGACCGCAACGACGAGGTGGTGACGCAGCCCGGACGGATCGCCAAGCACTACGTCCAAGGGTGGTTCCTGATCGATCTGTTTGCGGCCATCCCCTTCGACCTTCTCATTTTTCGGTCCGGCTCGGACGAGGTTAGAGCCGTCGCCGCCACTGAAAAGGAAGAGAATTTTGAGCGATGCAAAAGTCATTTTTTTCCCGGCGGTGCAGTTCTCCTCCGGCCGTCGTCCCCGAATCATCTGTCGCTTCCTTTCCCCAGATGGTGACCTTGACAAGTCTGCTGAAAACGGCTCGCTTGCTGCGCTTGGTCCGCGTGGCGAGGAAGCTGGACCGCTATTCCGAGTACGGAGCCGCCGTTCTCTTCCTGCTCATGTGCACTTTTGTGCTCATCGCCCACTGGCTGGCCTGCATCTGGTACGCCATCGGCTTCGTGGAGCGGCCCTACACGGAGACGGGTTGGCTGGACAATCTGGCCGAGCAACTCGGCAAGACGTACGACGACGACGACTCCGGCTCCGGCCCGTCTGTCAAAGACAAATACGTGACGGCTCTGTACTTCACCTTGAGCAGTCTGACAAGCGTTGGCTTTGGGAATGTCTCTCCCAACACCAACTCGGAGAAGATCTTCTCCATCTGTGTCATGGTCATTGGCTGTGAGTACATCTTTTCTTTTTTTTTTTTTGAAATGTGGCGACTCCCAACCACTGTGCCAATGTCACTGAATTGATCAGGAAATCATTTTCTTTATCTGTCATAAGATATGACATTAAATTATAATCGCACCTGGAAATGAGTGGACAGCCAGGTTGGGAAACGCTGCTTGAATGAACCAATTATGAACAGACTTACGTGCTTACCGTGTCTCGCTTCCTCCCTCACAGCTCTTATGTACGCAAGCATTTTCGGGAACGTGTCGGCCATCATCCAGCGGCTGTACTCCGGCACGACCCGCTACCACACTCAGATGCTTCGTGTCAAAGAGTTCATTCGCTTCCACCAAATCCCGGTCAGCCTGCGTCAGCGACTGGAGGAATACTTCCAACACGCGTGGTCCTACACAAACGGCATCGACATGAATGCTGTGAGTTCCACGCTCGAACGCGGTGCCGCTTCGGTTTGTTTGCTGGAGGTTGCGGAAAGGCCGCGCGGCCCAATTACCTGAGGGGCCGCCGACGTCCGCTTCACGGTCGTCCTCTCCCGCGCAGGTCTTGAAGGGGTTCCCGGAGTCCTTGCAAGCGGACATCTGTTTGCACTTGAACCGATCTCTGCTGCAGACGTGCGAGGCTTTCCGCGGGGGCAGCCAGGCCTGCCTGCGGGCCTTGACCATGAGGTTCAAGACGGTCCACGCGCCGCCCGGCGACGCGCTCATCCACTGCGGCGACGTCCTGGACTCGCTCTTCTTCATTTCGCGGGGTTCCATCCGGGTCATCAGGGATGACGTGGTGGTTGCCATACTAGGTAAAGCGCACCCATCGGCAACTTGGCGAGATCGGGCGGAACGCGGCATGTAATAATCAGAATCTCGATGGAGTATCGAAGGGGTCTTTTTTGGTCACATTGTTCGATAAATATTCATTCTATCCTGCTCCGGATGATGAATGGAATTGCGCAAAAGAACGAAAACCTCTCTTCTAGAGAAGGATGACATCTTTGGTGAGCTGATCCACCTTTATGACGAGCCTGGCAAGTCCAGTTCGGACGTGCTGACAATCACGTACTGCGACCTGCACCGCATTCTGAGAGACGACCTGCTGGAGGTTCTCGATATGTACCCGGGCTTCGCAGACAACTTTTGGAGGAACCTGGACGTGACATTCGACCTCAGAGATGTAAGTTTGGAAATCCGTGGCGGTTTTTGGAAGAACGACGACAACAAATTTGTACCGTCGATCAGGCGGATCAAGCGGCGCCAATATTCACCGACGAGTCGGGGGATGACAGCGATTACCGTCACGGGTCAAGACACAAAATCCACTCTCTGGACTGCAGAATCAGACCGGGTGAGGCTTCTCGGTCGACTTCCTTTCACGCGAGCGTCAAGTCTTCATATTTCATTGCCCTTCAACAGACGGAATGGATCAGGAGGATTCTTATCCTCTTCGGTCGCGCCGGCATGGCTGCTCCCCGCCGCAAGCCCGCCGGGAAGACAGATGGAGCTGCGGTTCCCCATGTTCCCGGTCCGGTGAGGACTTGACAAAAAATCTTGCTCAGGGCACCGAAGAAGGCAGGCTGGAGTTCGCCCCCTCGGAGGTGCGGCTGCCACC
Source organism: Hippocampus comes (assembly GCF_001891065.2). NCBI lineage: Eukaryota > Metazoa > Chordata > Actinopteri > Syngnathiformes > Syngnathidae > Hippocampus > Hippocampus comes. Next base: position 1,680,444 of record NW_017805741.1, read on the forward strand.
CCCGAGTGGCACTTTGGTGGGGAGGGAAGCAGTGTTGGACCACAGTCGTCAAGGTATCACTGTACGCTTTTCTCCAAGCAAGTTTCAATTTAGGTCCGGGACAAGTCCTGTGACTCAAGTGTCAGCCAATAAGTGCCCCGAGAGGCCAAAAGCACCCCCAGTCAAGTGGAAGGACCACCACCCGTTGTTTGACTTCCGATGTCCGCAGCCTCGTCTTTCAACGTGCCACAAATGTTCCACTACTGGGCAGATCGACGATCTCAAGCGTTCTCCGGTCGAGCCTGGCGATCGTCTTCGGTCCGCAACTCCCACCATCCACCGCCCTTCATTGAAGAGCGGCCCAGCGAGCTGGAGTCTCGACTGGAAGTTTTGCATTCGCAGCTAAACAGGTGCGTTCGAGAGCCCGGACGGGGGGGGAGAGGAAAAGGGGAATGACTCTGTGAGCAAAATTGGAGCCCCGGCTGTAGTTTGGCAGTCCTTGACTTGATGCCTCTTTTACTTTGCCAGATTGGAGACCCGCATGACGGCTGACATCAACGTCATCCTCCAGCTTCTCCAGCGGCAGATGGCTCCGGTCCCTCCGGCTTACAGCGCCGTGTCGTCTCGGACGCTTCCGACCGACTCGACGGGCCTGTATGGCGGCGGCGCACCGGCGCTGCGTGCAATGTACCCCATTGCCCGCTTGCAGAGAGACAGCCCGTCACCCTGTCCGGTATGCTTAACAGTCACCAGTCAACTCCGTCGTTTTTCCAGAGGTGGCAAAAGTACTCACACTTTTTCATCCGGGCGACTCTAGAGTTCCACCCACTCAGATACGAAATTCACAGAGAAGTCCCAGCAGTTGGCGGCCAGCGGCACCCCCGAAACGGAAACTCATCACAGTTCGACCGCGCAACGGCCACAAGGCACACACCCCGGGGTGTGCCCCTCTCTCCGTTACCCCTCGCTGCCGGACAACCTGAACTTGACCTCAGGATTGCCTGAGACCCACAAACACCTCTCAGACCCAGTACTTCCTGGTATCGAATAGGGATTAGAGGACACGCGGGAGAGGCCATGTCTCTCGGCTGGTCCGGGATCACTTTGGGATCCCCCCCGGGAAGAGCTGGAAGAAGTGGTTGGGGAGAGGGAAGTCTGGGCTTCCCTGCTAAAGCCGTTGCCCCCGCGACCCAACCCCGGTGGAGAATGGATAGATTAAATGGATTAAATGAGAAGACAATAATTGATGATTTGGTAACAAGTCAAAAAATGAGTCGGCCATTTTGTTAAATGTGAGCAGGAAATATTTGAGACAGCCGGTTGCCACTGAGAAACAATTGAGAAACAAATAAAATGTACATTTTCAGTTCATGAAAAAAAAAAAGGGGGGGGGAATGACAAATCGTTCTCGATTGTTTTTTTTTTTTTTACAAAGAGGATCACTTTGGTCTGAACTTTTCAAAAGTTGGGGTTCAGGTTGCTTCCCTAGGATAGGCTCAAGTGCAACTCTGACCCTGAGGCTTTCCGGACAATTCTATCCGCACCTCCACCCGGTCCACAAGACTTTATTGATCTCTCCTCATGCAGTATGTGGTTCTACGTGACACCCACTACGATCGCCACTGAAGCAATCTAAACTCCATCAACCTGCGCGACCGATCGCAAAGACCGTGCGCACATGAGCTGGAGCTGGCTGAACACACAGCTGCTGAAATCGGATCGACCGAGTGGAAAATCTTCCAAATAGGATTGAAATGAAGCGAGCCGTTGTCATTGCATTGGGTGCATTTGTTTGGCTTTCATCACACACACACACACAAATGCATACGTGGCTCAGGTCTCCTGCACTTTTGCATGAATACGTGCTTGCGCTTGGCCAGGGATTTGCAAATTATATCAAGCGGATGGAAGGTGTGAGATCCTCGTACAGGTGGTCGTAAACATTACCGGTTGTTGGATCTAGTCTTGTCGTGACACAGCTGCTCGGAGGATGGCCGACAACTCCTCGGGCCTTCCAGGTTACGGCGACGTCCCCCTTTTGGAGTACTGCGAGGGCATGGAGACCGGGCTGTACATCTGGGCCATTTCGTCGTTGATTTGCTGCGCGGTGGGACTTCCCGCAAGTTTCCTCGTCATGCGGGAGATTTTCAAGGCGTACAGAAGCGGAGCCGCGTTCACCTCCTCGAATCTGTACGTGTCAAACCTGTCATCCATGGACGGCGTCTTCTTACTCTTCCTGCCAATTTGCATCATGAATCAGGTCAAATTTAATATCTGGTTGGTGGAAGCCTTCTCCAACGTGACTTACGCCTTCAACGTATGCGGACGACCCCTCCTGATGGCGTGCATCTGCCTGGATTTCTACGTGGCGGTGGTACACCCCATTTTCTACCGCAGGATGAAGAGTCTGACTCCCCGGGCGGTCGGCGTGGTCGCGGTCTGGATCGTGACTTTGATCACGGGCGGGCTTTACTTTTGCTTCCACACGTTGTACTTCACCTTGTTCTCCACGTCGTTCTTCGCCGCCGCCATGGCCGTCATCGGCATCTGCGACGCGTTCATCCTGCGCGCGCTGATCGCGCCGGGCGGGAGCGGCAAAGGCGTGCACCCGCAGAAGCGGAGAGCCGTTCACGTGCTCACCAACAGCTTGGTGTTGGCGGCCGTCTCCTACCTTCCCCCGGTGGTTCTTTTCGGGTTCGGCCTCTTGCTGGTGTCCGATCAACGCCGCTTCATATGCACCATCGGACTGCCGGTCACTGTGACTTCCACGCTGGGCTCTGCGATCATGCCCGTGTGCCATTTACACAATCTTGGCAAATTCAGTCGGCTCTGGATGAGATGCCGGAAGTAACTGCCATGGAAAATGTGACATTTTTTTTTTTTACACTGTAAGATACTGAAATTCCAAAGTACAGCAAATTACGTATGTATCACATTCGCACAACACAGCCATTTGTCACCATGAGGTACATGATGATGTGCACACACACACACACACACACACACACAAAAAAAAAAATGACAAATAAACAATGTCATCACTTGACGGTTGGGTGAGCAAATGGAGCACGCTTTCTTTCGAATCGATAAGGTAAAGGACATTGTGTTTCCAGTGAAAGTGTGCTCCATTCGCTTACGCAGACGTCCACATGGGAATGATATTAAACAGAAAAATGAGAATCATGTGTGTATTTTTTTCAAATGATTTGTGGTCAAATTGTTCCCCCGATCCTTATTTTGTGGATATTTAAATGACAATGCATGAGCTTGCTTATCGACAAGGAAAGCAATACAAATGTAAATCTACCCAGGTGTGTATTTTAAATACCCTCGGTGGCCACACGTGAAGTACACTTGCACAATCTGAGATCTGAATTACAGGGGAAAAAAACGATTTGCCAAAGTCACTTGAAAAAGCTTGATCAATTAATTTGAATTTTAAAAACGACAATCTACTGCAGCTCCACATACAAGCACTAGATGGCAGGAATAGTTGTTGTTGTTGTTGACGTCCAGAAGTTTACTTCTTAGCTAAAAGTGCAAAGTCACACCTACAGAAATGATCTAAGTCCACATTGTTTTTTTTATTCCTTAAACACACACAATATGCAAACAAATCCATGTACAACTGATTCTTTTCTTCACTAAGTATTGTGTGCGCTTATAGATTTTCTCCACAGTCGACTGATCACAAAAATATATATCACAATAACACATACAGAATTTACATTTGGGGCAACCTCTACACGAAGTTAATTCTATTTGAAGAATTATGTACATATTTTTCCTTGTTTGAAATTAGCTAGATTTTTGAATTTGGGCCATCGTTTTTCAAGACATAAAGGAAAACACTCGAAAATAGCGTTAGTATAATAATGCAAAGTGTTTTCAAGCCAAAACTACATTTAAAAAGAGCTTAAGTGAGAGGCTGCCTTTTGTTAGAGGAATTATACAGAACCGGTTCACTGTGTGCGTCCATACGCACACATGATTTTTTTAAAACGACTGTAGAAAAAAAAAAAAGCTGATTTCACAGAGGTTTATCTTTTAAAACGTTTCAAGTTAGAAGTTTACAATGGATTAAAAACAACGTCTGCCGGGCATTATAATACGGCAACCTGATTGTAGAAAATGGCTCAATTTTAAAACGCCGTACCAGAATGTACGCATTTGACTAAGCTAAATTTTTGGGCAGCCAGTTTCAGAGATTTTCTTCGATGGTGTACATGATGTCGCGGCAATGTATTTGAGCGGATTTGGATCTAAATGAGCGTGAAAAATCAAACTTGAGGACACGGTTGCCTCCTCAAGATGGACGCGGAGGTGGGACAATGTGTCCATTGAGTGCCTTTGACCTCCCTCTCGCCACGAGGGCAGAAGGGCAGTGGATTATTAACTGGGATGCCATTGTGCGCCGGGAGGAATTTGAGCCCTGCCCCGAGAACGCCGAGCGAGCGGCGGGAATGCGTGCAGCTTCGGTGTCAACAGGCACCAAAGAACGACTTCAGCCTGCAGCTACATTTAACGCATGAGCGTGTGTGTTAATTCTTCGCAATATAGTCACCAGCGGCCCTAAAACGGCATCCAGTGAGTTCCTCATCCCGCACTAAATAAGAACTTGAGTGCTGTCAGATTCGAATTTAAAATATGTGCCGTGGCTCAGCAAAAGTTGGGGGTGGGGGGAGGGGGGGGGATGCTTTAAAGTACAAGCACGGGAGGCAAATTAGCAGTGCATTGAGAATATGCAAATTTTTGCAGTGTAGCAAAATCCCTGAAGAGTTCACTTTTTTTTTTTTTTAAGTCATTGGTAGTATGACAAAGAAGCTGCAGACACACGCCAGTGTGGCACAACGCCTCCGTCTTCAACAAACAGCGCCTCTTTCTTTCGGGCGAGCGGCAAGCCCGGCCAGATGGGCAGCACAGGGACCCCTCTGAGCGCCACAAAATCTCTTTGAGCGCATGGAAAAAAAAAACCCCCCGCCAGCTTTTTGAATACGGTTAGCAGAATACTAATCGTCGTCCTCAGTGCGTGGCGGGTGGAAAGTCAACCGTTTTCGCGATGAAGAAAAAAAAACAAAACAAAACAAAACCTAATTTTTCCTGCATATCATATTTGGTGACGTGTAATTTCAGGCTTTAAAAACTGAAAATTGCCACGTTCCGCAATTGCGGTATTGCCGATCAGAAAGAGAAATTGCAGGAGACCAAGTCTGATCACAACCTTGCCACGTCTGGCTCGATTTGATCCGGAAAAAAACACCCTGGAGAAAAAAAAAAAAAAATCATTCAATCGTCCAGTCCAGTGAGATTGGATGAAAAAGTCCTCAGTTGTTCCTGGACGGTGAATTATTCACAGCTGAGTAAACTTGTTTTCCAGAAAGGTCGGACAGCTAAGAGGAACATAAACGTCCCCGGGAACACCGGATGAATGCGATGAGTCACGCTGCGTCATGACCTTCTAATTTGGTTCGACGCTGGCTTGCGCAATCTCGGTGCACGCCCCAGCGCCATAAATATTGTCACCGACTTCCGTCGCAAGCTGCCACCTGGCAAAGCCTCCTCCAGGTTCATGTATACCCGCTCCAGGTGTCCGCCAGTCCAAGGTATTCCGGATTCTCCGCCGTGGGAGTGACAAAGCCGTTGATTTGTCTGGGAACGTCCCGCTCCGGTTCCGCGGGGCCGTCCGCCGCCGCCGTCGTCGCCCCGGCGACGGCTCTTGCTTTGGCCACCAGGTCCAGGTAGTAGGGGTTGTCAAAGGCGGGAGAGGTGGAGGCGACCAAGTACCTGGGGCTCTCCACGCTGTGGCCCGACGTCAAGCCGTTTGGGAGGCGCCTGTCCACTTTGGAGATTTTCCGAGGGAGGGTGTTGGGTCGCTCCGGCCTGGGCTCGTGGACGTCCTGATTGACGTACTCTGAACAGGGCACAGATCGATACGATTGCCGTGTCCTCATGTTATCACTTATTGGTACACATGATCATCCCAATCGATTAACGCTCTTCAATTGTCTGAGCGGTGTTTTGTCTCCCCCTATTTTTTTTTTGTCTTTTACAACAAATGTTACAAATGGATGGCGGGAATGCTTTTGTGTTGAAGGAACTGGTCAGCCACAAAGGTAAGCGGCGGGGGGGCACGTTCCATTCCACTTTTTAAACTGCTTATTCAGCTCATTGTTTTGTTGATTGCATCCTCTCATGGCTCTTCGCCCTTTGAGAAAGACTTTGGGAAGTCGTTTTTGTTTTTTTAGGCGGGTTTGTGCTCATTCTAAGACGCAACAAGACTGTGCCAAAGCCCTCGCAAATAGGAAAGTAGCAATTGGTGTGAAGGAGGTGGTAACGGGTGGTAACTTTACAGCTTCAGCTCTTAATACAGGCGGTTCTAAACACTTTGTTTTGTTTTTTGTTGTTTGGGGGGGGGGGGCATTTTGAAACCAAAAAAAAAAATCGGGCTGAATTGAAATTGAAAGTGGCGCCCACCTGGCAAGACGACGTGGTTGTGATGATAGACGTGACTTCTCCTGGGCAGCGAGTGATGAAGATGAGGAGGAGGATGAAGGAATCCGTTGGGCCCGTCCGTCTCCAGCTCGCCCTGACTCCCGTAGGTGGGGTCCTTGCAGTAGCGCCCGGGGCTGGCCGGGGGCAGCGCGGCGTCATCCGGGGCCGCGTCCAGGAAGACCGAGTCGGACCGGCCGCCGGCGGAGGGGCTGCGGGCCAGCGTCGGGTAGTGGGGGGTCCACGTACCGTTGGAGGCGCCGGCTCCCGCTGGTAGGGTGGGGTACTGACTGCGCCCCAGGGTGCTCAGGGAGGAGTACGAGCTGCGAGGGGCCGCCGCAGCCACGGGGGGCTCCGCGTCGAGGCCCTGCTCTCTGCTCTGCACACCATCAGACAAAGAAAAGGACACCAGAGAGTGAGGAACTCCAGCGTCGACGCTTCGCTTCCCCTCGACAATCAAATCTATGTCGAGTCGGTACGGCACCGACCCGGTATGACTGATGCCTGGACGGCCCGTTGGACTCGGCCCCGTCTCCCTGAGCCCTGGGATAGAGGTTGGGTTGAGGCACCAGATACTTCTCGGCATCCAGCAGCTCCCTCATATTGTTGCCGTCCTCCTCCAGAAGCATCCGGAAGAACTGGCTGTCCACCGGGCTGGACATGCTCATCTGCTCGTCGTTCTGCCAACGAACGCAACAAGACACGCAGACGTTCCTTTTAGTCAATAGCCACGTCTTGTCGGTTGCGCGCAATCCTTCCCCGCGCTCACCTGAATGACGACATAGCGAGGTGGGTCCCTGGCCATGGTGGAAAAATCATTCACCAGATCTTTAAATCTGGGGCGGCTGTCCGGGTCGATCATCCAACCTTCCGTTCAGAAAGACACGCGAGATGATTCATCCGAGCACATTGCCATCGCTCGCTCACACGACTAAAAAGGAGCAGGCGTTGCGGTCATATTCATTCGACACGGTGTTATGCGGCCGGCTCCTTTCTTTCGTCAGGCTAGCAAAAACAAAACTAACATTTGACCATGATCATGTAGACGTCGATGGTGCAAATGAGGGGCTGCGGGAGGCGCTCGCCGCCTTCCAGCACATCGGGGATGTCTCTGGCCGGGATCATGTCGTAGGGTTTGGCGCCGAACGTCATCAGCTCCCACACTGTCACTCCTGAGGCGGGAAAACGAGGAAGCCACAATGCAACAACACCAACAGTTTGGATGGGCGCCGAATAACACTCACCATAGCTCCAAACGTCACTTTGATGTGTGAACTTCCTGTGGAGGATGGACTCGAGTGCCATCCATTTAATCGGAACCTACAAGCGAAGGTATGGCGGGCATATAAGCGGAACGAAAAACAGCCACAACGCCCGGGTGGTGCGACGTTCGTTACCTTCCCGCCATCGGCGTGATATTCGGTCTCGTCGATGTCGAGCAAGCGCGCCAAGCCGAAGTCTGTGATCTTCACGTGGTTGGGGTTTTTCACCAGGACGTTGCGGGCCGCCAAATCTCTGTGCACGAGGCGCACCTCCTCCAGGTAGTTCATCCCCTACATCGACACCATTGAAAATTTACACATTCAATCGATCAAATCACACCGGCGCCAATCGCGACGAGACGCACCTTGGCGATCTGGACACACCAGTTGAGGAGGAACTGGGAGCCGATGCAATCCTTGTTCTCCCGGACGTAGTCGAGGAGGCAGCCGTACGGCATGAGCTGAGTGACCAGCTGCACCGTGGAGGTCAAACAAATCCCCAGCAGGCGACACACGTAAGGACTGGCCACCCCTGCCATCACGTAGGCTTCCTGGAAACGACGGCGGGCCGGATCGACAAAGGGCCCGGCGTTTCTTTTGTGCTTTGAAAGCATTTTGGAGCGCATTTTCCTCAAATGGGTCAATCAAGCCCCCCAAAAGACTCACGTCGAGGATCTCTTTATTGGCTTTCGGCGAGGTGTTCTCCCGTAAAACCTTGATGGCCACCGGTATCTTCACGTTTTCTCCGTCGGGAGTCCACACGCCCTTGTAAACGGTCCCAAAAGCTCCGGCGCCAAGCACCCGCAGCTTTTTCAACTCCGTTTCCTTGAGGATGCGCATCTGAGCCTGGTTGGGCGAGGCCCCGCTGGGCGTCAACGGTTCCACCAACTGCGGAAGGAAAAAAAATGACACACTCGCCGAGAGCGCTCGGCTCCCGCGCGTAACCGACGAGGTCGGCGCTGGCGGCCGGCGCCCACCTCGTGTTCCTGCAGGATCCTCCTCAAGGTCTCCTTCTTTTTCAGCTTCTTTTGTCTCCTCAGGTAGAAGACGAGCAGAGCGAAGAGGATGAAGAAGAGCACCACGCCACCCACGGCGGCCGCGATCGTCGTGCCCGGTCTAACACCGAGAGAGAAAAAAAAAAAAAAAAAAGCCGTCCTTTAGTTATGATTGCATTTTCAGCATTGTCTCGGACCTTCACGTTTATCTGCAGGGAACCTCGGGTTTTTGCATGCCGTTTGAGAAAGAAGGCATGAAGAAACTCCGAAATTTCTCTTCACGCGTTGAAATGACCTTACCCTGTCTTGGGATGGATCGGACAGCCTCTCTCATCCATTTGAGTGCAGCTGAGAGAAGAAGTGAACAGTGTCAAGACGGATGCCTTCGCTTTGTTCACTCCACACGTTTGTGTGCGCGTGCGTGCGTGCGTGCGTGCGTGCCCACTCACGACAGGGTGCAGTTGGTGTTGCACGGCAGACAGTGCCCGGTGGCGTTGCTGTACTTCCACACCGTCTGCTGGTCCTCCTTGACTCCGCTGGGGCAGTGCTCCACGCACGACTCGCCATCCTGGAAGTTCTGGCACTCGGCGCACTGGTCGGCACCCTGCGCACACACACGCGCGCGCACGCGTAAAGCGTGCCTCTTACTATTATTTCCCTTTCGCCACTGTACAGGAAGTCGGTCTCCGCTGAGCTCTTCCGTCGTTCTAAATCTGCCCGGGGCCTCTTACCCGGCCGTGGCAGGTGACGGAGCCATTGAGGGGGCGACACTCCGCGTGACAGGCCACGCACAAGAATCCATCGGTGTATTCACGTACGGGGCTGCAAGACAAATAATGATTCGCGGTGTCATCTGCCGTCACAACAAACAAGCAAGAAAGGGGACCTGGGCTAAAAATTCACTTGAAATCAACGTGCGCCGAGGCGAGAGGGAGTGTGGGTCCGATTCTCCTTCACGAGACGGCGGCCAGACAAACGCAAAGGAAGCTCACCCCTGGTGGAGGTCACACCGCTCAACGCATTCGGTGCCGCGCCGGAAAGTCTTGCAGGACACGCACTGGCCGGGCCCCGGCCCCCAACAGCCGCCCTCGCACAGCGGGTGACAAACGTGCCGCTGCGCCTCTGAAAAACAAGAACGCCCCTTTGTGACGGCGCCGTTCTCGCGCGAGCCGTGCCGCGGCGCGAGACAAACGCGTTGACCCACCGCAGACTCGGGGCTCTTGGTTGTGGTTGACGATGTAGTGGGGCCCTTGGGTGGGATGGAGGAGGCCGCTCCAGGGCAACGAATCGGTGTAGCATAGCTGGGAGTTGTTGTGCAACAGGATCAAACCGCCGCTGATGCTGTGGAGCGAACGCAGTCCGAGGGAACGGATGCCAAGGTTCTGAACGGCCAAGGAAAACACTCCCCTGACAAAAGAGAGCCACAACTCGACCGTCTCATTCCCATTCATAAAAACCGTCGCGTATTTAAATGCAGTTTGAACGCAAACATTTCCAGACACGGTCAAACGTGACAATTACGCTCAAAGAAAACAAAGGCAAAAAGCCACAAAATCTTTGCGGATCTTACTTGCTAATTATTTACACGCGCCGTTGACCTAGTTTGAACACGTCGTGCTCGTCCTTGTGCACGCTGACTGCTACATTTGTCCCGGCTGCCGCGCGTCGCCAGTTAAAGCAGCTGGCCTGGCTAATCATTAGCTTTTATAACCCTGAAAGCGTTTCAACGGAAACAGAAACTGTGGGATTAAAAAAAAAAAAAAAAATCATAAATAAAATAAAAAAGTGAATGAACACGATCCATCGCCCTTTTCATTACTTGACTTGTTTTAATTTGCCCCCTTGCTCATTTTTGCCATTGGTGCCATCACGAGGCGTCATTTGTTTGCCAAAGTGCAGCTCGATGAGCTCTGACAAAATCTGCGTATTAATCACAAAGTCTCACTTGTAGAGCATCCTGCCTCGGATCACCTGCAGGTTCTCAAACACCGACAGGTCGCTCCAGTCTTCTGGCCAGGCATCGATGTACAAATAACCTGAAACGTTACGGCCACCGATGAGACACACGGCAGGCAGGACAGATTGTCGGCGGACAAATGGAAATGGCTTCTATCGGAAACCGTTTGCTTTATTTTGAAAGGCGCTGTACCCGTAATCTCCTCCAGGTTCTTGAAGGCCCTCAGTTGCTCGAGAGTCAGGCCAGATGTGTTGGTCGCGGGGTCCCTAGAGAGCCAGAAGAGACATATCTCAGCAGCGCTACTTCAGAATGGCCACCAACAATTTAGACTCACTAATTGGAAGAAAGTTCTCAATGGGATTTTATCGCATGAGTGCGATTTGCGTCGCGCCTCTCTATAATATTGTCGTTTAAAAAAAAATAACTTACACAATGAAGCTCTGAGGGAGAAAGGCCAGACTCCCAAAAATCTTCTTACAAGCACTGAATTGTTCCACGTTAGAGGAGGTTACCATGGCGACGGCGTGGTTGTCCATGACGCCAAGGTTGTCCATCCCCAGGCCATAACACACTGGGAATTAAAGTCACAACACGGCATGGGCAAAATGATTAGCAACCCCCCCCCCTCCCCCATCCCCCCGTTTATCTTGAAAGACGTGAAGCGGAACTCGGCGCTGAATTCTCAGGAATCCAAACATTTGTTGAAGACGCCGTTGAGGCCAAAGCACGCACCTTTCGGACAATCCCCTTCACACTTTTCACATTTTTGCGTCTCGTCGCCGTCGGGATTGGAGATGATGACCTCCTGGTTGGCTTTGGGGCAAATTAGCGTGCAGGCGACATCCATAGCCAGATAATTATCTAACGACGAGGAGGATTGTTAGTCACCGGCGGCGATAAGCGGCTCACTTCCCGGATTCATCATCGCTTCCAAAGTCTCTTCTCACATGGACACGTCTTGACGCAGGTGGCCCCAAAGTTGAACTTTTTGTCCGGGTTGGGCTTGGTCTGAAAGGTGACCGGGTCGTAGATGGTGGGCGGCGGGCAGTTGTCCTTACACACGCCGCTGTCGTTGAAGTGGCGGCACGCCTGCAGGGAAGACGGCGAAAGACGCTCTGTGACTGTGATTGAAAATTAGCAAAGTCACTGAAACTAAGATCGGGAAAGGAAAAAATAAAACATTTTTTCATTCATTGCCGTCGAATGAAGAATCCGAATGTGCAATTTACCAGACAGTCGGAGTCTTTGGGTCCCGTGCATCCGGCGGCGCACTGCATGTGACAGCAGTCGTTGGGCAGAGGGCCTTTGCAGCGCTGGCAGCCTGACGCGCAGCTGATGCGCGTCACTGTAGGGGGGGGGGGACATTTAAGTCGCATACTGGTGATGAAATGAGCGACAGTGTGAACGTCACCCACGGGTTTGGCAATCCTGCGCAGTTTCTCCCCAACAGCTGTTCCGGCACGCCGCTGAGCAACTGGGACCTGGCTCAGAGAAGCAAAAAAAAAAGCCAACTATCAACTCATCTGGCGGGCCACGAAGGAAGGCGCCGGATCGTTCGATCGAGTGCTCACAGTCGGACGCTCGGGGCTGCAGTCGGTGTGGCCCGGCGTGGACGTTCTGCTCATCCAAGGTGTCCCTCCACACGATGTTCTGGGGATCCGGGAAGCAAAGCTGCGGGTTTCCCCAAATATAGACCCCGCCCAAAAGGATCTCTGTGGGGCGAGTCGTCACGACAGGAGCTCAGAAAGCCTTTTTCAATGACTTGATGAAACGGGTGAGATTCAGCTCGGGTTCTCCAACCTGTTAGGCTCCGAAGACGAAGCGTCCGGAGTCCGCCCCGGGCATCCCGAGTGTTGTCCTGCACCACCAGGGCATAGCTGGAATTGTACAGCTGGCTGCCTCGGATAATCCGGAGGTTGTCCAGAGGCACTAAACTCACTGAGACGTGAGCCACGAGCACATAGCCTTGCACCTCCACAATCCCCTGTCAAACGACAACATCAAACGTGACCGTGATGTGCTACCGAGACACATGCAACCTTTCAAGGGGGTTCCTCGAGGTTTGGTCAAAATATCCAATGCATAAGACGAGCTAACGTCAGAGTCACTGACTATTCCCTCTGATACTTTTTCAGACTTTCACATTCTGTTCCTCCTCTTGCTCTCCAAGGGGATGAAAAAAGTAAACACCTGTAGGAAGGAGAGGTCCGGGTTTCCGTGAAGGTGCGTGATCTCCAGGTTGCCGTGGACGACCTGGCAGCCGGTGTAAAGAAGCCTCAAGGTCTCGTAGTGGTTTTCCAAGCTAGAGGGCAGGGCCAGCTTCATGTCCGTGCCAAGGCACACTGCAAGGCACGTAAAGATATATGATTGTTATTTTAGCAGTATTATTTTTCCTGTTATTCCGAAAATTTGATGTTCTCCAGAAAAAAAATACACCGACGTGGTCACTTCAGAGTGTCTTGTTGTCAGCTGTCAGTGCACGCGCATCGCCGTTAGAAAGTGGCAAGTGCCACAACAGGTAAAGCAGGGGTAAAAAAATTGCATATCAATAAATCTGACTTGACAGTCATTGTTGACATAGACATAAAAACTCTACCTCAGCCAATGTTACAAAAAAAAAAAAATAAAATCAAACAAGCAGTTCTTCAAAATTGAACGCATTGAACTCCAAAGTGAAATACAACTAAACTCTACCCAGGCATGAATTCTTTCGCGTACCACCAGAGGGAGTACTTTGCGAAGCACCGCATTCATTTGTTAACTTTCCCTCGAGTCTCGTCTGTCTTTCGAGTTCATGTATTCATTTTTATGTGAGAAAGTGAAGATGGCGCGGTTGGAGAGTGAAATACAAACCGCGGCAAGATCTATTTTTTCCCCCCAGAGTGGGCCACTACGTTCGGGGGTCATACAACGCTGCAATCCACAGTGGGGGCTCACGCATGCACACATAGCTCCCATGCTTCAGCAATCAGTCATACAGTGAATTGGCCCTCCTCTTCTTTTCCTTCTTGAGGTTATAAATGACTTCCTCTGGCATGCTGCCAACAGCCCCTCGACAGTCGAGCACTTTTCCTGCTGTAGCCCCCCCCCCCCCCTGCCCGCCCCTTGTCAAATCAGTGTCCCTCCTTCGGCAGACATGGTTTTAATGCCACACGGGGACCGAGTCGCCGGGTTTAAATGTGGTGCCAGGATGGTCCCTTTGAAACCTGACGGGAACCCGGCCACTCGCTTGACAGCAAATGGCGCAACGCGAGTCTGCCAAAAATACACACCCAGCCGTCACAGCTTGTGTCAGGTGTCGATTCCGATGCCTCGCTGCTTGAGCGCTGACATCATCGCGAATGCTTTGACTTGACAAACGGACAAATTGAGTCACAATGAGACAGATGGATCGTAAATAACAAACAGCGGCTTTTGACAAACAATGCTACTTTGCAAGTTCATTATTTCATGCTACGATTAGGGCTTCGTCTATTATTTCTATGAATATTGAATGACCTCAATCATTCGATGATACAATCTCGAGCTCAAAGCGTCGCAGTGATCATTTTTCAACACAAGTGACGACCATGCCAGACGACCTCGCCGGCCTTACCGGCGAGCCGCTAACGTGAGCTGACGACAGCCAACTCCACGCTCTCATTCAGTGACTCCCACATCACTCGCCGGGCTAAGCCCCGAATTTTAAAGCCACACACACTCAAAGTCGCAGAGGTCATCGTGCGGAACGCAAGAAGTGCACAACTTGCACCTCTTTCTATAGCTATTGTAACACAACGGGCTAAAAATGGCTTCGATGGCCGAGTAACGGGGATCCGTTTAAAAAAAAAAAAAAAAAGTATGTTTGGCAAAGGAGAGCATTGTTTGTTTCTACTGTTTGTGTTCAGCTTCCTCTTGAATTGTTTGCTCTTCAAATGTCTCCGAGCAACGGCCGAGTGTGCGTACAATGCATTGTGGCGGTCTGCCTACCCTTGACCATCGACCAAGCCGCTCTGAAGCTTAAGACATTATCTATTTGCACCCCTCCCTCCCCCATTCAATTTTACTGCTGCCACCTGTCCCTCGGCTCGTCGTCACTGGGGTTTCCAAACTCATTTCAGAGGAATGTCAGTATCCACATATTTTGAAAATGACACAGTCGCTCGGTGACACGTCAATGATCCGCAGAATCGCGTCCGAAAATTTGGACCTGCTTGAGTAACCATCTGGGGGTGTCAGCATAAAAAGGGGGAGACGCGGCGCTAATTCATTTTGCTCCGCCACAATGTTAATATCTGAAATTGGTCACATTGAGAAACATTTTACGGAATGTTCTCTGAGCCTGAAATATGCTGTGTAAGGTTTTGAGTATTTCTATGGGAACAAAATGTCGGTGTACCCAAAGTTGCGTCCCAAGTATCCAAGCAAACAAATCCACTCATGGCTTTCCTTGTAAGTGGTGATAAATATCAGAACCTTAACCTCAGACGGAAATTGTTCACCAGTACACTGGAAATCGAGGTCGAGGCCGCACCTTTCGTGTGGCGGCGAGCCAGTGCACGCAACAGGAGCATGGTTGTTTGTTTACAAGTATGATTGATAATGTGTTTACCATTGTGTTAACCCGCGCGTGCGGTCACAAACACGCGACGGCGGCGGCCAGGTGGAAACTGCGGCATCGTAACGCGTCGGGGAAAAGTCAACAAAGATCAGATCATCTGGCTGCTCGGATTACTGGACCTGATCCCTTGAAAGCTCCCCAAACAGAACAGGAGTTTCTCTGAAGTTGATTCGACTTCACAACGGACACCATCGTCCTTTGGCACGCATAGATTTGACCTAAACTACCCGAAGACATTTTTTTTCTTGCTTCAGTCTGCCATCGAGCAAGAAAGAAAAAAAAAACCCCAGTGGCGTGGGGATCAAGTGTTGCTCAACAGACAAGATGAACAGGATCTGAGCAGCACTGTGGCGACGTACGTGTAGTCCTCACTGGCTGTCGCGTTGAGATTAGCATCACAAACACGGCAGGCTTTCTGCCGCAACACTACACGGTGACTGCCGTCACTTTGTGTGGGAGCAGCTGTGGTTGGCTTCAAAATGGATGGATTGTAGATATGGAAGTAGAGAGATGAGACAGGGATGCTCAATTTGTGCTCATCCCACCTATGCGTCCTCAAATGGTGATAAACATTTGTTTGCTAGCATTGTTACCATTGTTTGTTAGCTTTAAGATAAGCGGACTTTCGTTTCGACTTTCGTTTTTTGTTTTTTTTTGACCGCGATAAATCACACTGGGGAATCATTTGGAAAAAAAAAAAATCCTGTTGAGTTAGATTGGCATGCCGATTCCAAAAGAGGAATCAGATTTTTTTTTTTTCTAGCACGGCAAGTTTTTTTTTTCAACAAAATTTCACTGACTAGCTGCATTAAGAAGAGCTGATTACGATTGGATTCAGTTGCAGCTGCATGCCAATTTGTTTGTGGAAAAAAAAAAAACATACTGAGATCAGTTTTGCATTCCGCACCCAAAAACAGCTGTCAGACCCATGCATCCAAAACTCGACAAAAAATTGGCTTCCTCGGTGTCATCATCCACATAAATATTTCAATGCATGACAACTGCTAAAGATGCACCGCGTGTGACTTTGTGAACCCGGGTCAGCAGCGGGTGCAAAGGTTCCGTCCAAGGCTACTCATGTCATGGCCCCTTTCTCAGCTGCAGAATGAGTTAGATCACTCACGCCAGCGTCTAGACTGGTGAGTCACAGCTGGCCCGGCTGATCCTGAAACTGTGTTCAGTTTCAGCTGAACTAATCCGCTTCGCTGCGCATTCGTTTCAGCGACGGTGAAGCTCCTGAAGCTGCGCAACCCCCGTTCGGGTACACTTGCACAATCCAAGGAGAGCCAATACGACAGCTGGAAAACTCACTCCATATAAAAAAAAAAAAAAAATGCTGATGAATTTATCACTTGTATTTGTTCAACAATATGTTGAAAAAAATAACTTAGCGCATATGAAATCGCCATCACGATATTGAATTGGGGGAAAAAAAACCTGCTTGTAGGTTATTTTTCAAAATTCCTAACCGGTACAGTAGCGTACTACTTTTCTTATGAATAAACACATTCCCAACTTTTTTTGTTTGTGTTTTTTTTTAGGGGCTGGAACAAATTATTGACATTTGCATTCAAATCAGTGGGGAACAACGACTTGAGATACAAGTGTTTTTGGGAAGTGTGAATGTTTTCGATACAGCTCTCTTTATCTGGTCTCTGCAAGTGCTGCCAATGTCGTGTGCAATGCACGTATTCCAGTTGTCAGCACTCATGCTAAACTGATGCTTAATATTGATTGACACTAAGGCGCAAAAGTGCACCGACCTGTTCCCGCCAACAATGCGGATTTGTTTACCTGTGACAAGCGGCTGCGTCACGGTACGTTGTGTACCATAATGGCCCTTCCAAATGATTCCTGCTCAGCTGTGGAATTACATGACTCGTTTTACTCACAAACAGAACGCAAACAAGGGCACGTCCGGGATGAATCGGTGCTATTCATGGTCGTATTGACCCCTTCTAAAACAGGGATTTCAGTCATATTGATCTTCATATGCTGACCTCAAAACAAAAAAAACGTCTGCGCCCGTTGGCCAATCTGACCCTGCAACGGGACACTTCATTAGGAACCCCTGCACAGTCAAACGGGAGCCAATGCATTCGAAATCCTGACAATGATATCACGTTAAAAGCCCATGGAAACACGCGAAGTAAATGTTGACATGATACATTCAGTGGCCACGGAGTTTAGAATGTCACCAAAAAAAAAGTGTATTGGCAGTTTGCAACGGAGACTACAACTAGTGAATTTTGCTGTTTGGCTCCTTGTTCGAGAGAACAGCAAACCGTACAACAACAACAAAAAAAGTAAAGAAACTTAAACAGTTGGACGTGTGCATTGAAAGCGTGCCCAGTGTGTCTCGCACACTGGCATGCACTCAGGCAGCCTGCAGGGAGAGAGGCAGCAGACAAGACAAGTGGCTCTCTAATCAGACAACGTCCTCCTGTTTTGGAACTGCTGGTGAATAATTGACATCGCAATGATCCTCGGTTGCACAATGCACCTCTTGTTGTTGTTATTGTTGTTTACATTCACGGCTAACTGGCTAACTAGCCGCCTGGCAGCCTGGCTGGTTGGTTGGTTGGCTGGCTGCACACGCCACAAGTTGCAAAGCAGGTTCTCATATTTCTTCACCTGAACTTTTTTTTTCTTTTTTTTTTTTTTTTTTTTTAACTACTCCTCGCGCTGTTTGTGCGTAGATGCGGTATGTAAAGTAGAAACGCCTTTTTTGGAAGTTATTAGAGTTGGGAGTTGTGGGAAAGCAACTTTTGGGGGCGACAGGTGTGATTCTCAGCGCGATACTTTGAAAGCTGTCACATTTAGACTAATTCAAAAGTTTCAAACGTACGGAATTCCGTGGATTCTGTTCTCCGCACACTAAACGGGGAGTGGACTTGGGTTCGCGGGTGCCGTTTGGTGCTGAAAAGTCACCTACCTTCCCTGGCCAGCGAGCCCGACCCTCGGAGCAGCACGGCCCCGAGCAAGAGCAAACTTCTCACCGCCTCCATCTGCGGACTGTCCCGGGGCGACGCTAGTCCATACTCCTGACGTCCGCTCTTTCCGTTCAGGCTTTTCTCATCCACGTTGAGGCAACTCGCCGGGATTGCTTCCTGATTTCTCGCCCCTCACACAATCTCGGACTTCCTCTGTGGAATTTCGTGCCTGTTGAGAGTAAAGCGTGTCTGCGCGCGGTCGACACGGAGGCGCGCTCCCATGAAGGCCTGACAGGGGAGTGGCCCGACAACCCACTTCAGACTTCTGATGACTTAACCCTCTGCTGGATGAATGAATGATGAAATCGTTTCAGTCCCCCTTTCCGCCCCCCTGAGTATTACCATAAATAAAACAGAATACAAGAGAAGAACTCAAAGAAGTTAGTTTGTTGCCAGTTTTTTTTTTTTTTTGCTTCAGTTCATGCCGCTCATTTTGGTGTGCACACATTGGCCACCTGGGGGCAGTACAATATATACATACCGTACGTAAGCCCCTCTGTAAGGAGCAGTTAAGCGTCGTTATTCGACTAATAAATCCTACAAATAATATTAAAGAATATATTCCTGGGAGTGTCGTTATGTTGTCTGTCTACATGTGTTGTGGCAAGTTTGTGTTATAACTCCCACATAGATGAAGATTTTAGGAGTAAACAATTTTTTTAGTCCGTCTATGGCGTCAGCACGAAGCCAGCAGACTTTATGGCAAAGGTATGTGGTTGTTTTAAATACACAATGCATAATTCTCTTTATTTAGTGTTTAGTTTTACAGTAAACTTCATATTGAGGAGGCAAGAAACAGCTTGAAAACTCTTCTTTTCCAAGAATTATTCATATATGCCATATTGACGTCATTGATGTCCCGTCCCGAAGGGGGCGCAAATTCCCCATAAAAATACCAACACTTAACAAGACTTAAAAAAATACCCGTTTTAAAACAAAAGGACATTTTAAAAATGTTTGGGGGCCCACAGATGTTGCCTGCATTTACTCGTGGGCAGTAACGAAGGTATACTTTAGTGTAGCACTACCAAAATAGAATATATTAGATTATTTCCAATGAATATCATGTAAAGGAACACCACAAATGTGCTTTGGCTCATTTCTCCCCTAAAAGACACCATTGTACTTGTGCTCAATTAACGTTCTGCTTCCTGCTGATGTTTAAGAGCCGCAGACGTCACATGGAGACAAATTATTCACCAACCCCTTTCCTTTCACTTTTTCTCATGACCTTCACTCCATAGCCGCAAATCAGGAACAGCAGGAAGAAGAATAAAGTCCATTCATCCTTCTGTGCCCCCCAGTGTCCCCACCCACAGGAGCCCGGGTCAGAGTCCAAAGCTAGTGCACAGATCTATCAGCCAACAGTTGTGAAGTCACTTCCTGACAGATAGAAACACACGTCTTAGCTACGCTGAAGCCTTCGTGAATGGAGCCGGCGATGCAAAACTGTGTGATACAAGTGTATTTTCGACACAACAAAACCATACAAGTGAGCGTCCTCCTTTATCAACAAAGAATATTTTTATTTATTCATTTTTTTTAATGTGCTTTCTGTGTGAGAACGGTGTGAGGTGAACTGACGCATTGGTGGCAATGAAAAGGGGCATAGTATGTTGACAAAGGAAGATAGGAAAAGCAATGCACTGACCACATACATGGTATGACGACAGCTCGGAGGGCAATGTGCTCATTTACAAGTATGAGGCAGAGATGATGCCAGAATGTTAATACCGGAAGAAGAAGAATTAAATTCAAAACCAACATTGCAAAGCCACGGATTCCCCGGTGTTTTGTAATTTTCCTGATGACTTACTGACTTATGTTTGAGCCATACCTGTTTGGTCAAATTTTACAAAGGTGTTGTAGTGAACATCTTTCAACCTCTTTCAATTCATGGTTCCTTTTTTTTAATGGGGGGGGGGGATACAATTTTTGGGGGGTTTGGGTTAGATTAAAAAATAATAATAATGGGATGACAACCTTAAAAAAAGAATCGCATATTAAATCGCAATATTGAGGGGGGAGCGGGAATGGGGGAGGGGGAAATTTTCCAGCCCCAGTTTCCACATGGGTGCATTTTGGGGGTTTATGTGCCATTCAACTGCAGCGTTGAAATCCATACAAAGGCCAACAGGATCATTACTCAATACTGTACTTTCAGAAATGCTTCTCATTGGTTCCTCACGCTAAAAAGGCAATCCAGGTGAATAAAATATCTCAGTTTCATGATGCACGTCAAGCACATCCCACTCTAGAGTGATTAAAAAAAATAAAGCACCATAAAGTAATTAAAAAAAATAAGAATTAAGGAAGTGGGTGATAGATTAAAAAAATAAAAGATGAACAAAAGCAGCAAAGGAGCCAACAGAGGCACAAAATAAAAAAGAAAAATATACCAGTCAGCAAAAACAAACAATAACCTCCTCCCATTCTTTCTAGAACAATCCACCAAACGGCGGGGGGGGCACCACTCTGCCACTTTCGACACAGGGGATGTTGGCGCCCCCTATCAAAGGGAAGCATAAACTGCATTTGTGCTGAACTCAGACTTGGGGAAAGAAATTCTTCAATGGACGAAAAAGAATGTCGATTCTCAAATCTTTAACTATTTCACTTTCACCCTGTTTTTCAACATGATTAATAAGGCAACTAAAAAGGAAATAAATAATTCCAATAAAACAATGTAAACTGATGTGCCTGATGGAAGGTGTCATGCAGGTCAGGCGGGAGGCGGGTCTACTTCTACGTCGGGGGCTTCATCGGCCGCGATTGGAGAGATCCGGTGCCGTCGGACAACGGGACTCCGCCCCTACTCCACTTTGACGCCCAGCTTCTCGGTGTTCAGCAAGTAGAGGCTGTCGTCGATCAGGAAACTGGATGGGAGGTCGCATACTCGTTTAAGATGAAAATAATTTCTTTCAAGACTTCAGCTGAGTCAAAACAAAACCTTTCAAGGAGGCGGACCCACCTGTAGAAAAGGAAGTGCACGGGGACGGTGCTCAGGTGCCAAATGGCGTGCGCGTCCAGGACCCACAGATAAGGCGGGAAGTCCAACAGCTCCAGCAGGGCCAGGGCGTGCATGAGCACTACCACCAGGCCACACTTCCACCAGTACGGCAGCGTCCGCCGGTTGCTCCAGCACCAGCAAAGCCACCACAGCAGGTTCACCATGCCTTCAAACAAGAAGCAAAATGGAATTCCTATTTGGCCGATATCCGTGAAGCGCTTCCCAAGCGCCCACCGGTTATCCCCTCTGGCCGAGCGTTTGTCATACCAAAGCAGGCGTTGGCAGCCATGTTGTAGCCATAGTCGAACCTGACGAAGGTCAAGTAGGAGATGTGCGACGTGAAGGCCAAGATGAGCAGCACCCCCACGATGCTGGACACCCAAGGGTGCTTCAGGCCCAACGTCCTGCTCAAAAAAAACAAAAGAAAGTACAAAAAGATACTGTGTCACAAACAGAGAAAAGCTCTCGGGGAAAAAAAAAGTATGAGCAGAAAAGTCACTGCTGTACTTTTCACTAACAGGTTGTTCTTTACATGTTTTTTTGCGGGGTCCAAATGAGGTGACTTGGGAAATCAACATATATTCCACTGCTGATTATGGTAATTACCTCACACAGCATAAGTAAATGGAGTAGAGAATGACTGCAGTAGCACAGAAATAGTCCATTTTCTGCAAGAGAACACAAAGAAATTTGACTTGACCTCTCTGAACTGCACCTTTGGAAGAGGACGTAAAACGCTGTCTTGACTTATGCGATTTTTCGTGCTGACGTGTCTGGTGTCTTGACTCGCAACATTTAATGCTAACACACAACTCAAGATGACAAACCAACTACGGGTGACTGTAACTAAAGTTGATATTGCAGTCGTTACAAATAAGCCTTTGAGTAACCAGCAACACATGTAGGCAGACAATACACAAAGACATATATTCTTTATCATCTGCAAAAAACCTGACTGTTTTTACAAAGCACAATACTATTAAGTGATATTTTTCTAATATATATATATATATATATATATATATATATATATATATATTTTTTTTTTTTTAAGTTACAACATATTTTGTTGGTCTTTTTGGAAGGCTGGAACCAAGTAACGGCATTTGTATTCCTTTTAATCGGGAAATATGATTGAAGCATAGTCACAAAAATTTCAAGTCCAAAGTGAAGGCACCCCTGCATTATTTTTTCACAAATCCCCATCGCATTATGACACATTACCTCAGTGAGGAAGGTGTCACGGGTGTGAAACACTGTGGACCAGAACCAGGCGTTGAGCGACACCTGCAAACACACAAGCACGCACACACACACAAACACACACACACACACACACACACACACACACACACACACACACACCGCCATCCATTTTGAATCCAAAAGACAGCTTTCTCTGCTACATTTTCTACGACAGCGTCAACTTGTGAGACCAGAGAGAAGGCGTTAATGGTGTGGAACATGGGGCTCTGGCGTGGCACGGTGCTCCGGTAGCGCAGCAGCATGAGAAGGCACGCCAGGCCATTGAGGAGAGAGGCGAGGGCGGACGCCGGCTCCTCGAAGCACAGGAAGCGTGTAAACGGCCACTAAAACACACATTACAAAAGAAATGTGTCAGAATGCCAACGTTAGACACCCGTTGTGGCTATGTTTGGAAGAATTCAACCATTTACCGGAATCGATGGATGTTCATCCTCAGCAAATGGTTCTGGTATATGGGCCTGTTATTATACGGCTGTGCTTTTATTTTGAAGGCCTCTTTTTTTTTTACAGGATATTAATAAATTGATGTTGCTCCAACCTAAGTTTTTTTTTTTTTTTTTTTTTTGCTGCCTTGAATTCCTAATAAAAGCTAACATTGTGAACTATGTTTTCTCTCATTTGTATGGAACACATTAATTGCATTGACAATATTTCCTATGGTATGGGATTTTTTTTTCCCCCCCTTTGCTCCTTTCAAGATGCATCGTAGGATACCTTGAGGCTACTCAATGGGATAATCCATAAGGTACAAAATGGCCAACTCAATACACAGAGTTACTAGTTATCCCGAACATAGCTTGTGTCCCGGCTTAATCACGAAAGATTTTGAACCTTGCCGTGGAACTGTGGAACATTGTAGCCTCCAGCCTGGTAAAGACCCACAGTGGTCCACATGCACTCATAGCGACAGTCGTCACGACAAGTCCATCCTGACAAGACAAATGGGAACAACAGTTGAGGGCAGAAATGAGATAAAAGTAAAAACCTTTGTTGACAGTAAAATACATGTGGAAATACTTTGTCGGTTGTTGCGTCATTCGTGAAATCAGAAATTGGGATTGATCGCTTAACCTCGGTGGCAATGTACCTCGCAACAGACAACATCAACAAAAATTACGATGAAACCAGACAGGTAGGTATTCATGCTCCAATACACCACCTACATGGCACCTAGCGAAACAAGAAAAACCTGCTTTTAACTCGTGTAGCAACACCATTAGGCCAAGAAATCCTATTGCAGTGGATTGGAAGGGACGGCCCAGTTCAATGGCCACTGAGTTCAACAGTCATTTCCACTTGTTAAAGTCCAAATTGCATGATTCATTCATTCAATTGCTTGCCTCATTGGAGTATAGTAAGCCTAAATACCTCATTTGGGAAACAACACAATACATTTGTCGCTCAAATAATCTTTCCCCATTCAAATGAATTGAAATGCCATCAATGCCTTTCAGACCTTGGCCACAAGACGGCAGTATAACCGTCATAAAGATACAAAATGAAGAGTTTCACATCTAAGTGACTCCGTAAGAAGCACAGTTAGTTTGGGCAAATGTCAAAGAATATATGCCTGCTGCAGGTATTGTTACATTAAAAAGATATTTGCAAGAATATCCCCAAAAAATCTGCGAATAAGTGAATCTACCGATGCAGGTATCCATTGAATATGTGCCCCCAGTGCCTGATTTTTTTCTGTTGGGCCTCGGCGATTAATTGAGCTACAGTAGTATGACATGAGTTGGATTAAAAACCAAACACAAAAACAACTAGCGGCGACGACGACAGCAACAACAACAACAACAACAACAACAACAACAACAACAACAACAACAACAACAACAACGTCACAGCTCACCTGTCAGCGCCATGTACTGCGGCTGGACTGTCTGGTACCACCATAACTGAGCTCCGGTGCAGTTGCTTTGGACACATTGCTTCACGCAATCCCGGTACACCGGCTCTTTGTCGCCCTGGGAGCCCTCCGCGGTGGACGCCGACATCAGGAGCACCACGACGATAACCACCATTACCACCGAAGCCGTTCTGACAGATGTGAGGCGTGGGGGCAGCGGCGATGCCATGGTGGTGGAGGGTCTCGGCGCGGCGGTGACACTCACGAAGGCACGGTGGGGCGACAGCGGCATCGAGGAATTCCGGAGTCCACGCTCCACATTACCATGCTGCCATTTTCATGCGTGTGGTGACCAAGTGGATTTGAAGTGATGATGGTCTCGTCCGGTAACCGCCAGTCAAAAGGTAGCCCTCCCCACCATCCCCGGCATTGAAAACACGTCAAAAACCACGTGTAACTCTCCCTTCTGGTTATTGTTTTCAAAGTAAAGGTTTTCGTTCGTCTGTTGCTTATCTTGTAATGACGTGGTTCTGTCGTTGATCTAATTTCATACTTACTCTGAAAGTATGCACACATATTCATAGTGTTTTACTCTACAGGCGTTTTTGAAACCTAGTAAGCGGCGGAATTGTTTTACTTTGAAGAGACAAAGCGTGTTTTGGTTCTTCGTTTCTTCGTATACATCACGTGACTCAATGACTGACACCACAGAAACAGGGCACTTGTCCCCACCAAAATCCCTCAATGCGCTGTTATTGATCCAGTGCACGTTTTACTTTGGAAAACAAAAAGTACAACCCAAAAAAAAAAAAACCGTCACAAACGTGAGGTCTGGGGTATATCTGCTGCCATCTAGTGGAAGAGCATACGATTACTCTGCCTTTCGATGAATGACTTGCTGGCATTGATAGATGGAAACAAATATCATTTTCAGACCAGTTAAGTGAACTATATAATTTGTTGTTGACTGCAGGCATATGGCACTCTGTGTGTGAGCATAGATCTACTGTAAGCTTTTCCATGCGACACCCTCCCTCCCCCAAATCAAACCAAAAAGACACAGTACGGTACGAAAGACTGTTGCTTTTATTGATACTTCTTATTTTGTTACAATGGAGACATGGTCAGTCACAACAACAGGTTGGAAACAGCAGCAAGAGGAGGGAGAAGAAGAAAGAAGTCAGTTTGACTTTTCTTTCTTTCCTTCTTCCCTCGTCATCTTCCGGCAGCTCTGTCATCCCTGCAACATGACCTGTCCTCCGGGAGAAAGAGGCGGGTGGAAGCAGACTATTTTAGTGCAAAACTCCCGCTCCGTCCCCACAAAAGAGGACGACTCCGTTAAAAATCTATGCGAGGTTTAGACAAACAGACCAAGTGGGTCAGATGGCTTACTTGTTTCAAGTAAGTGGCTGTGCCTGCACCACAGCACCCAAGAGAGATTTTATAAGACCGCCATGTACACTGGACTGCAAATGCATAATGCAGGTGTGATGCAAGCACTGTTGGTCTTAACACGCACAGACAGAATGGAGAGTCAAGCCTCATTCAGGTCATCTCACCGTGAGTGTCTCAACAAAGGAGACAAGTCTTTTCTTGAGTCTGCTGGCAAGCGGAACTGAGCGGGCCGAGGGATACGTGTGAGCGGCGTTGGAGCGGGTTGGTACGGTTCGGCGTGGAAGTGTGGTGAAGGGTTTTTTGTTTGTTTGTTTGTTTGTTTTGCAGAGAGGCGGGTTTACTCTTCCTTTTCTTCTCCGTGTGTGATGACGTAACAGATGTTCTTGTAGTCCACATTGCCAGCCACATCAGGGGGGAAAGCAGCCCACAGGTTGGTCATCTGGATGGAGATGAAATGAAAGAGGTTGTTCATTTTGTTGGAAAAATAACTCGGTCAGTGATTCAAAAACTTCTTACGCCACCGTCATGACTAAGATGAAAATACTCATCAAACATAAGACAGAGTCAAAGCCGTTAATCTGTTCCAGTCACTCAAAAAACACAAGCAAACATTTTTTTTAACATGGTTAACATTCCATTATGTATTTTATAAAAACACTAAAGAGTGACAATAAAAAAGTTATGCGCGTCTTGGCCACCTGAGGGCGGTGTAATTTTGACATGGAGGCAGTCTCAGCTGCTCAATAAATTGCAGTCAAACTAGTCATTCTTTGCAGAGGCTAAATAATACACATTTTGGTGTACTGTCTACATAAGGGCCCATCTCCCTTCCGTTTTTCTGCCTGTAGGCCTCAGTGGAAAAAGTTTGGCCGGCCCTGCTTGAGAAACTCGACCCACTCACTGTTACAAAGTGTCAATAAGCACGACTGAGCTCACCTCCTCGGCAGTGAACCTGTCACATTGTGTGGTCAGGAGCTCCTCGAGGCTGGAGAAGTAAAGCGGATGCAAATACACATCAGGTTATGTTGTTCTAAGACGGAGGATTGAACAACAATGAAAACTCCGGGATCTTACAATTCCTTCTTGATGGAGCCGGTGGCCTCGGGGTCCAGGACCTTGAAAGCGCTCACGATAACGTCCTCGGGATCAGCACCTAAATGAGCAAAAGTTTGTTCCTTATTTTAGAATTTATTGCTTGCGTTTGTTCAAACATACATGGGAAGAGGGCCTTGAAAAAAAAAAAAAAAAGATCACAATGGTATTATTAAGGTCAAAAAAATATTCATTTCGATCATGACTCAAAATTGTTCCGCGTTATTCGTCACCCTAATGAGGGCAAGGCCTACGCGGTAGAAAACGGATGCGGCGAACGCGAGCCGCTCGTCAAACGGACCCTTCAGCTTCTCGCCGAACATGGTGAGGAAGACGGTGAAGTTGATGGGGCCGCTGGCCTCCTTCACCATGGCCTCCAGCTCCTCATTCTTCACGTTGAGTTGGCCCATGGTGGCCAGCACGTCCCTCAGGTCGTCCTTGCTGATGATTCCGTCTCGGTTCTGGTCGATGATGGTGAAAGCCTGCCATTGACATGACAGCTATGTCAAAAGCCCGCTCTCCTAATCACGCGCATGGCTTGCCAACATCAACTTGTAAATGTTGCCCGTCTCTCTTTGCGCGCGCACGCACACACACACGGTGAAACCAAAGATGATGCCAGTGGAAACCGTTGCGGACTTGGCAGCTGGTGGGCCACTTGTGTTCCCAAGGTGTTAAAATGGTTGCGGAATGCAGGACAAGCCCTTGGCAACATTCAGGCAGGCGGTATCCATGACAGCCGTCACCCACCTTTTATGTCATAAAACTGAACACATCATGTCTTTTCTAAATTTAACTGATAAGACGTTTAGTTTTGGCATGGAGCAGCTAAATTAAAATATTTGAGAATAGGGGTAAAAGTAGGCCCATTTGAAATGTATTGGGACATCCTTTATGACACAGCCCACTTACAGCAGTGACGAACTATACATGATACTTTGTTTTGTCTCATTTGGATCTTTGGGCCCACTGACTAATCATATTGTGCCAACCGCTTACTTCTTGACATTCTATTCAGCTTGTTTCATCATCCAGGTTACTGTTCCCCAATGGGACTGTTCCCGCTTCTATTGACTGTTAATCCCACCATCTGTTGGGCAGCATTCCAGTGGGGTCACACAGGAGGCCCCACCACCACCACCATCACCACAACCACCCCCTTGACCTCCAGAGTCATCAGTTTTACATGCGCTGTTCATGTGGTGCTGCTTTGCGTGAGATGGGGGCGAAGGTTACCTACCTCCTTGTATTCCTGGATCTGGCTCTGCTCAAACATGGAAAAGACGTTGGAGGATCCGCCCTCACCCTGCTGCTGCCTCCTCTTGGCCTTCTTGGGTGCCTAGGATACAAGGTAAAACACACTTTATTGTCATGACATGCGGTATGCCACAAATACAAGGTAACAAAAAACTGATATCAAATATCTAAGATTACTGCAAAAACAAACTCAAAAAAAAAACATCCATCTTCATCTGCATGATAACTCCTGCATGTCTGAATTTAGGGCTGAGTCAAATCCAAAGTGTTAGTTGCCCTGCATTTGATCTAAGGTACACGCCGGCTCTTGGCCAAAGTCAACTGGGATACGCGTCATCTCAGCCGCGAGCCCAGTCAGGATACGCGCTTTTGAAAATGGATGATGAGAGGGATAAAGTCGAAGGACTACATGCAGTCTATGATGTGGGGAACAGGCCAAACCTTACCATCTCTCACGTTTGTTGGGTTGCTGTTGGTCAAGAAGAGAAGCCCGCGCCAAGACGACGTGACTGACATGTCAGCAAGAGGACCCTTTGGACCTTATATACCGGCCTGTGGGGGGCTAACTTTAGCCACACCATCAGGTTTGGCAGGAAAACAGAGCTAAGGGGAAAGTAAGAGAAAAGGGGGCGGAGCGAGGAGGTGGTGGGGCCCATATCGGGTAACCCGTGTTCCAAAATGGGCATCAGGAGTCTTGGAATGAGGTGAATTCAATGCCAACACACAGCCCGGGACTTTGGCGACATGTGTGGACTAGTATGACCGAAGTCACACACGGGGTCAACTTTCATCGGAACAAAAAGATGAGAGGCCATGGATTGATACCAAGTCCTAAGTGGCTAATGCACCCCGCATATCCAAGTATCATCACCTGTCTCTGGGATAGAGTTGATCTGTGGCGGGGTAGACAGATGAGTAGTAGAACCCTGGAGGATTTATAAACAGCCATGAAATTTGAAAACAGTTGGCCGATAGACTTTGGTCCAGCGCCAGGGATGGCACGCGACCGATGAAGCCAGTGATGTCACTGAGAAATGTCAACAAGTACCGTACACGAAGCATGGAATATGTCTCTCGCAATTGGAACTCATGTTTTCAAGCAATTCATGTGATATTGCACTTTACATGTTGCAGAATGGCCGGAAGGACCCCCATCCCAAAAGAGTTTCCAACCACCGACGAGCACTTTTTGCGGTTGCACTAATTTGGGCGGCGTGCCTCAAATAGTCGCTTTTAAAGAGCACAAAAAGAGGCCCACCCACATCACGCCATATAGGAGCTGGACTGGGAGCCGTCAATCATACCAACGCGCAGCTAAGACAAGCATGGCGAGTCCAAAGTGAACCCACACGACCTCTTGGACTGACTTGTCCTCAAAGTACGTCTTCACCGGGTGCATAGCTTCACGTTGAACTGGATTCGGTTCGGTTTTAAGCGCCGTAAATGACGCGAGCGGTGCCTGAAGCGTTGGCTGAAGGTCACCGGCAGAGAGGCCGCTCACTTGGAGCATGGTGAAGGTGAAAAGAGAGAGACAGAGAGAAAGACCATAAAAACAAGACAGCTGGACACACCGAAATAGCTATCCTCACCCCACCCCCACCCCAACGCCGTCGCCATTCTCTTTCTCAACCATTTGAGCTTCCGTCTAAAATTTGATGACTTCTTACGACTGGGCCCGCTTTGCCCGTTCTCTTCCCCTTTTAACAACTTGTGTATTTGTAAATAGTCCCAACCTAAAGACGTCAAAACAACTACGCAAATTGTTTTGGAGCAAACCACTTGCTTGCTTTGTTGCGCAAACTAACATCGTTGCTATTAATGTCAGTCATTTATATTTGAAAGTTGTTCGTACGCTGACGCTCCAGTCTTGTTCGTCCCGTCACTAAGTAGGAGAGACAGAAAATTGCTCAGAAACTTCAGCTCCAAGTCAAAAAGCTTCAGGAACAAACCTCCTCTGAGGATGAAGACACGGAGAATCAAGATAAGAGTTCCTTTAGATGGTCCTCTGCGAGAACGGGGGCTTTCAGGAAACAAAAAAAGTCCCAAACCCCAGATCAAAGGTAAACATTCTTTACTTTCACTTATGGAATTGTATTTTGTGTTTATCGTTCGGCCATTCATGTTTCACATCTTTGAACGTTCGCTACGGAAACAAGAAACGCATCTCGGCTCGGGCCGTCGCTCAGCGCCCTCGGCAAGGAGAACGAGGCAATTTTCTTTGGACTTTGGGGCTTCTCCATCCAGATTTGGGGTTGAAGTGTCCAAACAAACATGATTTTAAAAAATTCTTGATTTAAATTTCATGTTATGGATTGGTAATACTGCATTGAAAGCACATTTTTTTGAAATGAGATTTGGAAAATGGACCAATTTACTCAAAACTACTCAAATCGATTAAGTTTTCCTGGAATGCCACTGGGCCCGCTCGTCCGCTTCTTGACCAATCCGCAATCAGGTCCTTGACTTCCTTTCCAAAATCAGCGTGCAATTTGCTGAATTCCTCCCGGGTGCCCGAACACACCGCCGACCAGTCCCCCGCGGGCGGGGCTGGCCCGCTAATCGGCGTCACGTTTGCAGTCCTCTTGGGCCACAGTTTGGGCGACCTCTTCACGGTGGATTTGAGGGGAACGGCCGGAGTTTGCAGTGTCGGGATGAAGCTCGCGCTGGGGCCTGCGGCCAAAGCTCCAGCCGGATGCCGGGTTAACGTGGGCAAGTGTGGGCTCAATTCACGGCCCACATTCGGGGCGGCGGCGGCACCGTTCGCTGGGTCACTGAACAAAGCCGCTAATGTTTCTGAAGTCACAAATAAGAAGCAAATGTTTCATGCGAAGGAGTTCAGTTCAATTTATGAGCATGGACTTCCTAAAATACTCCCTAGCGACCGTTCTCACGCTCTCGCTGTCGAAAAAAGGGGAGACCGTTGTATACTATCACTGTGCGGAACCCCAAAAAATAATCAGATATTGAATCGTATTAGCAATGTTGGGGGGGGGACTATTAAAATATTTTTCAAAATCGCTAAGCCCTGCGTTCTACGAATACACTTAATTATTTTACTTGAATGGACAAAGAGCATACAAATACATGGACCCAAAGCTGGATATCAAATAAATTCTCAAACGACTTTCAATAAATGACAGCTCAGATTTCAAAACAACAACACTGACACCATCCGGCACCTCACCTTTGTACTTCTTCTCCAGGTCCATCACTAGCAGAGACAAGTAGCCGTGGTTGGCCGAGAGGAGGGCTTTGATCCAGCTCTCCTGGCTGGCCTGGTCCTCGGCGGCAAACTTGTAAGGGCGCAGGCCTGGCTCGCTCCACACCAACGAAAAGGCAAACTGCTCCTCGGACTCGCACAGCTGGACGGTGCAGCCCTCCAGAACAATGACTCCGATGAGGTCACGGTCATCCGGGTGGTCCTTGTAGAAGAGGAGGTTCCCCTTCAGAACAAACCAACGCTTGTGATAGGAAGGCCTGATGTCACCCTGCAGGACAATGCTGTCGGTTAGTCTGGGTCTTACGCAACAGGAAGCTGAGATGTTGCAGAATTTGTGCGAATGAAGTCCTGAACATTCGCATTAGTCTTTTATGTATTTATTTATTTGGTCATATTGTAAAACAGGACAACTGCTTCTGCTTTATTATAATTGAAGAAAAAAAAAACTGCCACACAACTCCACCTGCAATTACACTGCAAGTTAACCTCATGAACTGACGGAGGCCGGACGTGGTGAAGTTTGCTGCCTCCATCTTGTGGCAGAGTGAAGTGTACTTACAGGTCAATTTTTGCTCGGTACACAATGGAAAAAAATAAGAATAATAAATAAAAAAGACCAAGTGACCGGTTGTAACAGCTAAAAAGCTAGTTGGGCACCTGTACGTCATGGTAACACTGGATGAAAATGATTTGGCAAAGTGTATTATTCGCGCTATTATGTTCTTCTTAATTTTATGATTCATCTATTCTCTTACAAAACTATTTATTTGAAGAAAATTAATCCAAAAGCAGTTTTATACATTGAAATTAACGTGTACGGGGTAGTTTACCTTCTTGTAGAGATAGCCTTCTTTGTCCACTGGTGAGTTGCTTGATTCCAAATAGGAAACCACCTTCTCATCTATCTTCATTTCATCACATCACACGCTGCTCAGCACCAAATCTGTTGCAACATGACCATGCATTACAACACATTAGTCCATTTCCTCACAAGCGGTTAAAAAAATGTTTTACAGTTGACAGTTGTGAAGAAGTAATAACAGTAATAACACACTCAATGTTTACGGTCAAGCCGGAAATTGCGTTTTTCCTCCTTTCCACCAGTATTCGGCATGTATTTATGTAATGTTTGTTTTGTTGGGGGATTTTTCCTCAGAAATTGTGAACCATCCGCAACTTAAAGCTCCGCGCGGTATGAGAAGGACGAGTTTCGAAGGACGTCAGAATAAGTCTCATGAAAAATACAAATACGCCATAGACTGTGTGTGAGTAAACTATTCGGACACGGTCGTTTCCATAAAAATGGACACTTCTGAATTTGGCTTACACAGGTTCGGAGTTGTTTGTGTGTACTTACTACTCACCTGTGGGAAGGACGAAAATGTAGTTCGGGTTTCGTGCAAAGGTGTTGAGCCAATCACTTCCGGGTTGTGGAGCTGGCTGTGACGACAAAATGGAACCCTCCGAGCAACAAAATAGAAAACCGTGCACGTTTGATGCCGTTTTGTAAATTAAAGTGGTCCTTGGACAACTATATAACTGTAGCTAGAGGTAAAGTGTTTCCTCAATAATAATAAAAGTACCAAATGGCACCACCAAAATGGCTCATTCACCTCCTTGCTTTATGAAGAATTAACATTTTTTTCTGCTGCAGATAAAATCCATTTTGCATGGTTTACCGGTAATGTTTAACCAATTTTTATACTTCCACAAGGCCTTGTAGCTCAGTGGTTAGAGCACTGGTCTAGTAAACCAGGGGTCGTGAGTTCAATTCTCACCAAGGCCTGATTACAAAGAATGGCAAATACCTTTTAAAGCAGACAGAACTGAGTTTGAAAAGGGAAATGCCTTCTCAAACACGTGTCACCTCAGCACAAGTTCTTGACCAGAAGTGGCCTTACTGGCTCAGTGAATCATCGTCGTCAGGCAATGGCATGTGTGATAAATTCTAAATTTGTCTGTGAGATGTGTCGGTTACTGTGAAAATCTCCAGTATGCTGTCCGCTGAGCCAAGAGTCTGTGGCGTGCAGGTGTTAACTTATTGCACATGGTCTGCATGTATTAAGCCTTGAGGCAAAATTATACTCAGCTAACAGGGAGGCGTTAGCAGGGGGTTGTCTGTTTTTATTCTGGAATTAGAATGGAACGGGTGGCGAAGCCTTCTGTCTCCAAGGGGCAACCTTCTATATTCTAAATTGAAACATGATTTTTCCACATCTTTTATGATAAGTCAGTGTTTTTATTAAAAGGAGACATATTGTGGTAAGCCGAACAGCACAGTTGCCTTTGTCATATTTGAATATTTTCGGTTGCCTTGATTACATGCATGGCTTGATTGTTTGTCCTCTTTAACATCAATGAGTGATGTCGCTTCCATTAAAATGTGCTAGAATCTCAAGTCTCTCCACTGTGGATCTTAAGGTGTCTTTTCAGATTCTCCGCCCGATTGAAGCTCTTCCCGCACTGGCTGCAGTAGTACGGCTTCTCTCCTGTGTGCACCATCTTGTGTTTCTTCAGATCTCCCGCCTGACTGAAGCACTTCCCACACTGTGAGCAGCCATACGGCTTCTCTCCCGTGTGACAGCGCAGGTGGATTTTGAGGTTGCCCACACGGCCAAACACCTTACCACATACCAGACACGGGTGGGAATCGTCTCTCCTGGTGGGCTCCATCCGGATTGTTCCACTGCCAAAGCCGTGCTTGGAGTGATCCGAGTGGATGGGCCTAGGAGAGTTGTGAAGAAAGGGGCTTGACTCCACACAGCTGTCATGTTCTTCTAATGTTGGCGGACCAGACAATGAGCAAGCATCTGTCTCTCTCTTAACATTTTGTGCGTTGTCTGTGGTTATCTGGACAGTCGGAGCCTCCTTGCGCTCCTCCTCTTCTGGTTGTTCTTTGCATTGTTTTACTAGTGTCTGGGCAGAAGTGCATACCCGTGAGCCCGCGTCATTGTTCTTGTGCTTCAAATTACAAGGAGTATCGTTTGGCTTCAGCGGGAGGCCGGGGTTCTGCTGCTGAATCTCTGAGCCCTCTTCCTGGTCAGGAAACAGGCCATGGACATGTAGAATATCTGTGAATCAAGATCACCGTTATCAGTGTTTTCATATCGGTTTATCTCCACCCCGAGAAGGAGCAACACAAGCACACACTGAAATGAAGAAAAATGTTATTAGCTCATTTTATAGAGTATGATATTGGAGAGTGGCATTTACTTGCTATTTTCCACTATGCATAGACATTGTGGTGCGCTCATGGTTTAAACTACGAATGTACAAATTGTCTTCAATTACTTGCATTTCATTTACTATTTGTGGCAGAGCTTGGTTCCAATAGCCCACAAATGTAAGACTCCCTACATCTCACTTTGTATCTCCAGCAGACTTCTCCTCAAATTCTCATTTTCCTTCAGCGTGATGGCAGTTTTTTCCCGATATGCCGACACGGTTTCCTTCACCATGCCCACAACCTCCTGCACCACTTCGTTGAGCAGCTTGGCCAAACGGCCGTTCAAGCACTCCAGTTTGGGATCCTCCATCCTGCAAGTGCAGACAATCACACAATAATTAGGCAAACATCTAAAGAAGGAACACGGGCAAAATGCAAACTCTACAAAGAAAAGCTGGAGCCGAGATTCGAATACCGAGCCGCAGAAGAGTGGGCCATACATCCTATAAACACTCGTCACCATGTTGTACATCGATAGCAACATAAGCTAACCACTGCGGTCAAGCCAGCACGCACTCGCAAAATCG
>NW_017805742.1:0-29020 GCF_001891065.2 Hippocampus comes
TCTCCTCTAGGTGCCGCTGTGGGCGCTCCTGTTTCTGTTGCCTCTGGTCAACAGCGCTCACGTTAAAGCCGACGCCGGTGCCATTGGTGCGGGTGTGGACTCGGACCACATGGCGGGCCTGCTGGGAGGCCAGGAGCAGCGACAACTTCCAGTCCTCCCGGAGGTGATGGAGGACATGGAGCAAGAAGACGATAACTACCCGTATTCTCCTTGGCATCCTCTGTATGGTAATAAAAATTTGCTAAACATAGCGACCAAGTGCCGAAGTTGGCATCACTGACTGTAAAAAGCTTTTGTAAAAAGCTGCTCCCTTTTTGCCACTAGGTTGTTAGTGGAAGCAATGCACATCAGCCAGCGAATTTGGATAAATACTGAATTTGTTACGCTCTATTTATTTGTCCTTTTTTTTTTAAGACCCTTCCGTTGTCGATGAAGCGGACGACCATCCGAGCGCTCGCTGGGTGGGCCGCATGGCACGTTCCTCGGACCCCTCCAAATCTCAACCGAAAGGCTCGGCGAAGAAAAAGAAGAGGAAGAAGAAAGAAAAGGACGACGCCGAGGACGCGGTGAAGGGAGACGGAAGAGGACGACGTAAAAACAAGCAGCCCAAGCAGAGCAGCAGGGACTGCCGCGTGGAGAAACGAGAGATGAAAGTCCGCGATCTGGGACTCGGCTTCGACTCGGATGAGATCGTCCTCTTCAAGTTTTGTGTGGGCTCCTGCCAGTCTTCCAGGACTAACTACGACCTGGCGCTGAAAGCCCTGCTGCAGAACGGCTCGCTCCCGCGACGCACCTCCCGCAAGGTCAGCAACCACCCATGTTGTCGACCCGAACGCTACGAGCCCGTGTCCTTCATGGACGCTCAGACCACGTGGAGGACCATCCAGTCCTTATCTGCCGCGAGCTGCGTTTGTATGGGCTGAAGGAGACCAGTCCTCTCCAGTGATTGGACACAAAAAAATGCACCAAAGACTCACGAAGCAGGAAGCAATGGAGTCACTTCCTGTTTTTTTTTTCCCCTGTCCTGGAGGACGCGGTCTGGGTGCAGCTCATTACTAGACCAGTGTTTCCCAACCTGTGTTGAGCCAAGGCACTCCTTTTATCTAAAAAAAATGTCACAAAAAGTGGATACGAAGGGTCATTATACCTTCTGCCATCTAGTGGAAGAGCATTTTAATGCTTCTGCCTGTCACTATATGTCACTGGCAAAAAATAGATGAACAATACAGTACTGATAGAAAAATTGATCGTAAATTCCTGATGATCTCTCACAGCACATAGGTTGGGAATTACTGGACCGGGGGGGCAAAGGTCACAATCAAAGCCAAAGAGGAGGCTTTGGAAAGCTCCTTGAGCATTTATCCAAATATTCTTGAAATACAGGATAAGGTCCATGTACTAGTCCACGAGTAAAACAATTTAGTAGAACGACAAGGGCGCACTACTAGTAAAACTGTATTTTACTTGTAACGTTTTTTTTTTTCCCACTAGTGCTTGGCAATACTGTATGACAGTAGTGCACTAGAATGACATCTACAGTTGTACAGGAAAGTTACTTTTGAGGCAAAAATGCACACTTATAGACATCCGCGTGCTACGATTCCATATAAATGCTCAAACGGCCATTTGAAGATTTATTCAATATTCTCGATATCCAGCTTCAGGTGAGCATGACAACAAGTAAGACCATTTAGCGCTCTAGTAGAGCGACTAAAAAGCACTAGTACGACGACTACATTTTACTCATAACGTTGTTTTCCAGTCCAAATGCCACTTTTAGCCGACTAGCATGCAATCAAATCTTACTTTAAAATTATATTCCGCAGCAGTAACGCTACTAGTTGCTGCTAGTGGGCATGTGTCACGCACTAGTAGTCTCCTCAACCTATCGAGTCGAACCAAAAATGCCCAGTGGAAGTTTTGCCTCACTGCCAAAGTTGTCATAGAGCAGTGAAAAAAATAATAAGTGTAAGATGCAATCATACCCCCAAAAAGTACAAGTTGTATTTTTACAGTGTATGAGTGACCGGAATTTTCTTACTATTGAGGTCAAAGAGCATACTAGTGCATGGACCTTAAGGTTGAACTCGAGTAAATGCTCAAATTGCTTTCTGCGGGAGACCATGATGGAGCCACAGTATGGATTTTTTGTTACGAGCGAACTCTTTCCCTCTATCCACATATGTTGCAGACTCACAGGATGGACAATGTGAACGTGACTGCTTTGATTTGGAACATGCGTGACTACCCAAAAAGTCTGAGACTCGAGTGACAGCTCGAGCAGCGACCGGGCATTTATCTTGGAAAACAAGCAAACAGACGGCGCTTAAATGTTCAATATTTACTACTCGCGGAGATGTCAGCTCTTCCCAGAAGTTCAATAACAAGTAAATGGGTTCAATGTTCAAGTGAGCTCAGCCAAATGGATGCCATGCATCTTCACGTATTACTGTATAAAAGTAAAATATATTTATTTCTGATAAATTATTTATTTATTATAGCTTCGTATGAGAGCTGTTTTATTCCACTCTGTATCGTAGATGTATATCTATTTATTGCCAAACGTCAATTTTCATATTATTTCTGCTCCCCCATTCACAATGTACATACTTCATGAAGGTGCCGAATCTCTTTTCAGAGCAGTCCAACTCCTCAAAAAAAAATCGGACCATGTAGCCGATGCCAAGGGCTCACTTCGAGATTTGTTTTTGTGAAAACAACACCTCGGTGAAAAACTTCACCACGAAACCGACGTCCAGTGGAATGACATTGTGTGCATAATAAATATCCTTGCTTAAAAGTACCTCACACACTTGGGCCCGATGATTGATTGAACAGAACGCTGAGTCACCGACTTTAACAACTACGACGGAATTTTAACTATATTTACTTATACACTTCACTCTCTTAATGGATTGTATGTACACAGAACACAGCGCACCTCATCTCAGAGACTAATGCGTTATCTGCATTATTACAGTGCAACCACAACTCTCCGGTGGTGACCTGTCAGAGTGAACTGGAGTGACAACCGAAATTGTCACATTTGTTCCATGAAATACTAATGATCTCTTTCCAACAGTCTGTCCTCTAAATTTCATAGCGTTTCGCCTGCTGCTCTTCTAGAAGTCTGAGTATGTACATTTTTTTTCATCCAATCAAATTTCAGCCTCATTGTGTTGCCATGTCAGTCTAATCTGCCCACGGCCTTCTTTGTGGGGGTTTTCAGGCTTTCTTCACGCTCGCTGTTGTCCATCGAGGTGAATGTGAACGCGAATGGTGGTTTGTCGCCTGGCGACCAATCCAAAGTGTCATCTGGGATAGGCTCCAGTTCACCCAAACATCGCTAATCGTTTTATGCACGTGTTTCATTAACTATTTTGACGATGTGCTCTTTTGTCCTTCAAATACTCGTCTTACCAGAATGATCTTTTTGTGTTGTAGCACCCCCTGCTGGCTGAATCGGAACGTCATGACAAGTTGGGAAACGTTTTCTCGATCGTTAGCTCATCAGCGTCGTTTTAATTCTTTACACACATTCAACATCACGTCATATAGTAACCCTTTTTTCCTTTCTTTTAGAATTTATTAAAACATTAAAAGTGGGATTAAAAAAAACACAACAAGACTTCGATGAATTGTTTACATTCAGTCGTCCCTCCCTGCATCAGTTTTCTATGGCACAGAGAAGGTTAGCAGCACGTCGTTGAAAAAAGTACATCGCGACACCATCATGCATTGTCTTGAGACACAAACGTCACACAAATTGATACAGTACATGTTAAGTTTCATTTGTACCCATTGGGTATAAAAAAATGTTTGTTTGCACACATTTCCTTGCTGGAAAATTGGCACAGAGGTTAAAACGTGTTTTTTTTTCAGGACCCACACCGCTTTCACAGTGTCCAAGTTTGTCAGAGGGACTGAAGGACGTCCAGGCATGGATCCACTTTTCATGCTGTCAGACGGTTGGTAGTTTTCTCCTATCACGGTTATCAGAGAGGCTGTCATAATGATTCATAATTAACATGCCAATGTGAACAAAAATTTGATCTCCATTTAGAATCAGAAACAAGTGCATTGTTTGCCTACTTTTTTTAAACCTGTGTGCAGCAAGTTCAAATATTAACTTTAAGCTTTGAATTGTTTGCCTTTTGCAATGTTCTGCTCATTCGAAATCGATTCTACATAAAAGCAGTGTAAAAACGGTACATATTTGTCACATGGAGTAAATGTATTGTAAGCTCACTGAGAAGTAAACTGTGCTAGCCTCTCTTCCAAACCATGAGGAAAAACATTCACATTCACTAATACAATTCAAGTGCTGTCTCTTAAAAATTTAGCTTTCACAAGATCATAAGCCTCATATTTGAACACCAATATGAAATCAAATATGCTAAGTAATATTGATGCGAAATTGCACTTTTTTTGTACAGGGATGCGTGTCGATAGCTTGCTCTTCTCATCTTAGTAACGTAAGCAAACTATTTCAAACCCCTGTCACTATGAGGCAGTGTTGATCAAAACTGAGCATTATTATGAGGATTACTCGAGACTTTTTCTCTTTTTTTTTGTAAATCTTCTGTCTTGGATATCGTCCCTGTGCACAGTTACCTAATAACGTGTCCTATGAATGGTCTCTTTATGCAGGCTGCAAAAGAAGACTTCTTCAAAAGATCCGTTATTATTAATCATACATTTATGATAGGAGTAATTCCCAACCCCTGTGCCATGGCTCAGAGCGTCATCAGAGATCAGCAGAAGTGCCGTGAAAAATGTTCCACTTCAACTTTGTATTTACTACAAATAATATATCATGATTTATCTGTCAATGGCAGCAACATACAGTGACATATAAATGCCCGCCGATACATAAGGCATACCCACATTTTGCCAATCATGCAAAATGAGATGAGATCATCATAATGGCTGGACGTTTCGTGACATTTTTTTTTCCAAATGTAAAATATATATGCCTTGGCTCAGTAAAGGGCAGGCATGAAAAACACTGCATTAGAGGTATTTGACTGACCGACAGGAACTCGGGGTGCTAAATGTGCATGTGACCATCTCGCCTGTCCTGACATGCGCACAAGTGGGCTGTCCCGGCGAGGCCGCCACCGAATCGCTCTGCTGCTGCTTTGCATCAGCCTCAATTTTGTTTTCGTCTTTAGGCATCGCGCTCGCTTCCACGCTGAACGGGTGGAAGTTGACCCGAGCTGTGTCGTAGTCCCAGGCGTGTCTCATGGCGAAGTGAGTGAAGGAAGGCTTTTCCTCGGTGGCCATTCGCTGCCCCGCATCTTTCCGCCGTATCGACGCGTAGCTGGTGTCGTTTGTGTTGAAAGACGGAGGGGAGTCCTGACCTCCGACCCAGCCGAGATGTTCTCCGCTGCTTTCTTTCACACGGGTGACCGCCCGCTTCAACTTCCCGCAGCCCTTCAAAAGCAGGTTTTTCCGGCACAGGATGTACACCCACGGGTCCAAAATGGGGTTGAAGGAGGCGAAGCGAATGGCCAACAGGTCGCTGCGGTAGTCGGGCTTCCCTCCGGCGGAAATATAATCAGGGTCGTAAAGCTGATTCACGAAAATTCTCACCTGAGACACAAAGAGAAAGACATCTTAAACAGGGTACACGCATACAAAAATATACAAGTACCATCGTAACTTATTTTGAAAATGGAGTGTTGTGTAAATTTAAAGGCGGAGATGTGCATTCCAGCAGCACCGATGAACCTGCGAAGGACGCCCATGTTGTTGAAGAATGACGAGAAAATGACAGACTGAAGATTGACGGAATTGGGTTTTCATCCGGCAATGTCATACTCACGAAAATGGTCAAGTAACCTACTAATAAACCTCCCAATCTGTCATTGACGGACAACTGCTTTGTTGACGGGGTATATACTGGATTGACTATGTATGGAAAAGCTTTGAGCTTCCTGTACAGTAGGTGGCGGTATGCACCAAACAACTAATAGTTCAATAAAATAAGAGAAGAAGAAGAACTGACAGTCATGGAAACTTGGGTTTGGTTTCCTCAAGGATTTACGAGGCACATTAATCCACCAGGATTGTACCTTTGGCTACAATGTAACACCGGCCTCTGATTAAGGTAAGCCATTTGAAACTTGAAATGAAAACTTTTTCGGTGTTTCAGGCGTTAAAACAGCGACAGGCAGCCACTACCAGCGTGCTCCCCCTGTAACAGATTAAATTGGCAAATTGTGAGGCTTTCGAAAGCTCTGAGTTGCCACCGTATGATGGAGATAAAACTGATATATAGTTGACCATTTCCCAGTGTGTAGAAAGTGGTCATCCCTGTGAGAGGGAAGGCTGTGCCGCTGTGGGAGTGGTCACAGCTGACTTCATTCATGCCTAATCAAAGCCCCTTTAAATTCGGTGCAGTCGGTGCACACTAGAGTCTTGACATGGTGGAAGGAGATCTGTGCTGTGACGTGTGCACAGATGACTGCCAACCAGCCCCGATTGTGTTGTGTTGCTGTGCTGCCCAGTAGGATCATTAAAAAATATTTATAATACAATGATCTGAGGGTTTTCTGCCTGCTGTTCACTAATTTATGAATGAAATATGCAGTTTGATGGATGGATTAATGGATGGATGTGTAATGTCACCAACTGAATTGAAACATCCCTGGAAGAATGTCTGTAACATTGATGTGTGCGCGGTTATTTGTTTTCTTCAGTAGTATGTAAACCATCTCCCATATTTCCCATTGTCATTGAACACACCGCAGGTCTCAGTTATCACAGATTATGCGATCCCCAACAAGAGGGAGGTCATCGGTGATACTGCCACGAAATTATCCACTGGTCATTTCTTACTGTCCGAAGGTAACTAAAATGTATTATTATTATTATTACAAATATCTATGAACTTGTTTATCTATCTGCGACGTAAATAGGCTATTCTTCCACTAGATGGCAGAAGGTTCAATTGACTTGTGTAGCCACTTGTTGCCATCCAACCGAAAAACTTCCTGCGAGCATTGTGTTCAAGTGAACATGTCTAAATTTCAGACTGAGTAAACTAATTTGTGAGTAAATAAAGACGAGATCATCATTCTTTCACCTTTTGTCCCTGACATTTTGTTGCCTGCCGTGGGATTATTCTCATGTCAAATGGGTGCCTTAATTGACTCAATAAAGGTTGAAATGAGCACTGCTCAAGACTCCCGTCGTACTATTGTGAAAAATACATCGAAAGTGTTAGGAAACAACTCGTTCTTACCACTAGAGGGATGGAACACACCAGGAAAACGATCGTCATAAAAACGAGCAGCCAGAACATTTGAATCTCCGCCGCCGAGGACACCGGCTGGAACCGTGGGAAGCGTCTTCGGGAGCCGCCCTGCTCGCACGGCTCGGCTCGAACGATCCCGGTCCTCTGGTTCATGCCCACCAGCGACTTGCACACGGCCAAGTTGCACAGCACAGTGGCGGCGATGAGCAGTGACATCACGCCGCCGTACAGGAACGAGTAGCACGCACCCAGAGGATCCGTCGCCCTCCAGTCGAGAAAGCACCAAGTTCCCGGGAAGTGTCGAACATGCTGCCCGAAGCCGAAACTGGGCATGACGCACAGGACCATGTTGGCCAGGTAGACCGCGAGGAGGGCGAAACGCGCCATGGTCCTGTCTATGTGCTGGGAGTAGAAGTAGGCGTGGTTAATGGCCAGGTATCTCTCCACGGCCATGGCGCACAGGATGGACATGCCGGCCGAGCCAAAGAAGAGCATGGAGAAGGAGAAAAAGTGACAAAGAAGCGCTCCGCCGGGCCACCGGCTGGCCACGTAGGTGGCGATCACCACCGGGCTGGTGAAACACGTCCCCAGGAGGTCCGTGATGGCCATGCCGCACACCAGTGTGTAAAAAGTGGTCTCCTTCTGCTCCTTCTTGGACACGCACAGGACCACGATGGCGATCACGTTCCCCAGGACGCCCACGGCGAACATGGTGGCCGAGGTGACCAGAGACCGGGATTCGAGCCTCAGCGTGGGGAACGCGCTGTGGTTGTGACCCAGAGAGAGAGCCGGCTCCGAACCGTTTGCGTCCAACGCCGTGGTGTCGTTGATCATCATTTAGAAAAAATAAACAAGAACAACAACAGCAAACGGGCGAAAGAGTTTTTACTTTTGATCATCCCAAAACAAAGCAAACAACAAAGATCAGAAAGAGCGTCAGGTGCGACTTGCTGCTCACTTCAACTGTTTTTATCCCGCATGGAGGTGCGCTTGCTTGTGTGTACACGCTCCTACTCTGTGCGGGTATTTAAGCTCGGTGCTGATGTCAGGACTGTGACGTGCGTGCGGGCTGCATGCGAACGCCATCCGCTCCCCGTGGATCTCATTTTTACTAGCAGAGTCAAATCATTAAGTGCAAAGCATTTATCTCAAGGTCACAAGGGGGCAGAGGGGCAATGCCTTGGATTGTTCACATGAGGATCAATTATAACAAACGCATGAGGGGGGGGGGGAAGACACTTATTGACGACAGTAGTAGACACACTTGCACAATTTTCAATCTTTAGTTTGTCCCGGTTGACTTAAGGAGAAAAGTGTGTAGTTCACCCTGGACTGGTCGCCATCCAATAACAGGGGACAAACAGTAAGTATAGACAATCAAGATTCTTCTGCCACCTGTCCAGAAGCTGCGATCATGTCAAAGCTAAAAGGTAAGCAGAGCTGCAGTCTTGTTGCAGTATTCGCTTCTGTTGTCACGCTTAAAAATGGCCGCCTCTTCATTTTCATTTGGGAATTTGATGCACTGCGTTGCTCCTCGCGGCGCATTCCTGCAGACAAACGGCATTTTTCTGACACACCTCTGGCGCACCGGACGATTTGATGACAAAAAAGTAGACTAGGATTGAACAGCCAAAAGCCGGTCTAAATTGGGGTACAGTTGGATTTTGGTTTCATCCTTGTGCGTGCACTGCAGCCTCTTGCCACGGACCTAACCA
The DNA here is from genome assembly GCF_001891065.2 of Hippocampus comes. Lineage (NCBI taxonomy): Eukaryota > Metazoa > Chordata > Actinopteri > Syngnathiformes > Syngnathidae > Hippocampus > Hippocampus comes. The sequence continues at coordinate 8,977 of NW_017805742.1, forward strand.
GTCCTTGCCTTGTTGTTGTTTGTTTCCAAAGCCTTGCCATTTGGAGTTGTCAGTCTCTGATCCTCAAATAAATATATATTTTTTTTACTTTGAACCCTCCAACTGTGTCCAAGCCTGGTTCTGACAGCAGTAGCTTTGAAATGTACTTTGCACCCCATCGAGTCCTTTTCCCACGCCGACTGCCCGCCTCTCTCTGCGCTGAATTAAAAAGGAATGAGGGCATCTGCTTCCATTGGATAGCAAACGCTCCCACTCTCCCCTTCCACAACGGCGCAAACTCCCCCTTCTATCTGCACCCGTCTAGTCATCCATTGCCATTTCACTTAAATCCTAATGACTTGGTTTGGATGGATGGGATAAAACCCTATTTTGGCCTGAGAGGAGTGGCTGTCAGCACCAAGGTCAGCTCCAAATGCTGGCTCGCTCTTAAAACACATTAGTCATCATTAAATACTCATAACTCAGACTTTATTATAAATAAATAAAACTCGACAGCTCGACCAGATTGTTGAATAAACGCACTGGCACTATACTCACTTAAACTTAAATCGACTGAATTTGACCTAATGAACGATGATAATAAACTGCCTGTGATGATGATGATGATGATGATGATGATAAAGATGGTGATTATTGTTATTATAATCTTACATTTCAATCAAGCCAGTTGCAAATGGAAAATTAAAAGTTTGTCTTTGAAGACTTCTTCAAAATACTTCAGGAAAAAAAAGACACATGGAAAATGTAAATCGCGTTTTCACTTGGAAATAGATTCAAGCGTGTTAGTTTTGAAACGAGAGATTAAATCTGCGCTAAAATGTGGAGAAAGAACAATTGCACACGAGGCTGTCTGACTGATAAAGGAGTGTGACATTTTGTATTCACCGAAGTGTAAGTGAATGAAAACAAAAGCCTGAAATTCGCTGCATAATAGAGCTTTTCTGGCATGTGAGTGAAGTTTTTTTTTTTTTGTGCATATTGTTTGTGTTTTAATTTTGCAGCATCTTGTCCATCATGTTGATTGTTCTCACAGTAGGGTGTAAAACGTCTTACGCTGAATACCGTTTCATAGACACATGAAACATTCAAAATATAATAGTTGAGCAAAAATGAGATATGGTTTTATACCTACAAATTAGATTTGATCGTATTTTAAAAAGCTGTAACATGGTGCACAATTTCAACATTTGCAATCAGCAATTTTTAGTGAGTATCTTGGTGTATTATTTTTTAATTGATTTGGTAGCACGATGTTAAAAAATGACATGGGCAATCATGCTATTAGCTATGATTAGATTTGCTGTGAATATATATCGGCTTGAAGCCTCCAGTCACCTAATTTTTCAGTGGCAATGAGGGGTTCCCCTGTAATTATAAGTTGCAATTTCACATATCACCGCTAGATGGCGGACATGGCTTTATTATGCTTAAGTCTTATACTGCGCAATATTTTTTTTTCTGGATTTGGAACGATATGGGGGACAAACATAAAGCATTAATAATATTAAAATTTTGAGTGAGTTGATTTTTAAATGAGTTCTTGCACTTAATGTGAGTTTCTTTTTCAGTAGTTTTGTGCCATCCTTGAATGGTAAATTTTATGCAAGAAAGCACTTTGCATTCGAGAAAAAAATACACTTTGTTGTTATTTTTTTGTTTCCTTCAAGCCTTTTGTTTTTAGGTTAGAATAGAGGACCTTTTATAAATCCATTGGAAAATATTAAAAAAAACGAAAAATATGAAGAACACTTATTTTGAACTTTTGCACATATTTTGTCCGTATTTAAAATAGCATTTTTGTCAAACATCTTGTCAGGATGTGCAGCACTGAAGTTGCCCATCCCTGGTTCATAGTGAGGTTATATCGTCAGGAAAGCGCGACTCTTTGTGTGGCTCAAATGTGTCACTAGGCCCCGTTTTAGTCACGCCTTAAAAAATGGAAAACTGAAACCTCCACAATTGAGCACTCCATAGTTCTCAGCCTTTGTACGTCTTCTGCAAACATGTAATGTCTTCAAAAACAAAACTCTGAATTCACTTGATCCTGATTGGAATTCATTTCCCAATATTTCCTCTGGTGAAAACAACAAATTGGTGCTTGGCAAGCTTTCTGGAAGCCTATGAGTTTCTTCTCGATTGGCCGTAGAAAATAGTTTTGGTTTAGGATTGGGCCACCTATCATGAATGAAATTCGACTTACACGGCGCATAGTAGGTTGACTGTCTTGGAGAAATAATGACATTGCGATGCTGTCATTAGCTTCCCTGTTGGTCGACCTAACTAGCCATAGTGTGCTCTTTCTTTGTGTGTCCATCGTTAGATTCTGGCAACACGAGGGCCAATGCGGTTAATGAGTGTGTGTAACACAGCATCCCGTCCATCCAGGTACATCAGGGAAATGAGCCTTGGACTCTGATTTTGTTTCCCCCTTGAGACCACGCAAAGAGAATAATGGCTAATGGGAGGTTGTGTATATGCCGCTAGTTCAGTGCTCCATCCCCCCTCTTAAAACTATCTGTTGCCATAGCGATTAGCATCAGTGATGAATGCCGAGCTGTATTTGTTTAGCATTTATTGAACTTCTGATTGCAAATCCATTAACACGGTGAGGTGGATTCACATCCTGGACTACAGTATTCCTTTCAAGACTTGAGTCAAGGTAAAAATATTGACATTATTGTTAGTTTTGTACCTTGCATGAGTACACCCCTTTTGAATGATCTTTTTTTCCCCCACGTTTGCCTTTTTGTCTGTGGAATTCATCCTCACATGTTACTGGACTCTGGACTTAGGAAAGTAGTAATTGGTGTCAAGCAAGTATGTTGGAGGGATGCATCTTGTCTTTTCTAAGATCTTTACATGTCGGGAATGAGCTAAGTTTATGACATGGAATCCAATCAAAGAAACAAACAGTTTTTGCCACACTTTGTCCCCTAAATGCACATTCTGGTGTTCAGTCTGATGTTTTTGCCTTAGCCACCTGGGGGCAGCACAACACAGACAGACCTTGTACTTGAGACTCAGCTCTTCTCTTGGCTTCTCAGTGCAGCTGTAATCTTCACAGAGACTAAAGAAGAAAAACCTGTGAGTATTGTTCTATAACTTACACTGCACCTGGATATAGAAATAAAGTGAGCACACACACACGCATGTACACACACACACACACACGCATGTACACGCACAACTCACACACACACTTGGGAGCTACAGCACTGTGAAAATCAAAATCGAATCTGTGGAAATGAAAGAATTTGTCATATGAAACGGAGGAAGGATCTGTCTGATGGGAGACGGCGGCGGTGGCGGAGGCTCTCCGTCTCTGTCTGCCTAAGTGGATTCCTCCCCAGTTATGACGGACAAAGAAGAGGCCGAGAGAATCCCTCCGTGGAGTGTTTGTGAATTTGTGTCTGCTCTAATAACCCAGAGGCGTCAGTAGTACTGATGGCCACAGTGTAAAGTTCTCTCTCTCTCTCTCTCTCTCTCTCTCTCTCTCTCTCTCTCTCTCTCTCTCTCACATATAACTGTCACGCTGTCTGGGCACGGTCATTTATGTTTATTACCGTATTTTCCGTACTGTAAGGTGCACCTAAAAGCATTCTTTTTTTCCCAAAAGCCGACAGTGCACCCTATAATCCAATGCACCTTATATATGGTGTTTAACGGTCTCTTTATGTTCCCCATTGAGTTGTTTCCCTGTTAGTGTTCCGATGCCACCTAATGGTGATTATTAGCAGGAACCAATTGTAACCGAAAAGGATTCTGCCCGACACTAATTGACATGTGCATTCACCAACACACACTCAAACAGACAATTACTTTGTGAGCTCTGCGCTGCCGTTATGAAACTGGTAATACCAAAAGGATAAATAGCTACTGACTAAACGGAGGTTATTAAAGAAAAATGCTTTGTTTTTTAACTCACAGGTCGTTTTTCATATTGTAATTATTGTGAAAAATCATTATCATTATCAGAATCAGTGTCTATATATAAATAAATGTGATTAATTATAATTAACAACTAGGGATGTCTCAAACTAATCGTTTTCCAATTGATTACCAATTGAGTATTCCAAGATGACTAAGGTCATCGCCCCCGTTCCAACCAATTTTTGTGGTTGACTTAGCCAAGACCATTTTGCCCTCCCTCCCAAAATAATAACATGTAACAACAACAACATATGATTAAACCTAATTTGAGCAGCTTTGTTCTTTTAGGCATGTGTGTATCCAATTGGTTGCCCTTTGCACGAATTGTTCACCAAAAAGTTGCTCTCAGCTCACAAAGTTTGCCGACCGTTGTTCTATAGTTTAAGATATCACAAAGGCAACAAAAAAAAAACCAAAACACATCGATCCCAAGGTCGCTCTTCTGCTGGCCATGTTTCTTCTCACAAAAAGCTCGTTGTCTCCATTTTTGGGTTAGAAACTGGTGTTTTTTGTGAAACCAAACAATGTTCACCTACTGATTACTAAAAAAACGGAGAAAAAAAGTCCGTTTTTTTTAGGTTTTGTGCTCACATTGTCACAGACACAATATTTCTGTGGGTCTTGAAAGATCAGTCAAAACAGCCGGCAATACTGAATATGGAATTAATGAGTTAACCCTTTCGTGCACCCTGTAACCTGATCACGTGACAAGCTGTCCACTGTAGTAAGCGCTGTCACTGAAAGGGTTAAATAGAATACGTAAGAGGACCGCAAAAGGCGTATACTAATTTTTTTCTCACAAAACTCAAACGGCCCGTCAGTGTCAGTTAGTGAGCCGTACGAAAACATATCATCAAACGCAGTGAGTCAAGTTTCTTTTCTGGCCCGGGCGATTGGATTCGATGTGTCATGGCGCCACACGGGCGACGTTAATTTGCTGATGACGCTGTAAATCTCTGACGTCGACACATAGCGCCGCTACCGCGGTGACGTCATCATCTCCTGCATTTTCATCGGTTGTGTCGCTGCCTTTTTTGCACAGTTGACAGGCCAATTACGCCGCTCCTTGTACCGCAGTCGGCTAAGCTCATTACCTCAGCGAGTCGAGGCTCATTTACTATATCCCCTCGCATCTCATTTATCTGTTTCTCTCTTTTCGTTCTCTGCAAACCTTTTTTTTTTGTTTTCCCCGCTAATTTCACCGACATCTTCCGAGGGGCTTCCAGACGCCATGTTGTATTGCGATCGGTTTTCTACTGTCCATTTTATCGCAGCGATGTCAGTTGATCTGCGGGGCTGTCTCCTGTCCCTCAGGGAAGGAAAAAAAAAAAGTTTTCGGCGTTCATTTTCGACTATTACTCTCTATACTCGTTTTCGCAGTTGTGTGCCAAGCAGCTGCAGGAAATTAGATGTTTCAATCATGTACAGCTCAGAGTAAATGGGCCACGTTGATGACAAAACCGCACAGCTGCTCAGTGGGATCGAGATTTGGAACATCAGATGTGACGTTTCACTTGTGTCTCGAAACGGCGTCACAGACAGCGTTTTATTTCAAATGTGGACACACAACTGAGAGGGGATATACCGTACGCTTTTCGATACATGACACAAAAGTATATTGAAATTTGGAACAGCTTTACTGGGTGAGCGCGCTGAATCCTACCCAGACACCTGCAAGTTGGATTTTGAGCTTTTTGTATTTTTCTTGACCGTAAAAGCATATTATGAGACCAATGTTTTCATTTGACTTTCCTCCCTTGTTAAATTTTGACATGAATAATTTTTTTTTCCCCCGTAAGGAGCCAGCGGACCCAAAGATTTGAGAACCGCTGACTTGGTTTGTGTAGAAGGAAGCGCCTGAGCATGCCTAGGAGGCCAGTTTCTTCTTGTCTATACCATGTTTGCAAATGATTTCTTGGTGTCCATTCCAATTTATTTTTATTTTTTGGATTGATTTCATCTAAAGATTTTGGTAGACTTCCAACCCTTTTTGTGGTGGCTTGGTTTACTATTTTTCTAATGCTAATGATGGCCGTGGCGATGACATATTATAGTGCAACGGTGCCCAAATCCGGTGCTCAAGAGCCGCTATCCAGCCTGTTTGAGATTTCTCCTCTGACACACCTGATACAAAACGATCGGCTGGAAAGGGGGATCTCAAGGACCAGACTTAGGGACCCCTGACTTAATGTAATATTAAAGACTTCATTGTGGATTGCATTTGAAGCTTTATCCTCCTCCGACACACCTGATACAAACGATCGGCTGGAAAGGGGGATCTCAAGGACCACACTTAGGGACCCCTGACTTAATGTAATACTAAAGACTTCATTGTGGATTGCATTTGAAGCTTTATGAAGACGCATCAGTGAGTGAGTGGGTCCTGTGTTCAATTAAAGGTAGTCAGCAGCAGCTTATTCCCCGAATGTGTTCCTAATATGACACCAAGAAGCAATACTGCCATCTCCTCTTCCCCTTGGTGGACTCCTCAAATAATATTAGTCTGAGTGACATGATTAACGTTTTAGAAAGAGTGGGACGCGTTATTGTATTGCACTTTGTGAAGAGTAGGTGGCAAAGGCACATCATATTTCACGGCGTCTGATGAAAAGTTATTTAACGCAAGAAGGAGCAGACGGCAAAAAAAAAACGCAAGACAGGACACATGCTGGTGATTCAATGCGCGGAGGGTTCAATCCTGAATCCTGAGGGGGGGTGCGAGTGTGTGGGAGGTCAGCACTATAAGATGCACCGATGACCGGCGTCAAGCCCAGTGGCGGCCGATAAAAACATCAACTAGAGTGAAAGACTCGGGTGAGAGTGTGCGGGAACACGTGTAGGAGGAAAGAACACGTTCCCTCTAGCGCCGTTTCTTTTGCTTATCACTCCCCTGGGTGGATCACGCTCCGAGATTGTCTTCCAAAATTTCGCATGAAGAAAGGGCAACAACAAGGAAATAAACTGTCGGACTTCATCAAGTAAGACACGTCAACACAGATGCAACGCAAAATGATCATCTTGAAGAATTGCTAATTTTACTCAAACATCCATCTATAAGTAGAAAAATCATCAAAACGGAATATTTTGCGTTGCTCTTTTATTGATTGATTTTTTTTTTTTTTTTAAGACCTGGAATGTTAATAAATTGAAATTAGATGTTAGATGTGGAAAGTGCCAGGTGGTCTCGTGGTTAGCACATCGACCTCAGTGCAGAGGTACCGCGTTCGATTCCGGCTCCAGCCTTCCTGTGTGCAGTTTTCATGTTACCCCTGTGCCTGCGTGGGTTTTCTCCGGGTACTCCGGTTTCCTCCCACATTCCAAAAAACATGCAAGGCAGGCTGATTGAACACTCTAAATTGTCCCTAGGTGTGAGTGTGAGCGCGGATGGTTGTTTGTCTCGATGCGTGCCCTGCGATTTGCTGGCAACCGGTTCATGGTGTCCCCCGCCTACTGCCCGAAGATGGCTGGGATAGGCTCCAGCACCCCCCGCGACACTTGTGAGGATAAAGCGGATCGGAAAATGGATGGATGGATGGATCTTCTGTCTGTTTTGATTGTGTTTCAGCCGCAGCTGGAGTGAAGGGCGTTTCCCTCCAGCAGGCCCACCTGTTCCGCGTTTCCCCGTCAAGCCTTGCCAAGTATTTAAGGACTACCAAGCTGCCGAGTCTCTTGTCGGACTACTGACCTTGCTCGCTGTTGTGTTTCAAGTGTTGTTTTCTAGACTTCTCGATACCCTCCATCATCGCTCCCATTATTCATAGATTCCAGTTTGTAAGTATTAAAAAAATTTTCGGATTGCTCTTGATCTTTGGCTTCACGCGCTTTTTCGTTTGTTTATTGTTGGTGTTCTCCTTGTGTCAAGCGGTTTCTGTTTTGTACTTTGTCAGTGCGCTTTTCTGCAAATAAATATTTTTGTATTTTCGAGCCTGCATTTCTGGAATCCAAAAACATTATTCGGTTCGGTCCAGAACCAGACAGCATCTCTATGCAGTTGCCACCGGAAGTACGCGTGATGTACGCTTTCTCAGTTCATGAATTTATGAGGGTATGAAACTCTCTACCTTTTGGATTACATAATGAATATTTTCCATCGTTACACACAGTGAGTCTGCAGAGCTGAGGGCTGCCACGAGGCAACTAATTAACTGATGTGAATAAAAAATATCTAAAAAGTAACAGTCAGACTGCTGCTTTGTCATTCTGTCTGCTCATTGTGTGATTTGGACTGGCTTGTCACCAATTAAATATATACATTGATTTTTGTTGCTTTTTTTACAGCTAAGGGCTGATTTCGACTGACAGAGCGTTTTTACATGAAAATGTCACAATGCTGCCTTCACGATCTGACTTGTGTGTGCGACAGCTCACGTCGAGCAAAACAGCATGAAAACATTCATTTTGGTGTAATCGAAGTACTGGCTGACACGTTTCATTTGGGTTTGGAAGCAAAGCGAAGTGCTGTTTTCGCCATGGCAACGTTGTTCATAATTAAATCGGTCCATTAGGAAACATTCAATGTGCCTTAAATCGAATCTGCACTTGGTTGGTTTTCTTTGGGCTCGGTAGTTTGTTGCAAATTAAAGACATAGGCACAGGATGGTTCACAAATCTTTTTACTCGTGTACTCCAACAGCCGCGCTAATTTGTTAGCTTTTTCATCTTCAACAAATTTTTTTTCAGTGGCAAAGACTCTCCGTAAACTCCCGCTAACAACCCGGGCTAATCTTCCCCAACAAGCAAAGATCGTAGAACAGTCAGGAAGTATCGCATCAAAATACTTCCCCTCTATTTGTGAAGAACAGCAGAACCCGAACATCCCTTTCCAAGTGCTCTTTCTTGCGGGTTATTCATTTTTTTAAAAAGCCATTTTCCATACCGCTTCTTGATACCTGGCCAAAATTGCGCAAAATATGACATGAGCGTTATGTTCATCGAGCCGCCTCCCCAACCAAGCGCCTATTTAGAAGGTCAAAGCGCATGTACGTGACGCGTCACCACTTTCCTAAACCCGAAATGACATTTATGCAAATACGGCCAGCGTCAAAGCATCTGAGTTTCTCCCTCGCTATCTTCTCGTCTCATTGATGGACCATCGGGGTGTCGAAAGCCGCTTGTTTCTTCAGCGGCGTCTCAAGGCTTTTCCCTCCTCCTACGCACATACAAAGCCTCAATAACAGCCTGACTCACTGCCATTGTCTGTGCGCAGGGTACTCAGGTGTGTTCCAAAGCATCTTTGCCTCTAACTAATGTTATCTTCACTCCGATGATGTAATGCTATCATGGGATCTCTTTTGGGATATGAACTCGACATCTTATTCCTCATGCTCTGAGCCTTCTACCAAATCATTTGCGTACCTTTGACAAAATAGTATAGAAGGTGCAATTAGGCTGATGCTTCCTTTTCCAGTGTCGCTGATGGTGAGTCATGCGACCTTTTATTTTTCACGGGAAGTTATGAGCCGATATTTCTGTCGACATTGCAACATCTTCTGGGTGCTGTTCCGGATGAGCCCAATTTAGAGTGCTTGTCAGACGTTTTGGATTGCAAGCGAGGTTGTTTGTGCGCACAAATTAGAGCGGTGAGGTCGACGGCGCCTATGAGTTGAATATGCAAATCCGAGCGGGAGACTTTCAGTCACGCATCGCCAATTTGGAAAAGTAAAGACCCTTGAGTCGGGGAATTTTCGCAGAGAAATTTGCATTGTAATTGCAGAGACGAACTGCAAAATGGGAAACAAGAAGTACGTTTATTTTGTAATTTTGCATCGAGACAAATGCTTAGTGTGAGCGTACAATATGTTTGTTATGTGAGTCATGGTCAGCTAACTGCAACCAGCCACCTCTTGCACTGAGCAAACGGAAGACATTGACGTTTTTGGCTTGAGGACAGCATCGTTGTTACATAAAGGGTGAAATTGCATTTTGGAAATGGGTCTCTTCCACAAAACAAGAAATGGCTTTAAGGCTGGCTTTTTAGATGTCCTCAGCAAAAGTAACTTTGTTCTCTGCAACGTAAGGCCGCGTGCATCGTTTGGAGCGGTTCACGATCAATATTTAGCTAAAAAAGACAAAAACTTAAATGTCACGTGTGTTTATTCATGTTTGCGGATCGCTACAGATCCTTGGCTCGTCAAAGTTTTGCGCTGACCACAAGACAGAAAAATGCTAACGTCATCAAGGCCACTTTGGGGACGGATTTTAAATCAGATTAAGTAAGGAAACAATCAAAGTTACATGGGTCGGCGCTATCGATTCTGAAGGCCCCGGGCAGATTATATCGTCATGGCAACACATAGAAGCTGAAATCTGATTAGACAAATAAATCTAACGTCCACGTACATGAACTGGAAGCAGAATTTCAATTGTAAACGGAGGTCGGTGCTTCTGCTAGTTTTTAGGCTAGCAAAACATACACTGGTGTGCTGTTATTTTCTCCAGTATTAAATGGAGACAGATAATTAGTCACTAGACTGGGAGGAGCTCGTGCACGTCTAGGATCTGCTGCAGTATGAATATTATTCACTGTCAACGTTAGTGTATTGGTGTGTGCATGTGGGAGTGTCGGGGGTGGTCGTGTTAAAATGTCAGGTGGGCAGATGAAAACTTAACTATGAAGACCGCAAGATATTGTCAGACGCTCAAGGTCAACACTCAGGCTTGTGAGTCATGATTGCGATTTTTTTAATGTAATGTTGAAAGCATTATTCACACTGACGCCACAGAGGCACCAGAATATATATCACACTAATGATTAGAGTGGTAGAAACGAGGTGGAATTTGCAAATATGGTTCCTTCTATGCCGTCGGAATAATAAACCATCCCACTCGCTCAGCAGTAATGAAAATGTGTTTGAATGCATGTTGCTGCCGTCTGCGATTGATGCTGTGAGCACAAAGTAATAAGGAAGAAGGGAAAAAGAAAAGTCCAAGATCGCTATTCGTAAGATGTGCCTCTGTGAAACAATTTAGGTGTATTTTTCCATTTCCATCTAATAATGCTTTCGGGGGGGGGGGGGGGGTTTGGTATCTGTTTACTTGGAACAGAGTATTAAAAATTGTGATTGAGAGGTAGAAACGTCACGGGCTGTTTTGGGTAATAGTGCACACTGTCCTTCACTGGGCTGTTTACTATACATGGACCATCTGTACAAATCATACACATGCAGTCCCATGTTGGAGTCACCAGCTGGTGGTAAAATGAACTGCAACGCTGGAATTGTAATTTGTGGTTTTCCTTATCGGAATATATCAGTCTCGTTATGCTTGAGTTGGATCTTATTGTTTTTACAATGCGTGTCTTGTTACAAGGATGCTGACATGTACAGTGTCCATTTATATGCCAATGAGACAGTCAAGGACAACATTTTGTCATGGAAAATAGAGAATATTTATTTGTTAAGGGGGAATGTAGACAAATAGTTCCCCAAAATTACTAAATGGGCCAAACACATACAGGTGTCTTCTCTGATTCGGGAATATAAAATATAGTTCCCAAGATGTCATGAATGTGCTGTTTGATGTTAGAATGGTTTGTGTGTATCCCTTTTTTTTCGATGGGAATGATTTTCATTGAAAAAACTTGGAAAAAAATAGGATGCTCTGCAATATTTACACAATAATAAAACCTGATAGTGTATATTTTACAGTGATAGATATAAATAGGGCATAAGTTAAACTTACGCTACTGGACATACACTAATCGGGTATGCCCCTCGTTGTACAGTTTTCGTGATTATTAAAAGTAAAATAGCGTTTTTCTCTAGATTAAAACACACAAAACGTTTTATGGCTATTTCCCTAAATACGGACATGTTGTGACGTCACAACCGACCTATCAACAATTGGTCGGCAAAGTCACGAGCGATCATATTCTCGCATTTTCATTGGCTATATTTTTAAATCGCCTCGCTCTGATTGGCCCACAACTCCCATCTGTGATTGGCTCAATACGCACAGGCCGACAATTTGAAATGGCGTTTCGCGAGTTTACTGGAGAGACTTGGAAGAGTTGACAATCGTCAGGTAAACATTTACTTTTGATCGACAGTCCATTTGCATCTGTATTTTTCGAACATGCACGTTTGGTTGTTACGCTGAGGTTACTGGATAAAGCAGGGCAGCTCGCGACGCGTCGTCATGTAAGATTACGTCCATATTTTTAAACAGTAAAACCGATTGAACGAACGTTCCCATCTCCTTTGTAAATACAAACGGAGAAATAGAATAAATGCATGAGTAAATTATGATGCATGTTCATTTTTGTTAGCAAATACAAAGGCCATGATAAGTTCAATGTTTTACATGTATATTTTTTTCTTTTTTTTTTCTTTTTTAAAGAACGTTTCTGCAATGTCTGGAGGGGAGGACGGCGGGGCTGAGCTGCAGTGTTGTGTGACGACAGAGCACCTGAACGCCTCAGGACAAGCCGCCCGTAGGCAGGTCATCCGCAAAGCCTCTGTTCTCCTGGGACGCAATGAGTTCCAGGAGCTCATCCTTCGCATCCACGACGGGAAAATGCCGCAAAATTATCTTCTGAAGAACTTCAAACTCTTCACCAAGTTTGCCCGCGATGGGAAGTGCACTGTCAAACTGCTCCCTGAAAACATTCAGGTGCTCATCTCCAACTGCCCCCCTGACCAGCTCAGCCTCTTCCTCAGGACCCTGAGCATCAAACACCAGGCCGGGCTCTCCCGCAAAACTCTGAGCGGACGAGAGAAGCTCAAAGCGGGCCTGCCCCGCAGCTTTGAGACCATCAGCCCGCTTCAGCAAAAAGACATCCAAAAGATCAATGAGCTTCGAAGTAATGTGCCCCCCAAAGGCCTTTCGGACCGCACTAATAGGACCACTAGTGTGAGACAACAGGTCAAAAGGCCAAGAAGTGACTGTAACTTTAGCCCTGTGAGTACACGTTTTTCAGTATCCTTGTTACGGCCTTGAGGCCAGATCCGACACTCAGTGGCGGTGTCAATGTGGGTGTGAATGGTTGTTTGCCTCTCTATGTGCCCTGCGACTGCCAGTTCAGGGTGTTGTCTGCCTTTCGCCTGAAGTCAGCTCGGAGAGGCTGCAGGACGTTTTGAAAATGGATGGATGGATATTATAATTTTTTTTAAATTTTTTTAGTCAAGACACATTTTTCCTCTTTGAAAAAAATCCTTTTTATCGATACATGCATGTAAATACTATTCTAAAAAACATTCTATTTAATTCCTAAAAAACTAATTCATGGTAACTGTATGAATGGAAAGCTGCCAACACATTCTACGTTCACTACTGTGATGGCTTTAATGTCGGTCAATTTTTTTGGGATGGAAATATAAATTAAATAAAAACAACCCTCATCTTTTAGTATAATTATTATTCTATAATAATGCTAACCTTTTTTTTTCTGTCTAAGTTTGTCTGATGTGAGCTTATGTTTTTTTTTTTTGTGAATATTTTAGGTGAAAGCCAACCCCAGCAAGAAACCCGTCTTCTCTCTGCCAACTCGTAAGCTCAACAAAGGACAAACTGCCGTCCTCAGTGCTGTACTGAGTGGAAAGAACGTCTTCTTCACAGGAAGTGCAGGTATGATTATTTGTAGCGTTCGATGTCTGGTGTTATCTCCCAAACATTATGTTGTAATATATTTACATCAGTCAATAGCATAAAGTATGTGCTGCAGGGTGATAGCACATCATCTGTGTGGAGTTTGCATATTGTTCCCGTGCTTTCTCCTACATTCAGAAAATCGATCGAATTTTCTACCAATTAATCCAATCATCCATTAGTTGTCTCTTTTCATTTTTGACACCTCTAAAAAATATATTTCTTAACATTTTTGTAGCCCCTGGCCTCTGTCGGGAGAGCTCGAGTCTTATCACAGTTGACTTTGGGAAAATGGGGACTACAGCCCCAAAAACCCATCCAAGCATGACAAAAATATGCACATGACACATATTTGCTCACTCTGATAAACTCAATCCACAATGCATTCAGGTACCGGGAAGTCCTTCCTACTGAAGAGAATAATTGGGTCACTTCCTCCAAAGAGCACCTTTGCAACCGCCAGCACTGGCGTGGCGGCATGTCACATTGGAGGAACAACACTGCACAACTTTGCAGGTCAGTCAGTCGGAGTTGCTTCTTTCTAATGGCAAGCAAGTTGTACAAGTTATACAACTAGCCTGAAAAACCAAAAAAAAAAAAAAAAAGTAATGGAGGATAGGTTTCCTGCCTCCCCACCCCAAATAAACAACTATATTGGGGTTCTCTGTCCAGCCCATTCCTGTTGAACAGTACTGTTGAGTAAAGTTAAAGTTACTTTTGTTCTTGGAAAATCTGCAAAGTGACAATCAATGTCATTTTGGAGTGTCTTCCTTCACTCCGGGTCTTTTTCAATCAATTGTCTTCACACTGTGACACTTCTAATTTGTTTTACCTTTTGTGTCCCTCTTGGCCACATCATCTACTTGTACCTGACGTGCATCCAGGCATTGGCTCTGGCTCAGCCCCGCTGGAGCAGTGTATCGAGCTGGCCCGGAGGCCCGGGGTGCTCCAGCACTGGACCAGCTGTCAACACCTCGTCATCGACGAGATCTCCATGGTGGACGCCACTTTCTTTGACAAGCTAGAGTCTGTGGCCAGGTAAGATCCATAGAGCTAAATTAACAACAACGTCTCACAGTAATGCACCCTATTACCAATTCCCCCCGCCCCCCCTTTTTTTTTTTCTTCTTTTTTTCCTTCAGTGTCCACAAAAGATTTTCTCTCTCTGCGCAGGTCATTGAGGAGGTCCACTGAACCTTTCGGGGGTATCCAGCTGATTATTTGTGGTGATTTCCTGCAACTGCCCCCTGTCTCCAAGGGAAAGGAAAAAGCCAAGTTTTGTTTCCAGGTACAATGACGCAAGTACAGATGGCTCGTATATGTTGAGGAAGTTTGCCCCTATTTGTATCAGACGACAAACTAAAGAATTCCCTGTTCGGTGGGAGTCGTATTATTGAAATAAATTAATCTGTGTCTGTACTTCAGTTCGATAAGGACTGATGACCTAATGCAGGGGTGTCAAACTCATTTTTGTTGTGGGCCACATTTGAGTTACCGTTTCCCTTGGAGGGCCGTTATGACTGAAACCATATGAAGAAAGTCAAGAATAACGGTTTATTCACCTTTTGTTTAAGTGACTGTAATGAGAGGTTTGGTCACAAGAAAATGCTTACAATGTCACTCTTCTTTATTGGAAATGAGAATTTGAAGTTTTGGTTCAGACTTTAGCAAGCATCATGGAACTTCACATGCTTGATTTGCTTTCGCGGGCCACATAAAATGATGCGGCGGGCCAGGTCTGGCCCCCGGGCCTCGAGTTTGACACCATGACCGAATGTGTAGTTAACTTGAGCTCATTCATGCCTTGGTCAAAAATTTTACTCGCCGCACTGAAAGTTTTCACAAATATGACAACAGAATAGGAGCCTACTTATTCTTGAATAGCATCATAGGCGCTCATCTAAAATGTTACTTTTTATATTCCTTAGGCCAGATGTTGGCATAAAGTCATCCAGGTCAACTTGGAGCTAACAGAGGTGCTGCGACAAACGGATCAGACCTTCATCTCCCTCCTCCAGTCAGTCAGGGTGGGAAGGTAAATTTGTAATCGAATCTCCTTTCCGAACGGGCTTCCGACCCTCAAAGATTTCCTCGGCCAAAACGACTTGATCAACTCCGCGCAGGGCGACCGAGGAGGTCACAAATAAATTGATTGAAAGCGCCTACCGTCAGATCGACAGGGACGGTATCGTAGCAACTAGGCTGTGCACACACAAGGATGATGTGGAGCTCACCAATGACAACAAGCTACAGCAGCTGCCAGGTATGACTCCTTTCTTTAACTCTCGCTTGCTCACATCTTTGGCAGCTTTTTCGTTGGGGTTCGAGTGACGATTGGCAAAAGTTGCCGTGTGTCATGAGTCATGCCGCGTTGATGACATCACTTCCATCAATTTCTTGGTTTTACTTTTAAGGTCATTTTACACTAGCGTATTTTCCGCACTAAAAGGCGCACTTAAAAGCCTTCCGTTTTCTTAAAAGCTCACAGCGGGCGCCTTAAAATCCGATGCACCTTGTGTATGGTCATTACGGTGATATTTCGACCCCAAAATGGCTCCTTGCTTGAGACGTGCTGACAACGCAGAGTTCAAACTTAAGGCGATCGGTTACGCAGTTGAACACGGAAATAGAGCAGCGGCAAGAGAGTTCAAAGTTAACAAGTCAATGTTAGAATTTGGGTCACAAATATGGCGAAGAAAAATGCAAAAAAAACCCCAAAACAAATCCGCGCACGTGAAGTGAACCCCATTGAACTCACTTCACAACAAACTAAACATTAAAAAAAAAAAAAGAGAATTAAATGTTTATTTCAAAGAACAGCATCAGTTTACTTTGAAGTCTACTATCTTAATGTCCATCCATCCGTTTTCTGAACCTGCTTTATCCTCACAAGGGTCGCATGCATGTTTTTGGGATGTGGGAGGAAACCGGAGTACCCGTAGAAAACCCACGCAGGCACGGGGAAAACATGCAAACTCCACATAGGAAGGCCAGAGCCGGAATCGAACCGTGAGGTCGACGTGCTAACCGCTCAACACCGGGCCGCCTAGCTTAATGTTATCCACATCATTCGGAGTAGAACTTGTAAAAAAGACAATACAGGAATAATCACAGGCATATCGGCTCCACACTATTCAACTTTTGGTGTGTTTGATTTGAAGGGTTCAGTATTTTCAAATGGAGTTCATATGCCTTCTTGTTCATCAGGGACAACGCGAGCGTTTGAGGCCGTAGACAGCGACCCGACCTTGGTGAAAACTATTGACGCCCACAGCCCTGTCAACAGACTGCTTCATCTGAAAGTTGGAGCCCAGGTGTGTATTAGTTTGATATTCATGGAAATGAACCCCACCCCCACCCTCACCCGATACACACACACACACACACACAGACACAGACGCCACTAAATTGTCAACGTGCCAGCCGATAATGATCATTTTTAATTCATGTGAAGTTGTTGCGGTAATGTCACAATGATCCTTTTTCTTCTAGGTCATGCTGACAAAGAACCTGGATGTCACTCGAGGCCTGGTGAACGGAGCCCGAGGGGTTGTGGTGGCGTTCGAACCTGGCAAACACGGTTAGCACAGACTTATTTTATTATTGCAAGCTTAGATGAGAACATTTAAAGGTAATCGTCTCAATGTATTTGGGGCGGGGCGGCGGCGGGGGGGGTTGCTATCCTCGGTGACCCCGTCGGTTTCAAAGGGCTGTAGTCAGAATAGATATACAGAAGATTTGGAAATGATAGTAAAATAAAATTGCTATTTTTTCGGTTGGAACTGAGACTTGTAAGAAAATGATCAATGTTGATGCCACGTGTTTCGCTTTCTCCGTATTTTGTCACGGGCAGTTGGCATCGGCTGTCAGGAATCATTTGAAAATGTTTCCGAGAGAAAATTGTTGAGCTCTCTTACATAACGACATAACAAAGAATGTCAGAATGTTCTTTTCTTGAGCGGTAATGATAGAGGTTGGCATCTCTGCGAAAATTGGTACCTGACACAATAAAGTACAACAATAACGACAAGTATGCAGAAGCTCTTTTAACTGAATGTATTTGTGGTGCCAAGGATGAATATCAATATTTTCATCCTTTCAAATTCAGATTGACCGTAAAATGGAAACTTTTGCAGTGCACAAGACTTTTTAACATTTCAAACTCGTTTTTTGTTTTCAAAAAGGTTGTTTTTTTGTTGTTGTTGTTGTTTGTTGTTGTTGTGTTACCGACTGCTGTCAGGCTGCTGAATAAAAAATAATTGTAAATAGCAAAGCCACCTTATCTATATCTATATTTATATTGCACTTAATTGAATGGTGTACATTTATTTTGTGAATGCAAACACTTGGTTTTTCTTCTTTCTTCTTTCTACCCACAATCTTGCTGCTGGAGACTGTAAATTTCCCCAGTGTGGGACAAATAAAAGATATCTTATTCTTTTTTTTTTTTTTTTTTAACTACATGACATATGCCCGATTGGGTTTCTCACTTCTCTGAGAATTTGTGGGTAAAAAGAGAATTTCAGTTTCAGTGTGTGTGTGTGTGTGTGTGTGTGTGTGTGTGTGTATGTATATTGTCAGCGAAAAGAACATTTTAAATACATTCGCCAAATTACAGTGTGAAACTGCTCATTTGAGAAAAAGCTGATTCATGCTTTTTTTTTGTTTTTCCCTCCCCCTCCTCCTCAATGCTGACAGGACTCCCACGCGTGCGCTTCCTGTGTGGTGTCACTGAAGTGTTGAAGCTTGAACGCTGGGTGTTTAAGTCCGGGGGCGGGACCCACCTGAGTCGACAGCAGCTGCCACTCAAATTGGCCTGGGCCATTTCCATCCACAAGAGCCAGGTGGGCTGCCCGTACAAAGTTTCTATACAAATAATGGAGGGATGACCTCACATTGCCTTAATGGATTAGAAGATTGTGCAACTTTGCCATTTGCTTTTATATTTAAATTAGATCTCCCCCCCCCCCACCCCCTCCAAACAAGTTTTTATATTCCATTTTTTTGGGTCCAAGCCCGTCCGCTCTGCCAAAATTAACTTTTTTTTTTTTTTTATTGTAGTGTCCTTGCTGACCTAAAGCGTAATCACTTTGATTCAAGGTCAAGATGTTGCTCACACGTCATGTCTGCCCATCAAACGAGTCCAAACGGCAACAAATGCAAAATCACCGGTGGCGGGGTAGTGAATGACAGTGAATGTCATTATGATCCACTGACTGAATGGCCCCAAAAAGATTAGAGATTAGAACTGGACATTAAAAAGTCCACACGTCACTATCGCCCCCCCGGGAGGGCTTGTAAACCTGGCCTTGAACTTCGGATGCGTCTTTTTCCAGTAATGGAGTGAAAATGAGACGTCACCATCCAACAGCGTCAGGAAAGAAAAAGTGGTGACTTCTCCTTGACATCAAACATTTTCAACCCTCCTGAGCGGTGTGCATTGGTGAAAATTTCCTTCCATAACCAGGTGGAAAAGTAATCAATTAATCACCGCCCCGCCCAAAAAAAATCCAAACAAACAAAAAAATAAAAAAAATTTGTGATATTGTTGAGGAAAATGGCACTCTATACTACATATTAACAAAGAGGGTAAAGAATTGGACAGTTTGGACATCATGATTTAATGCTTCAGTTCAATTCATTGTGGTGCTCCTTCTGATGTGCCGGTGTTGGCCACCGAGGGGCAGTATGATACGACTACGCGCAGTGATTAAAAGCTGCAATATGAGTTGGTTTGTCACAGTGGATGAAGAATAATATGTCTGAGAATTGTGATATTGTTTGTCTACATGTGTTGCTCCACAGTTGTGTACATTTTGTAAATCAGCATTTGCCAATCCCAGGTCTCTCATTCTGAAGGCCCAGGAATAGATACGCTGGTGGTGGTAATAGTAATAGTAGTAGAGTGAGCTTTCACAAATCTCTCTGCTGTCTTAATGGAAAATTTCAATATTTTGATGCCAGAATGTAGTACAATTGGTTTGAGACAAAAAAAAAATGGAGGGGCGGGGGTGCCCTCAAGGTAATTGAGTTCATTTGTCACTGCCTTCGTGTCAGCGTTGTTTAATTTACACCAGAGAAAGCAAGGCAAAAGCATACATGTCTCCCTTCAGAGGAAATGAGATTATTGGGGAGTGGTGTTCACAAGAAGACAAGTCGACAGGGCAGAGTGCTCCATCCAGTCCACAATTGCATGAACAATCCAATTAATGAGTGTTCCTTCATTTATTTCAGGGAATGACGTTAGACTGCGTGGAAATCTCTCTAGCGCGGGTGTTTGAGAGCGGCCAGGCTTACGTGGCCCTGTCTCGGGCTCGGAGTTTGGAGGGTCTGAGGGTTATGGACTTTGACCCGCGTGTGGTTCGAGCAGACCCAGACGTTCTTGTCTTCTACAAGAAGCTGAGGAAGGAGAGGCTGCTCATGCAGGTGAGTTAAGAAAGCCTGATCATTTTTTTTTTCAGTCCAATAACTTGCCCATGCCTGATTATAGAAGAACTTGAATGCCTTTGTATCAGTGTTTATTCAGTGC
>NW_017805742.1:29135-51407 GCF_001891065.2 Hippocampus comes
ATAAATTAAAAAAAAAAAAGTCAGATGTGGCAGCCAGTGTCTGGAAAGAGACGCTATGCTGGCATGACTACTTTAGAGTGCCTCGTTGTTGCGGCGCGGAAAATCCATGTGACAACTTCATGGGCTGTAGTACAGCCAGCAGGCTTAAAACATATATATTTTTGCTCCTGAAACGTGTGGTTAGGTGTAGATGTGATTTTATTTATTGTTTTTAATAATTTAAATTTGGCAGAGTTGTAAACACTATTCTCTGTGGTGCACCCTATTTAGGTTTTCACTTTATGACTTTGCTTTCGAGAGACACAGGAATGGCACTGTTCTTTTTACTCTTTGACATGAGACTGAAAAAAATAATCAATTTAAAAAAATCTTAATTTAATTTCTGTGTCTATAGAGTGCCATAGAGGACTACACTCTCCCAAGCAACAAAGACAACATCTGGTGAGAATAATTCTGCGCCAGCTGCACGTTTCTGCATCATCACTCGCCACTTTTCCGCCACCTGAGAAACTTGTTGTCACACTGCCATCATGTGTTCAGTTACGTCATGTTTTTAAACCCATGACATTTTACCCACCCTATTTATTGTGATTGTTGTACCAAATAAAGTTTTTATTTTCCGGTAACTCATTTAGATTTTTTTTTGTTTGAGGTTTGACCATTTTCATTTTATTCTATAGTTGAAGTACCCTTGTGCAAGACACCCAACATTTGAACGAACAAGCCTTTGAACTAACAAGGGGACCCACAATGAACTTGGCTACCAAAGACAACTTTTATTTCCCGTACTAGTCCAGAAAGAAAAAAATACAACCACAATCATGCATTAACAGAAGTGCTTGTTCTTTTTCTAAATACACTGACCACGATGAAATTCTGAAATCTTGAGTCCATACAAGCAGGACTTACTTTAACTATGTACAAACTGCCTCGTACAATACACGCAATGTACACAGTGAAACGTATGTCTCCATCCCGGGATCTCCATCCAATATGTATTAATCTAGAATAACAATTTGCAAGTACTCCTTTTACAGTCGTGGCATTTACGTTGATCACACAGCTTGCAGGTGGTCAGTGGGCAGATCATTTCACGTTGTGGAACAGTTTGTGGGATACCTGTGTAGACAAGGTGAATGAGGAGACATTAGGAGACACAGAAAGAATCCGGTATCTTCTCTGCTTGTTCTCTGCACACGTACACAGTGGTCGCGCGCATGCAGGAAGTCAAAGAGCTCTTCTGTGCATTCCTCTGTCGTGTTGGATTTGGAGTTGACGCGGGTCTCGCAGAGCTCCAGACGCTCCTTTAAGTGCACGCAGTGTTCCGTCTCCTCACACTTGGCACGGATTGTTTCTAAAGGGTCCTGGAGGAGACAAAAAAAAAGTGTATTGAGTTAAATACAATGCTAGCAAGTAACTTGTGAGTATCTGATTTATCACGTTTGATTAATTGAGTAGTTGGATTCTTTGTGTCCGCTTGGGGTCGCCGCATCCTCACGTTCTATCCAGTTGGTCCAAAATGCTGCTGCTCACCTTCACACATTAGCTCATAGGAGGGAGCACATAACTCCAATTCTGGCCTCCCTTCATTAGCTCCCTGCAGATTTTAGAGTTTATTTTCAAATTAATTTGTCTTTAAATCATTAAATGGTCTCATCTCAATTTAGCTCCCTGAACTCCTCCACCACTACCGGTCCGGTGCCACAGTTCAGAGAATGAAAGAATTTGGATAATTTTAAGTTAAACAATGGCTGTAAATGATGACTTGATTATTAAAATAGTCAAACTAATTTGATTATTTATCATTGGTCAATTGACAGATTCATGTTGACACCTCTACTTATTAGTTTGCATTCTTCCATTTCTGAAAATGTACTACACTGTAATCACATGCGGTAGCCAGCCACTCTGGGCAAAAATAAACCCTATTCTTGAAAACAACTTTTCAGGGTCTCTGCACTGATCATGGTCATTCCTATAAAATTTCTAACATGGTGATTAGGGACCGCTGAGGAAGCTTGTGTGTGGAATAGGGTACGGAGTCCCATCGTGATACATGAGTCAAACATTAGAACATACCACCAGGTCTGCCTCTTCTTCCTCCTCTTCCTCTTCAGAGGCATCTTCTTCCTGGTAAACAAGGGCGTTTAAAAAATGAATGAGAATGTTAGTGTCATGCATTTAAAGAAGGAACAAAAATACTACACCTAGACGTTCAAGAGTGATATAGGTAGCGGTCAGTGCAGCAAAATAAATATACACATTGAGGTTGTCATCTCGTTACTTTTTTGATGTCATCACATTTTGAACCCAACACCAGCCTGATTTATGAACCAATGAATGTGTAACCTTATCTACGGTGCAATACAGGTTGAGTCTTAAAACACACTCTAGCGGCATCAATTCCGATTTAGTCCTTTACCTCGTCTTCGGGATCGCCGGTTGTGAGCATTTTTCTTTCAAACACCATGATTACTACTCTTAAATTGTACAAAGACTTGCCAGAAACAACTTTAGTCCTTGAGCGCTTCCTTTTGCAGCCACCGTCGACTCGAGGACACAAGGGTCGGTCACTCACAGGAAACGTTGGGAAGGCTCACCGGAAACACCGCATCATTGGTCAAGTTACATTGACCGATGTTACTATAATCCAATTGAATACGGACGTTATGTTTAGTGTCCCACCTACTCCAAGTAACGTCATCCAGAACCATGTGTAGACATAGGAGTTTCGCGCCGGACAGAGATAACTGACGTACCTCAAACAATGGCGCTGTGTTCGGATGTTCGATTTTTAATGCGAAAAATTCGAGATTTAAGATGTTTCACGTCCAGAGGGCATCGAGTCAAAGGGAAATGGGTATGTGTAAAACGCGACTCATACCATGTAACTCTGACGAGCAAGAGATGTATGCAGCTGTCAGGTACGAGTCCGAAAGTTAAGACATGTAATGGTGACATTCTAGTCTGAAACGCTTAGTTGGAAAAAAAATAAGATCAATGTCGGTTGAGTTCAGAAAACTATGACCAATCGTTAGCAAAATTAATAAACACATCTCTAAACAAATCTCTCAAAATATCAAAACAATCGTCACAGTACAGTATTCCAGTCACGACAATATTAGAAACACTTTTTAGTATTAGGGTGTGAAGTTCCACACGACTGAAAGCTCCCATTTAATTTCTGGTGGTGTCCCTTTAAGCACTTGATTTTGAAAGCTGTTCAGACCCTACTTCATTTTTTCTGTATTAGGTTGTGAAGTTCCACACGACTGAAAGCTCCATTTAATTTCTGGTGGTGTCCCTTTAAGCACTAGATTTTGAAAGCTGTTCAGACCCTACTTCATTTTTTGTTGACAGGCTACTTCTCGCCCCAAGTACCCACCTACCACTTTAGCCTTGCAGCATTTTGACGTCACTTACAGCAGTCAGCTGGGACATCTCTGGCCATCGGTTCGAGTTGCTTTGCTTTCGGAGAGAAAGTACGGCGCCCTGCTTAATAATTTCTCCTTAAATGATGTAGAGGAAGATCTCGCATCCCAAGGATGCAGAGACTTCGTCACAGACACAGACAGAAAAGGTGGGTGTGAAGCAATGCAATCAATCTTCCTGTATTGAAACTATCAAGTAACAATTTATTTGTGTTAGTGTCTAAAAAGGCTTTCTGTTCTTCTGCTGGAATGTTTTTTTTTTTTTTTTTTTGGGAGCATTTTTAGTTATCTCCAATTGATTGTGTCTGCAGAACATGTTAGCATGGAACAAGACCCAGAAGTGGAATTCAGTGAAACGTCTGATTCTACATCTGTGGAGCAACGTGACACTTTCGGGCAGCATCAGTTATCGCAACCACACCTCAGCCCTACCATCAAGTGTTTTGTCTTTCCAAGAGGAGATATCACTCGTTTCAAGCCTGCTAGGTGCGATTATTGATATATTGTATGTTGGATGTGACAGAGTTACTGAATTGTAGTTCAAGCCCGCGAGCATTTTTACTTGGTCTCAATTCTGTTTTGCCCCCTTCAGACCAGACTCCTCCGGGTTATTGGGCTACTACTTGATGGATGCGGCGTCAGTGTTGCCTTGCCTTGCACTCGATGTTCACGCGGGACACAACCTGCTGGACCTTTGCGCTGCCCCAGGAGGCAAGACTCTCGCTTTACTGCAGACCCAGGCCATTAGTAAGATAACGTCGTTTTTCTGACACACTCTACAGGGTCTTCCAAAATATTTCCATTGCAATCTGAATATCATATATAGTTTTCCTTGTTGTCTTCCCATTGCTCGTGCGTGTTATTATTCATCATGGAAAAAAAAGTGGAACTTGAAACTAATATTAAATTGAAACCTAGCTAGTTTTTACACATCTCATTAAAGTTTGACATAATTTGAGCAAGAATTAAGTTCATCAGTGGTTCTAAATGTGTGTGACACTAGTGGTATGTGGAAAAGGTTTTTGTTGAATTGACTTACTTTTATTATTTTTTTTTCATTCATCTGTACATTCAAGGGTTTTTGTGTTTGAATGATTCCTCTATATCTCGGACATCACGACTAAAGAAGGTGCTCCAAAGTTACCTCCCGAAAGAACTTTTAACCCGTGAGAAGCTTCGCATCACTTCCTTCGACGGCACCAAATGGGGAGAAATAGAACAAAATACTTTTGACAGAGTAAGGCTCTTTGCGTTCATCTTTGCATTGCATTAAAAGCTCGCCAGTCATACCGCTCACACTTTGTTCTCTTGGGTTTTTATTTTAGGTCCTTGTGGATGTTCCCTGTACCACAGACCGACATTCCCTCATGGAGGACGACAACAATATATTCAGTAAGAGCAGAACGGGCGAGAGGCGAGGATTGCCGCAGCTACAGTTGCAACTCCTGCTGTAAGCGCATGACGCACATTTTTCACACGCCATCTCGGTAGAGCTGTGACGATTGTTTCTAGGGCAGTCACTGGCAAAATGCCGTGGTTGGTTATCACTTTGAATCCATGGATTTAAAATGATATGAGTACAAGTCAAGGAGAAAATGTCTGTAAACTAAAGACAAATATGTCGTCTTGCAGGGCGGGAGTGGTGGCAGCGTGTCCGGGTGGGGAGATCGTTTACTCCACCTGCACGCTTTCTCACATCCAGAATGTTGGTGTGGTCGAACAAGCCATCCACTTGGCACGGGAGAATCATGGCATCCATCTTAAGGTCAGTATAAGTCAGGGCTGGGGAACTCTGGTTCCGCAAGAGCCATATCCTCCTTGTTTTAGATCCCTCCCTACTCCAACAGACCTGATTCAAACGATCAGCTCATCAGCTGTAGAAGCCTGAATCAATCATGGTGAATTGATTGGCTCTCGAGGAACCGGAGTTCCCTACCCCTCGTGCAGGCCAACACACGCAGCACAAAAGTGTAGAGGAAGATGATCGTCTGGTTCAATTATGAGGGCGTATCTTTGGACTTGACTTTAGTTTCTCCCTGTATAGGTGGTTGACCTGCGGCCACTCGCACACATGTTCCGGAATACCTTTCACTTCGCTTCTGACGTCCAACTGGGTGAGCTGGTCATCCCTCATTTAGCTGCTAATTTTGGACCCATTTATTTGTGTAAACTGAAGAGGCTCTCCTAGTGTAGGATTATGTGGTTGGACACTAAATGACCTTGGTACACTTACATTTTACACATATCGGCATGAACTTTTTCTGTGTGCGTGTGTGTGAATATATGAATGTGCTGTGCATTTAGCTCATCACAATAAAATCCCAGGCAAGAGTAATGTGCAAGTAGCGAGCCGGAGAGTAATTTGGAGTGCCTCGTGCAAGGACTTAATCTTCCATTTGCTATCCTTGAGGAAAGATAACAACGGTCGCAAAGTTCAATACACAGAAAACTTTATTGGCCTATATAAGGCGCCTTTATAAAAGGAGATTTCAAAATGGTGAAAAATCAATCCAAACCAAAAAAAGAAAAAAAGCAACGGGATTCTTCGTGTTGCACAGTTTGCAATAGTGGTACACAGGCTCCCTCTCATGGTTTGCAAAAGAATTACTGGATTTAATGCAAATGAAATTTACAAATAAAACACACAATACAATCAAACATAAGATTATAAAAGGGGATTTCAAAATGCTGAAAAATCAATAAAAAAACCAAAAAAAAAAAAAAAAAAGCAACGGGATTCTTCGTGTTGCACAGTTAGCAATAGTGGTCCACAGGCTCCCTCTCATGGTTTGCAAAAGAATTACTTGATTTAATGCAAATAAAATTTACAAATAAAACACACAATACAATCAAACATAAGAATGCACCGTGAAGCATCTTGTTTTCACTTTTTTTTAATCCAGTACTGTATATATTTCCAATTATTTTTTTTTCTTGTAAATACAGTTCAGTTGTATTTAACTTAAGTACAACAAGTTTGTATTCAAGATGACTTTGTTTTAAAAATGTCAGTCTTATTTAACTCATCAGCAATACATTTTTAATTGAAACATTGAAGTTGGTATTTTCCTATATTGAAGCGCCATAATAATGTTCAAACTACATCATGTTACAGTGGCTCGCAAAAATAAATACACCTTTAAAGAATAAAATCTCATTTTTTATGAAAAAGCCTACTGTGTTTCTGTATTTAAACATTGGCTTTTATGATGAAACAAATACTTGTGCATCTCTGGGTTTTAAGGATTTGTACTTTTGTGTTTTATTGGTAGACAATTTTGCTGAATTATTTTTCAAAAAAAAATCCACGTTTTATTGCTTTTTGTTGTTGTTTTCGCAGTCTCGTAATACCATCAAAATACAGTAAATTGTCAAATGGATTTTGTATTGTGTATTCTTTGCCCACTAGAGGCCACTAACGGCCTTCCTGTAAATTTGATACTCGATAAAATCAGCAAGTCCAGCATTTTCTCCTTCTCTCTGTCACATGGTCAATTCAAGATTAATATACCGGATAAGAAATCACATACACGCATTTCTCTTGCAAAAAAAAAAAAGGGCACCCTCTTTCTGCTCCCGATTTAAGGACGACTGCCGATCCATCAGATTTCTGCCTGATAATATAGCAGGAGGTCATAATGAGCATGCAAGGCAATGACTTATTTGACCGCTTCCAAGTCTGCGCCGCTATCATTAGAGCGTCGCATCGACTTTTGTTTTGCATTGACATCACTCAGAGGTGAAATGTACCCTAATGTGAGCTTCGGAGAGGTGTCTCACATTTTCCCATCACACCACAGATGACCCTTTATGTTCTCTCGGCCAGGCAATGTAGCATGAAAAAGGTGTGAGAGTGCGTGTGTGTGTGTGTGTGTGTGTGTGTGTGTGTGTGTGTGTGTGTGTGTGTGTAGAATGCAGAGGGAATTAATGACACATAAAAACTATTTTTGTATTGACTGCTTTTCGTCTCCGGGGGCCTAGAGTGCCCGTTCACATCTCTTGTGATTACCTAAACGTATTGTAAATATGTGTTTCCTATGGGCCCTTCCATAAATTTACATCTTTTAACACTCAGGAGACGGCATGCTGTTAGAGATCAGTTAGCGCTCCTTTCTGCTTGTCTCGACTTTATTGAATTGGCCAATGAGCCGCTGTGCGGTTGAGTCTCTGTCTATAAGCTTGCCGTAGACAGACATATGCCATGTATTAAAAAAGACAAATATCATGGTTTTAAGCTTGTGAGGACTGCATTCGCAATTTCTCTGATGCCTTTTTTTTTCTCAATAAAGATGCAAAACGTTCTCATGGTCTTACAAAGAGTGCCTCTGAACAAATATATGACAACTCATCTTTTCCACTAAATTATGTCTGTGTAATCAGATTGTGACCATGTTACTTTTTCTTGGGCTTTTTTTTTTTTTTTTTGAGGAAGTTAAAACCTAAAATGTAACAATAATCACGGGCATGCTGAATATTCTTTATACTTTGTGAAGACTGATAAATATTGCTGCAGCTGTGTGAGAAGTTTGTGACCGTCTCCATGTGTATTTGTGTGTCTAGTATTCTGCCCCCAGGTGGACATTGTGCGCACACCAGAAGGAGCAGCACAATGTCCGTTAAATTGGGGCAAAAAAATAAATCTAACATGAATACTTTACTTTCTGTTTATTTACAGTGGACCCCCCCCCCCACACATACCCATAGAGTCACATATTTGTGAATATTGTAAAATATTATTTTTTGGGGGGGGGGGTTGTCTTTCTTCCCATTTTGTCCCATTTTTCATGGAAAAGTGAATGTTCATCAAGCAAGCAAAAATGTTATTATTCCCCCAATGCATTTTAATGTGAGTCACTTATACATTTTCACCATTCCCGGGTCCACTCGGTTTTATTCCTTCATGTTGTCCTAAACTACAATATTCCAGAGCGCCGTTTTTCATTTGTTGCGAATGGCATTTACATTCATTTCTAAGGGAAAAAAAATCTGCAAATTGGTGAATGCAGGAGTCCACTGGATATCCTTTCTGAACCCAGTCCCTCCTTTCTGACAATTTTTTTTTTATATTGTAAATGTGTTTTGTTGTACCATGTGTCATTTTACCAAGAGCAATTCTCCTGATCTAGCGACAAACTTTTTTTAGAGTGCGTGCGTCTTTTTCAGAGGCCCACATTAGAAATGCAACCGTAAATTTAGTCTGAAGCCAGATTAGAGAGCGACAGAATGGAGGTTTTTCTTCTCTCTAAGAAGATTAGCCGGGAGGGGCGAGATGGCAGTCGGGGTGTTTAAGAAAGAAAAAAAAAAAAAGACAAGAAGAAAATAGAAGATGAGCTGGAACTAATGGAGGGTGGGCCAGGATGCAGTTCAGCCACCTGTTGTTCTTTATTGCTTCTCCATAACTTTTCTGTATCATTACTTCCAAAGATTCGAGACGAGAGTTAGGTGCTTTGCGTTCCGTTGGGTATTGTTTACTCATGGGCATGTTTAAGCCTTGCAGCTGCGGTCCAGATTGTTCTCCCCTTTTTAAGTTCCTGCGGGCGGTTTCCAGGAGAGCTTTGATGTGTATCTGGCCAATGCACACTATTAGAGGGATTTCCCGGGGCCTGACAGCTCAGATAATATGCTGCGAAATGGCCATGCCAGTGAGCTAAAAGAATGCTGGAAACAGGATTAGGATCATTTTCTGGCAGACCTTGTCACCTTCTCAATCGGCCGTGGTTTCTTACGCTGGCACTTTCCTTTCTGGCTATTGTTAAAACCTTTAAGGGAACCATGGAGAGGAGGCAGAGAGGGAGAGAGAGAGAGGCATTGAGTGAATGGTACACTAAGATTTTTGTATTGGGAGGTCTGCTCCGAGGCGTTCTGAATGTAGCGCTGGTCCTCCGGGGGCTTGTACATAAACTTTCTAGCATTACTTTATGGTGTATGTGCTGCATTAGTTCCCTGTTGTGCTGGATCTGGCATCGAAAATTATTCAGAATACTCGTTGTAATAGAGTACAAGTGGGAGTAAATCCCACTGTGTGCCAGTCATCAGTAAATCGAAAGTCTTAACTGTTTCTAAAGTTTCAAGTGACGAAAATCAAGCAGGTCATGTACTATAGCTTCTGAACCTAATTTCAAGCAACTAATTTGATTTAAACATCATGTAAAGTGAAAACAAACATCTTTTAAATTTGGCGTGCCACACGGAAGAGTATTAAGAACCTTAAAAAATAAGAAGAAGAACTCAAGCAGTTGCCTCCGGTGTTGAACCTTATGGGCGTGTCCGCTAATTGCGCTGATATCACATACCGCTCACCTGTCGACTCTCAATCAAATACTGCATTTGAAAATGGGTGCTACTTTGTCTAGCATCTTTCTTAAGACTACATATAACTACCGCACGGAAGAGTATTAAGAACCTTAAAAAGTAAGAAGAACTCAAGCCGTTGCCTCCGGTGTTGAACCTTATGGGCGTGTCCGCTAAATGCGCTGATATCACACACTGCTCACCTGTCGACTCTCAATCAAACACTACATTTGAAAATGGGTGCTTCTTTGTCTAGCATCTTTCTTAAGACTACATATAACTACTTGTTTGATTCGCAAAAATAGATCCACTTCAAGTGTCCGGTGGCTGGAAAATGTGGCTTTTTCACATCGTGACAATGAGCCACTCTCGAACGGTCACGGCAGTCTGAAGCTCGCGGTCCACATGTTGGCTGTCTGTCGGACTTCAAAAAAAAAAAAAAAAAAAATCCTTTCACCTGCTCACTCTTCCACCTTTCTCTGTATGATGTGCATGTACTCACTGCTGACAACGAGGCACTCTAAAACGGTCACGGCAGCGGATTATCCGAAGGGAAATTCATTTTTGGGGTTTAGGCATAGCTCGCTAAGTGCACATCGCAATTGTGCCAGATAACAAAGGCACTCTAGTTCTTGCGCAGTGGCGGAGGGAGCGACTTGTTTCAGTTCAAAGTTGTGTCATTGGGCTCCGTTTTAGCCACAGCCACAAAAATCAGGGTAACTGAAACCTATGTTAATGCTGAATTTCTCATTCGGTCTCTGTCTTACACGCCAGAAAATAGTGCGGGTGTACCTAATGAAGGGGCCAGTCGGTGCGGGTGTTGTGTATGTGGCTTTAGTGGTGAAAAGCAGCCTGATCCAGCTTCAAGGGCACTTGACCCTGCAGCAGGACAATCTTTAGCAATCCCTGTTCAGCCCGCGGGCATGTGTGTTGTAATGTGTGTGTGTGTGTGTGTGTGTGTGTGTGTGTGTGTGTGTGTGTGTGTGTGTGTGTGTACATGCGAGAACATTTGGGACTGGAGTAGTGTGTTATGTTAACTGGTCTCGGGCCTCTTGGGAGAAAATCATGGCGTGTACCTACACAGGCTGCGGATAACAAGGACATGAGAGAACATTTGGGACTGGAGTAGTGTGTTATGTTAACTGGTCTGGGCCTCTTGGGAGAAAATCATGGCGTGTACCTACACAGGCTGCGGATAACAAGGACATTCACGATGTGATCATATCAGAAATGTAGTCAGAATGCCCTTGGATGAGAACACATGCTTTATTTATTTATTTTTTTAAATGGGTGTGATGTAATGAAACACAACAAGGTCGGGGTGATGTGTTATACTCCCATTAATGCTGCTAATCGGGTCACCGCATTATCTCAGCTTGCTTTTGTACATTTTTTTTTTTTTTTTTGCTTAATTCATGATCATATCAGAAATTGCTCCAAGCAATATTATTTACACAGTAGAAGGAGCAATGTCGTTTTTGCGCTGGAAGGGCAAGGCCGCATTTTAGGGGATGTCCCAATGTCTCCCCATATGTGTTTGCGTGTGTAAGAGTGTGTGCGTGTGTTTAGTTAGCAGCGGGTGGGTGGGGTGGGGGAGGGTGCATTTTGACAAACCATGCTGTTAAAGATATAATAGCAGCATAATCACCGCCCCAGGCCGTCATTCTTCAGGATAATGGCCCGCTTATTCATTGGGGACGGCTTATGGCTCCCCTTTTTTTTTTTTTAAATTCAAACCACTTTTCACTCATCGGAAGATTTTCTATGTTTTGGATCGTTTTGTTTTTTTGT
Source organism: Hippocampus comes (assembly GCF_001891065.2). NCBI lineage: Eukaryota > Metazoa > Chordata > Actinopteri > Syngnathiformes > Syngnathidae > Hippocampus > Hippocampus comes. The sequence continues at coordinate 40,649 of NW_017805742.1, forward strand.
TTTTTTTTTGGGGCCTTTATTGCATCCCTTCATCATCTCTGGGATGACTAATTTCCTCCTGTCGCCACTCTGCAGCGAATACTGAATTACTGTCCCGCTTCACTCTACAAATGGTAATTGCAGCCCCGATGTTAAGTCGAAAAAATGAGTCACATTTATTTCAGGTGCTAGGAATTAAAAAGATTTAAGTGTTAAGGTTTAAAAATAAAAAATGAAGCACATTTTTTTGCACAATAAATTATAAGAGTAACTAGAATAAAGCTTGTGGGGAAATCTGTGCACAAGATGTCATAACATCACAATTAATGTCGGAAAGTGCTTTGTATAAAGTAAAAATGAAACGTTGGAAGAACTTTAAAAAAAATGTAAAGTGTGACAGCTAATTTCTTAAGTGTGACTGAGTGTAAATAATTTAGTGTAACGTGAAACGTCAAAGTTCTTCATATCGATTTATGTCTTAGTTGGCTAAATTGAACAATATTAACATGAATGAAATCCTGAAATAATGCTGATAATAATGAAACAAACGCACCCTGCAGACAAGTTTCCAATATAAACATCTTCAAGCAGTTTTTTAAAATTTATTTACAGATATTTTTCAACAACACAAAGTCAACACTGTTTGGGAAGAGGAAAGGAAACATTTGTCCTCTACATTTTACATTCTAATCTATCTACCACATACCGCGGGACCAAATTGTGGACAAAGACGCAGGGACAAACGGCAACAGTCGAACAACCGCACTCAAACAGAACATTGAAGTCTTCAGGCCCAATCAATCGCTGAAATGATTTTTGCCTTCTTCAAGCTTTAGTGTCCCAATGCAGAAAACAAGAACACAGCTGCCGGCACTCAAGTCCAGTTTGGCTTCTTTCGAATCAGTTCCAAAAGCAGAACCATTAAATTGATCGATCCATAGAGGGGGAAGGGGCAGGTGGGATCAGCAAATACAATCTTACAGCTAAAAAGACTTACAGGAGTACATCAGTTTTATAACATAGTACAGTTTTTACAATTATTAAGATAGATTTTATATTTCACATATTAAAATAATGTGTGTGTGTGTGTGTGTGTGTGTGCGTATGTCTGCCCATTAAATAGCTAAATTGCTCACTTTTAATGATGCCGATGGTGGCTTTCTTTCCATGTATGCTGTCATGCCTGACAAGTTGCGTCCACTATACAGTACATTGCAAGTGTTCAAGTATTTTTTTTTGTTTCTTTTCAACAGCTTTTCACAAGATATATCTGGAGCCCGAGTCATGACATGGAGGGGGTGCGGGGGGGTGTAGATTGCTCATTAAACCGTGACCACAACATAGATATAAAAATGAGTGTGAAATACGAGTTTGCGGCCACAAAATAGGTACAACGCAAGTCCCAAAGTCATTTTTTGGGAGGTTTAATATCCTTCCCATGAACAACGTGGACGTCTGGGTGAGCAAATGGAGAGCACCTGCATTAAACACTGTCTGAGGTCACCAAGTCGAACCTTTGCTATGGAGCCACAGCTAGTTTGTAGCCGTCAACTAATATTTTGTGCATATGTGATACTTTTTATCATGGCCACAAATGAGTATTTTGTGTGCACGTAATACATATTTCGTGGCCAAAAAATAGTATTTTGTGGGCACATGATACCTTTTTTTTGCGGCCACAAATTATCATTTGGTATGCATATTATATATTTATCATAGCCATAAATGACAATTTGATCAGCATATTTCATGGCCAAAAATGTGTTTTTTGCACGTCGTATCCATTTCATGTCCACAAATTGGGGGGAAAAAAAACTTTCTATGTATATTGCAGCAGTGATTTAAAACAAAAAGTTCTGTGTCATGTCTGAGGCTATGTAACTTTTATCTTCCGATCACCACGCTGGATCCCTCAAAAAGTGCCTGATATATTCACATTAATTTTGTAAACATCACATGTTCTTGTTTAACTTTTTTTTTTAAGACTTAAATCATCAGCGTCCTTGAGTCAAAGCGTTCCCTTTGTGTTTGTTCACTTCTCATATTCTTTCCCCAAGGTTTCACTGATTTTTTTATCTCGAGTTCAAAGCAGCAGCCGTTGATGCTTCTTCACTAAGTTGTGCATGCCGTCCCCCCTTTCCTCGCTTTGTCTACGCGAGGAGGAGAACATTTAGCTTCAGACGCTGACCGAAGCTTTCCATCCAAGTGGAACTCTCAGTTGGACAAGGTGTCTAGTCCCAAGGAGGCGGCATGCTGTTTGGCCCTCAGCCGCAGGTTCTCAATGCTGGTGGTCTTGCTGTTGTGGCTGCTCAGTCCCCCCGCGGCCGACGCCTGCAGCAGCGGGCTGTTCCAAACCTGCTGGGCATGATGGGACAGCGACTGGTAGTAAGACTGGCAGGGGAGAGTGCCTAGCGGCGCCGGGGGCATGTTGACGTTCATCCCCAGGTAGGGGAGCGAAGAGGGGGCGGCCAGGTCGAAAGCAGGGTAGTGCACTAGGTTGTTGGTGGCGGCCATGTGCTGGCGGAACTGCTCCTGCAGGCGAAACAGGCTCAGGGGGGAGGAGGAGTACGAGTGGTTCTGGGAGAGCGGACCGGCGCCGCCACCGCCAGCCAGGCCGCTGCCGCCGCTGGACGAGGAGGTCGTCACGGACGGAGAGACGAGAGGTGAGTCTGTACACAGAGAAGATCACTTTAGAAAAAAAAAATCATTCATTCATGGATACTTTCCTATTGACGTTCACAATTTGCAGTTGTTTAGATAGTGTTCAGAGTTTGTGAAAGGACGATCGCCCAGTCCCACCAATATTCCCTTCGTTGTATACATCTCAATCTCAGCCAAAATTGGGATTGCTTGCTTCAATTTTGAAGTTAGCAAATCATCTTTTGACTGTGTAAACTTGAAAGGAACCTCCGTATGATTCCGAATGTGGCCTTGTTTTTTTCTGTCGCGCATCATCGTTTTATCATCATAATAATGATAAGGATGAAAACAATCAGATAATGTGATACAGTAAGAGACAGCATTTGGTAATATTTCTGAATGAAGGGTGAGATTCAGCAACGGCGGGATTATTTTTCTGAAATGTCATCGGTATAAATGGCAGCACGGTAAAAACCATATTGCGGAAGCATACGTAAATTAAATTTAAAAACTAAATGAAAATATCTTTAAAACCTGATGAGGTAGAAACAAGTAAAGACATTTTTAAAATCAATATGAAAAAGAATTTTCAGGACACATAAAGCCACCTCTGATTAAAACTTGCTGTTGATCAATATGTGTGCTCAGTCCTTGTTAGGTGAGCAGGAACATAATCCAGATGATTTTGGGCGACAGTTGGATTACAACCTGCACTGTTCATTGCTTATTATTATTAGTATTATGAATGTAAGAAAACTTTTATTTGTCTCACAATGGAGAAATTCCCAATTTTTACTCAATTTATCTAACTATATATATAAAATGATTATTTTTGAGTGCTACAGTGAACCCTCACCTATTTGAGGTTTGCTATTTCCGAATTAACCTATTTGCATTTTATTCTGTTGACCCTATCCTCAACTTTTCAAGCTCTTTTCTAACGCGCTGAAATACTACAAGGCGCTCTAAAGCGGCCACACCAGCATGAAACCCCTGTGCACATACTGGCTGTCACGTTGGAGTCCCAACCACCACATCACAATCCTGCTCTTCCCTCTTTATTCTCTCCACTATGCACGTGCACTCATAGCTGACAACAAGGCACTCTAAAGCGGCCGAACCAGCCCGAAGCCCCAACCCACATGCTGGCCTTCAAGTCAGAATTTTAAAAAATTATTTTTCTCCCCTCTTTGCTATTCTACATTTCTCTGCATAAAGACCAAGCATTCACGACCAACAACGAGGCACTCTTGAGCATCCACACCAGCGGGCTATCAAAATGGAAGTTGCATTTTCAGGGTGCATGGTTTTCAGTCTTTGCACATGCTTTCAGCAATTAGCTTCCAGCATGTATGAAATATTTAAAGACAAATGTTTTTCTCACTTGAAATGTTCTTCTCACCTGCTTTAGGGCTGAGTCTTCTGCAGGGTGAAGACACGTCTCCCGGTGTCAGCGCTCTCTCGCTGTGCTGACATTTATTCTCATCCTCCTTATCTGTGGCGTTGTCCTCCGTCGCAGACTCGCTGCCGGACTGCTCGGCCGACGTGACATTCAGTTCCATGTCCGGCGGGACCGGGCGCACCGCCGGACCTTCTGTGTCCAGAGAAGCGGAGGTGGATGGAGGTAACTGCGGGTCAGGAAGGACGGTGGGGGAGGGTGCAGGAACGTCCTCCTTCTCAGCTCCTCCTTCGGCGCCCGTTTCCTTCTGTTTCTGCAACTGCTCCTTCTGGAGGCTGCGTTGCTTCTTGCGGAACTTGGCTCTGCGGTTCTTGAACCAAACCTGGTGATGAAGCAGACGATGCATTTGGTGAGTGCTGTTTTATTGGCTCAATATCAAGTGTTCAAATGAACAATCGTCACACTGTTGAGTGAACTCTAAATTTCAAGGCAACGATTTTTTATCAAATTTGAAGTTGGGCAATTCAATAAAATAGTTTTAAGTTTTGCTCATGTGAAAATTGGATTTCCCGTATTTGCAACAAATCAACAAGAGGAAACAGAACTAATTGTCCTTTGTATTGCCCCCCCACCCCAACCTTAAAGATGTACCGCTAAATCAAAACAACTTGGTTGCCTTGTTGTGCGAACTAACACCGTTGTTTAAAAAAAAAAAAATGTCAATGATTTACATTCTAAAGTTGCCCAAACCTAAACTACTGTTTTAGCCCCCCTCAAAAATACAATTTGTGTTTTTCACAGTACGGACAATTTCTAAATTGTTCCTGAATGTTGAACACAAATTCACAATACTGTCAGGGACATAAACAGCATGCTGTACACATACAGTATTTCTATAAACAGAGAGGCGTCTTTCTATACAGGATACATATTTGACCTCCATGCATTCTATATTAAAACATTTAAAGTCATGGTACACTTTTACGAACATCTTTCAATATAGTACAAAGCATAATGTGTGCAACTTGTTTACGCACCAAATGCTTGGACTTTGAAACAGGCCTTAAAAACATGTAATGAACTATATACAGACACAAAAAAATTTTATATATAGATGTGTAAGTGCACAGTGTGTGCGCGCAAGTTGCCCAAACCTAAACTACTGTTTTAGCCCCCCTCAAAAATACAATTTGTGTTTTTCACAGTACGGACAATTTCTAAATTGTTCCTGAATGTTGAACACAAATTCACAATACTGTCAGGGACATAAACAGCATGCTGTACACATACAGTATTTCTATAAACAGAGAGGCGTCTTTCTATACAGGATACATATTTGACCTCCATGCATTCTATATTAAAACATTTAAAGTCATGGTACACTTTTACGAACATCTTTCAATATAGTACAAAGCATAATGTGTGCAACTTGTTTACGCACCAAATGCTTGGACTTTGAAACAGGTCTTAAAAACATGTAATGAACTATATACAGACACAAAAAAAAAAAAGTATATATAGATGTGTAAGTGCACAGTGTGTGCGCGCCCACCTGCACGCGGGCCTCGGGCAGGTTGGTGCACATGGCCAGCCGCTCCCGCATCACCACGTCGGGGTAGTGCGTCTTCTGGAAGGTCTTCTCCAGGGCCTCCAGCTGCTGAGCGGTGAAGGCCGTGCGGCTCCGGCGCTGTTTGCGGTGCTGAGAGCCGTAACGAGCCTCCAGGATGATGTCTTGAAATGCGCAGCCGTTGGAAGACAAAACATTCCCCGTTTGATTTCACAGTCTGGCGACCACCGACGTATGTCTTTTTTGAATTTACCATTCAACATTTGGGGGTGGGGGGCATGTCCTGTAATCCGTGCCACCATTTAGTCATTTTTCTTAGCATTTCAATCATCGATGTTGTGGTCGCAATATAATTTCGCCCAACGTCATGCGTCGTCAGCGTGAGCGAGCGTGTACACAATTACCAGCGAGACGCTCGGCCAAGGTGAGCGCGTGCACGGAGGGCCTGTAGTCGGGCGCGTGCTGCGCCTGTTGCGCCGCCTGCTGGTGGAGGTTGTACATGGCGCTCAGGGAGTTCATGGCGTGCAGCGAGTAGCCGTTCACGCCGTAGTGCTGCATGCTGTGGGGAAAATGCAGAGAGGAAAGGAGGATGGAGGCTGCCTTTACAATCCCCCCCCCCCGACCCCAACCGTTTTTTTTGGAAATGACGCACTCGAGGGCCACCCCGGTGTTAATGCGTGCGCCCCGACAAACTTGTTATCCATTAACATCCAATTATGGCATTGCTCATTCCATTAATTATACAAAAGGCTTTTAATTGGGGGCAATTACCACTCGTTGCCATAATGAACCGTAGCGGATGCCTTCCTCACGAATGTATTCAGTGATCCCCCTCAGAAGCCCAATCCCCAAGGAAAATGCTTGCTTTGACAGATCAAGACGTTGATTAACCATCTGTAGGATAATAAAAAAAAGCGATACGATACGGCTATATGAATTTCTTTTTTTTAATTTAATTGGCTCGAATGACGCAACTTGTCCGACGCTTGCATTTTACCTAAAATCCAATCCAATATTCTTTCACCAGGGAAGAATATTTTGGTTGTCACTAACCGGCCTACAACATGCTCGATGGACCGCTTGAGGACACGATTAGATATGTATTAGAATTAGATATGTATTACTATGGAGGAGAGTGACAGAAGGGGAACTCTCCAAAGCCCAAAGCACTGCTTCAATGGCATCAGATTAAAAAAAAAAAAAGTGCTACATAAAGTATTAGTACATGAATTCTTATCCTGCAGGCAATACTGTATATATTTAATTTTCTATAGCGTCATTATTTTTGTTGTTTTATCCACTTGCCGCGGACAACTAAATGAGATCTGTAGTACACGAGTTTAAAAAAAAAAACGTCGACGATAACCCTTTGATGACATTGATATAAATGTACATGTTTTGGGATTATTTAGTTATTTTTGTACGCGGTTTTGCTGAACTGTCCTGTATCTTTCTAGTTCAAATATTTTGGTTACCTATTTTGTAAATGTATAATTTTAAAAATCATATTTAATATTATATATATCACAACTTTTTCATATTACCATATAATTTATCGAATTGCGAATTTCTCCATTGTGAGACAAATAAAGCTTTTCTTATCTTATAGTGGGCCAGTTTTATTATTTTTGTTTTTTTTTTTTGGGAGGGGGGGGGGTGTTCTGTGTAAATGAATTTAATGTTGTGACCGGGAAGTGCAAGTGTCGAGTGAAAAACAATCTCAAGCGCCACTGTAGCGAATGCTATTGTTGTTTTTGTGACAGTGGTGGTTGTCAGAATAATTATTTTTATATTATTAGCATAGGAGTATGACAGGAGTTCATATTTCACACGATTCTAACATAAGTTTGGGGAGTACTTGGGGCACTTTTCGAGTTTTTGCAGGGTTTTTTATTTTTATATTATTATTGTTTTTGTGTTTGTTGTCATTATAATTAGTATGGAACTTCCGTGTGTGTTTTGTGAGTGTGTGTGTGTGTGTGTGTGTGTGTCCATTCGGCGGCTGTTCGGGGGTCTCGAACAACTGATGGATGTGATCAGAGGGCAGTGGGGAATCGTTTAATTCGCCGGGACAGAAGGTGCTTCGCTAAACATTTACTTTCCTCCCTCAAGTATTTGACTTGAATGCCCTGCAACCCCCCTTTCCCTCCCTCCCTCCCTCCCCTCTCTAGCGGCCTCTTATCCCATCGCCCCCTGGCAACGTTTTGGCTGAGATGTATGGCTTCTCCGCGGGTCAAAATATGCATGTTGATCCCCATTTGGCTCCCCGTCTAATGGAAGTGCAAATAGGTTTCGACTGCGAGGCCCTCCATTTATCATCAACGCTGACACATTCACGGCGGAGGGCCCTTTTTATGCAATAGTTGAGAATTCCGAGTGTACTTTTAAATGCTTTCGGGGTGACAGAGTCATTGAACGACAGCCGAGTGCATCGCACAAACTCGCGGTTCTCGGTTCCGGTTGCGCAAATATTTATTTGCGGCAAACGGAGCGCGATGGTGGATCGCGGAGGGCCGCGATGTTGTCACGCATCAAAGCGGCTTGCGTGAGCGCTGCGGGCGGGCGGGCTGCGCGATGCTTCGATTAGCAAAGCGTCATTATGGAAATTGGCGTGTACAGTGTGCACGTCTTTTGATCCGAGTAAATGAGGAAAAATTGTATTTGGCGAGCAGCCCTCAGGGCCCGGCAATCTGCTCTGCGCCCGGGACGGTCACATAGGGTCAAGACTCGCTTTTCTTTTACCGTCCGGATTTGCAATGCGGAGCTTAAAGGTCATTTTAATATTTCGTAATTTTTTTAAACTATACTTTCAAGATAGCAATGGAAAAAAAAAACCCGGAACGAGCTTGGTCAGTTTGACCCAACTTTGAGTTGTTTTGATATAAAAACAACCAAATTTTCTTTTTTTTGGCGTGGGGGGGGGGGTCTAATTGACCCATTAGCTGGGTCATTCCATGTTTTGGCCAACGCTGTTTTTGACGCAGCACTTTTCAGAGTGTGGAAATGGGCAGAATTTGAAAACGTGTTTTTTTTTTAACGTTTTCCCCAAAAATATTAATCTAAAGATATGTATGGTTAAATTGACTATTTTCCTGAAAATGGATTTTAATATAAACAAGCTCTGCAAGTTATCGGGGACTTTCTGACATTTTGGACTCTGAAATACTTATTTGGAAATTCAAAAATGAACCGAGAAAGATGTTGTAATACAAATGATCTAATTTCTTAATCCCGAGCATCTCAAATGATCATTCTAAGAAGACATTCTATATATTATGAATACCACTTGACATATTTAATTGTTATGGTTGCAACTGTGAAGGATTTTATGGTTCATTTCAAATGCCTCTGTCACATTTATTCGGCTCTTTCTTTCTTTACTTTAAAATTGTGCTAAATAATTTTGAATCGGATTAGATTGGAATGAATACATTCACAAGTTTACACATACCCTTGAAGACTTTTTAAAAAAATGAGGAAATATTTTTTACATTTCATTTATTTTTTTTTTATTATCAATTATTTATGGACTCACCGCAGCATCTCATTATTTTCTTTCTTGCTCTGTTTATGCTTTTTCTGTTCATTTGAACTCCAGGGAAAATGAAGTCATTGGTTTTTCCTGATCACTCGTTATGCACATCTTACAAATTCTGCCAGGTTTGTAAATTTATTTGAACAACTGCACTGAAATGATCATCATTGCATTTCTTTACTGAAAGAAATCACGTGGGTCTACTGCCGGATAGTGAGACGTTTTCAAACAAAATTTATCTCTGGTCACGTGTGTAAATAAAACCCGGTCCAAAACAGGAAAGAGTTGATTTGGAATGTCACGTGGTTAAAAACAACGCCAACCAAATCTTTTGTGCCGTAATTAAGAAAAATCAATTTATTCATGATGTTATTTTGTGACTACACAACTTTGGCACCATCCGACCTACGTGGACTTGTAGCCTTGGTTCATCGTAAACTTAATTGGATTCTACTTAATGTCGTGTCTACATTTTTCTCAATTTTACAAAAATCAGTAACCTTGAAAAGAAGAAAAAAGTTGTGTAGAAGTTTAGCCGCAACCGTGTTAGGATTTTTCTGTTGTTTAAAAAAAAAAAAAGTATATTCTTACCTTCTAATGTCAGGAAGGTGGCACGCGATAAATCTTGTTTTGTTTTTTTTTCCCCTCCGACTTCGTCAAAAGTAGTGCAGTCAGTCTTGTTGCTTGTCTTGTCTCCAAGTCCAAAGTGTGCGCGCGTTCCCGTATCGGTGGAGACTCGTGCTCGACTCGTCCTGGTCCGAGGAGGAGACGGAGGAAGGTTTTTTATTTGGGGAAGCGTGTGGGCCGACTCCTCCTCGCTCGCTATTGGCTCCCGTGGACGTCAATCAAGCAAAGCAGCCAGTATTCGCTCTCCAGACCGAACTTCGACTTTCTCATCACGATCTTATTTTGGGCAGGTGTTGTTTTATTCTCATAGGAGCAAAAGTGGAAAAACCAACAGTAGTGTTCGCCCCTTTTCTGATTTAACGTGAAAAAAAAAAGATTATTCTAGTTTTGCACATGTTTTCCGCTGTCCCAATTCTTGATGAGTGAATGCAATCTGCATCCTTTGTGATGAGTGGGAAGAAACCTTTGGTTTGTTTGCGTTTGGGCTTTTTTTTTTTTTTTTTTAAGTGGAAGAAGAGACTTTGGAGAGATGACTAATAGATGCCGGGGTGCTGCCTCGAGACTCTCCTCCCGGCCTTGAAGGATTTGGGATGGGATAGGGAAGACAAGACGCCACCCCAGCCTCCAAAAACCCCTGTCTTAAAATGACTGCGGGTAAGAGGATTACGGCAATAATGCCCTTCTCTTCTTGAAGGGTTTTTTTCTTCCCCTTTTTCTTTCTTTCTTTTTTTTTTTTTTTTCAAGAGAGAGCGCGAGAAGATTTCTTCTCCCGGAGCAAAACCGTTTAGGTGGGGAATTAAGGGCAGCGCAAAGTAGCCTTTTAATGCATAAGCTTGCATCTTTGGTTGCAGGGAGATTCTCTCGGGAAGGGTTTGGTTGGGACAGTTTGATCTGTGACCGTGTTGGACACAAATATCAACAGGTTGGGATAGAATAGACAACAATTTCCTTAGAGAACAAAACCGTTCTTTAAGGAATTTCATATATATATATATATATATGAAATTCCTTA
>NW_017805742.1:51418-65971 GCF_001891065.2 Hippocampus comes
TATATATACATATATATATATATATATGTGATTTCTTATATCACAAAATATATATATATTTTAATTTAAACGTTTTTTGGGCATTATTTGAGTGGAACAAGACAATGGCGGTTAAAATTTTGAATTAGCTGTAATTTACATTTTTTTGCTCTTTATATTATTATTATTGTTTTTGTTGTTATCATCTGTTACCTTAAAGTTTCGTGCACCTCTGCAGTTTCTCTCTCTCTCTCTCTCTCTCTCTCTCTCTCTCTCTCTCTCTCTCTCTCTCTCTCTCGCTGCGCGCGAGAAAGAGGATTAACTTGTGAACCAATGGAAATAAGAACTTAAACGGGAGGTAAATCTGGCCACTGTCTCTTTGTAGGGAGCGTCTCTAAAGCAATTAAAGCGAGAAAGAGTTTCTTCTGAGCGCCTCTCCACCCAAAGCTCCTTAGAGAGCGACGGTAGCTGTCCAGCGCGTCTGAGGGGCTTAAACGTCCCCCAAAACAGCTCCCCTTACCCCTGTAGCCTGTCGTGGTGCACTGCTCAATACAAGGTGGCGAGACAGTGACACCTCCCCCACCCCCCCACCAACTGATTAAAAACTCATTTAAAATTGACACAAACCCCCCAGCATTTTCTCTCTGTGGTTTTGTATCTTGCAGGGGTACAATTATTTATGACTGCTTCAAAACAAACCAGCAGAGTTTCTGTGTCTTGCTGGTCTGCGTTCTTGACACTTTGTTGTACTTTATGACAGACGTGTCTATCAATTTTCATGCTGTGAAATGAAACCAGCTTTCCAGGCTGAATTTTGCTGAAATTCTAAAAAAAATAAATTAATTAAAAAAAAACTACCAAAAAGGAAATTTTGTTCATAAGTGTCCCTAAAATGTCCTCTTCCAAGAAAAATGTCAAACTTCCTGTCTTTTTTGGGGTGTTTTTTTTTTTATTTTTTTGCACAGCTACTCATGATATAGACATGAAGACCAAATTTCATCCAGCTAAATCAAACCGGCTTCCGGGACTGAATTTTGCTGAAAATTCTCAGGGATGCTACCAAATATTTTTTTTACCAAATGTCATAAACCAAAATGGGAGACTTCCAAACTTGGCTTCTTGAGACTTTTTGGTGTGTCTACTCATTATTGACATGACTACAAAGTTTTATCTTGCGAAATAAAGTTGGTTTTCTTGGATGAATTTCCCCATAGCGGGTGCAACCAAACATGCATTTTTACCCAAATCTCCTTAACGTGGCTGCCTAAAAACAAAACGACAGGCCCTCCGCATCTTTTTGAGCACACCGCTTCTTGAGACTTTTTTGTGCGGCTATTCATGGTAGACTTGACCACCAAATTTCACGTTGCGAGGTAAAACTAGCTTACGGGGCTGAATTTTTCCAAAATTCTTGGGGATGCTGTCCCAAATGTTCATTGATACCAAAATGTCCATTTCAGCTGCTTGCTTTTCGGACATGTGTTCAAATCTCCACATGCCTTTCCACATGCGTGTTCGAATAGTGGGGGGGAAAAAAAAGCGCTGAACTGCTATTTGGTGAATGATGCTCCCTAATAGCTAATTAATAGTCTTAATGATGTTTCTGCAACTTCATGAATACATTAGGTGCGCAATCCTGCAAAACTCAGCCTCCGCGGCACCATTCAAGGGTATTTCAGCATCTGTTCATCCCACGGCAATTAATCATTTTGATGTGTGGTTTAAAATCGACGACTTGCAGGGGACCTTTTTTTTTTCCCTTCCCTTAATAACAAAGCAATTTGCCTTGAGCTGCCTCACGGACGCATTTTTAGCACACCTTCATATTTCGAAACCCACTCCTTTTTTTCTTTTTGTCCTTTTCTAAACACGTATGTGAGAAATTGATTTAAAGAGGGTGTGAGGTGTTATTGTCAGCTGAATCCTCCTAATATCCTAATTTATTGTAACCAGATTTCAGAACCTCTCTGAACAAATCCCTCATCTCAAAGTTTTTAACCTGTCACTTTCCTCTAATGGTTGCAGAATTCCCCCACACGCCCCACCCTCTCTCTCAGTCCATCCATCCTTCTCCTCTCCCTTGTCTCAATTCCTCCGTCGCCTTTCTTTTTCTTGTCTTCGCTCTTCTCTCTCTCTCTCTCTCCCTGGCCCGCATCCCTCTGCACAAGGAGCCCCATTGTATAGTCCTAATCCAGAGGCAACACAGCTTTCGGGACATGCAGGGATAAAAGGCCCATCAAGCCCACAACTTTATGGGGGCAAATCTCTCCCTAATCCTTCGCTTTATCTAAACAAAAGCCCCCTCTGCCTTAATCCACCTATGTGCTGAGAAAAAAAAAAAAAAAAAACTGAAGATGCAGTGAAAGAAAGGGTTTGATGGAAGAGAAAGGTGAGATCATACAGGGAGGCTTGAAGTTTCGGAGAGAGTAAAAATAAGGCCAGCGTATGCGGGATGCGTCTTGTTTCTCATGAAGGGAGTTCAAGCGATCGTATTTTCCGCTCGTACGACTTCATGAAACATTTGCGTTGAAACGGAGACCCGACTTCTTCACGGGACCGTAACATACTGCAATGAATCATGTAGGTCCTCGCAATCAATACATGAGAACAACCGCTACGCTGACGAAACACATGAACCAAAAAAATGGGAAAAAAATAATAATACTAATGGAATTTGCCAACTTGACGATCACAACTCGGAGGACCCCATAAAAAAATTTATTGTTGCACCAATTGGGTCCCAACCTTAATTTTGGGAAATGTTGACAAATTTGGTGTCAGACAAAATCTCTCAGGCAAGCTTGTGTTTGAAGAACATCTGGAAATGGTTAAACGTGACACTAAAACGTCTGCTTCGAAGCAAAATGACAAACTTCAGATGACTGAAATTTGTATTTTCGAGGGTATGCTACCAAAAATGTCACAGAAATGGCCAACCAAAAAGAAAATGGCTGTCTTCATGAGTCCTTTCAGACATGTGGCTATTTTGGTATTCACTCAGGATAGACATGCTAACCAAATATCAGCTTTCAAAGTGAAACTGGTTTCGGGGTTTAAAGCGGTAACTTTTGACCAAAACTGTCCCTGAAGTTAGTGCTGAAAAACAAAGTGGAAAACTCGCAGTGTCTTTTTTTGGGTTGAGTTTTGGAGACTTCTTTTTTACCAAATTTTGCCAACTGGAACTGGCTTTTGGAGCTGAATTAAAAATAAATAAATAAATTACAAATAAATTCCAGGGTGTGCTAAAATGTCCTCTTCAAAATAAAATGACCGAATCCCAGTGTCTTTTAGGGAATGTATTTTTGAGACTTTTTAGCGTGTCTACTCATGAGACACGTAGTGACCAAATTTAATGTTGCTAAGTGAAACTGGCTATCAGGGCTGGATTTTTTTTTCCCCCCCAAAAATTCCATCTGATGCTACCAAACGTATTTTTTTTTATCATATTGTCCTTGAAATGCTCGCTTCATGGCAGACTTCCTGCATCTTTCCGGGCATGGGTTTTTAAGACGTTTTTGTGAGTCTTCTCATGGTGGACATGTCTACCAAATTTCATGCTGTCAATTGAAACGGGATTCCGGGGCAGAATTTTTCCAAAATGCTCGTGGCGATTACCAAACACATTTTGACCAAAATGTCCTTGGAATGGGTGCTTCATGGCAGACTTCATGGGGCTTTTTTTTGTCTATTAGAACATGAACATAGCTACCAAATTTTCTGCTAATCGGTAAAATTCGATTCCAAAAAAACTGGCTTGCAAAAACACCAAAAATTACTGAATTTTTTGCATCGAAACTGTCGTTGGCAAATCGCAAGCTTCTTTCCCTGTTGTTTTTAGAGCGACTGACTCTTTTCCCCTCTTGATTCCAATGTTTAAAATAGGTGTTAGACTCACTCAAAGATAATCTCCACATTCTTCAGCTAATCTTCCTAATGCCGTTCGACTCAGGTGTGGCCCTTGCTCTGAGCCCGGCTCCATTCTTTTCCCTCAATTAAGGGGATCTTTACGGCGTGCCGGAGAAACTATCTTGTTGTAAAATCCCTTCACTTCCTCTCAAACGTCTGTCTGACTTTAGTGACAATCCCACTGTATCTGCTGCACTTTGCAGACGGTCAGGCCATAAGCTGGAGATGAGTTTCTGAAAGTTGAGGGCTTACAAAGGTTTAAGAGAGAGCAAAAAAAAAAAAAAAACTTGCTCTAATTACTTGCTCTGCCTCTTCACTTTTTATTGCCATTTCAAATCAGCCATTCCTGCCCCGAAAATCTATCTAAACTGTCAAAAGCATTTAATTTTAGACATTTGCCATCATTAACTCTTGCCAATTATCATCTCCTCCTTGGCTCTGTTCATTCCTAATAGAGCTAACAGCGCTAATGAAGCGAATAGTTGTGGCAATTAAGTCGTTAGAGGCAATTCAGGCAATCCAATAGAACCCACCGAGGACCGGGAGAAGACGACGACGGGGGGAGAAATCCACGATGCAGTCGACCCAAAAGCAGCAACAGTCTCTTCTCTGCGGAGTCACAGAAAGCTTTAAACTGGATTGAGGGGAATTTCCCCTCCGGTGGTATCACTAGAAATACTTGAACCATTATAAGGATGATCAGGACTTGGCTGAAGGCGTCGGGTTCTGCCGTGCAGGGATTACACCTGGCCTCAGGAGGGGGGATGGATGGTGGTGGGGGGAATATTTCCGAAATAGGCAGGCAGACAGTGAAGAAGAGAGCCGCGATGCATTCCTTCACAATAAAGTACAAATCCTCTTCTTCACAGCGCATTACAGCAATGAACATAAGGGATTGTGTCATTGTTGCCCTATAATCTGGATCAAACTCCTTGTTTTACAAATGGCCCTTTTTAAAAAGCTTGTTCTTTTTGTCTGTGTCTACCCCCCCACCCCCCACCCCCACGCGCCCGGTTTCTTGATCCTGTATTAACCTGCTGTTTCCTCATCAGTAGGCTTTCATTTCATTTTGTCCATATGCGGGTCTGCACTGAGACAATCACTCATTTATACGGACCAGAATATTGGGATGTGTATGTCTTCGGGAACTGACTCACGCCGTTGAGTTTCATCCCAAAGGCGTTTGATGTGGCTACCATCCTTAAATATACTTTTCATATATATATATAAAAGCATTCAATTTTCTCAAAAGCCGACAGTGCGCCTTATAATCCGATGTACCTTATATATATGGATCAATATTCTGATTTCTCGGATGTCGTGTTCTAAATATCCTGTGAAGTGCTTTGTTACAGCTGCAGTGGTTGTGAAACCTCAATATAAATAAAGCAGCATTGTATTGTATTGTATTCCCTTTAGTGTAGCTCCATCTAGTGGATGCATAATGCAACCACAGACACTATTATGGCTACTATTCTTTGCGCCTTATAATACGGTGCACCCTATACATGAAACTGGTTTTAAAATAGGCCATTCAATGAAGGTGCACCTTATACTCCGAAACGCCTTATAGTGCGGAAAATACGGAATTTATAAATGTGTATATAACACACACACACACACACACACACACACACACACACACACACACACACACACTGCGATTGGCTGGCAATTAGTGTATTAGAAAATCTAGCAAAGTCACACACCGGAAAAGATTTTCATTCACGTCAGACTTAGCATCAAAAGATATCAAAATAGAGCACTCCAAACTGTCACTGATGGTGTACAAGAAGATATAATAGCTTCTCAAATGCCTTTGCCTACGTCCTTGCCCTCAAAAGCTCAGGGTAATATCCTGTCCTGCTTCCAAAGTGGAGGTGGAGGCAGTTTTCTCTGTTCGTTGAACATGCAGCCAGCATGAAATCACCTCAGAAAGAATTGCTGAAGCTGTCAACTTCGTCTCGTGTCCTGACGTTATCATCTCAAGAGCGGAAAGTGTTGGAATGAATGAAGCGATGTAATGTTGTCCTTGGCAGAGTCTTTATGACGTTTGATTTGAACAACGGTTCGGCTCTTCTTCAAGCGGTCACGAATCGTGTATGCTTGCGCTGCAATCGCCACAAATTGATGACTGAAATATTGATCTTTTTTCTGTGTGTATCGTCACATCTTTCCGTCTTGTCAAATGGAATCAAATTTTTGCGAGTTGACAGAAAAATATAGCAACTTCTGAAAAGTCACGCAATTGCTGCAATGCACACGTTTCACCTCTAAATGATCTGAAATTATTTTCTGGCACACTTGTTTCTGTAAAGTGCTTCTTTCTTATTAAAAACAAACATTACAAACATTTTTGTTCGTGTTTTAAGGGGGACTGGAACCAATTGACAGCAGTCTAATTCATTTCATTTCTTTTTTAAATTTTTTTAGCTAACAGGAAGTGAATCTGAAGTGCCCCAAAATGAATAACGAGTGAATCAGAAGTACCCTACGCTAAACAGGAAGTGCTCCAAAATGAACATGAAGTAAACCGGAAGTGCCCCAAACTGAACAGGAAATGCCCCAGAATGAACAGGAAGCATGCAATGTACTCCACTGGGGCTATCGGGAGACATGGCCACATCAGAAATCTGTGTACCCCTTGTTAAACTCCTCTGTTTAACATTTTATTTGATATTTGAAATATATATTCATCAATTACTTTCTCAACCCCAAGGAAAAAAAATTCCGGAGCAGTGCCTGACAGGAAGTGAACGGGATTTTCACCAAAATGAAGAGGAAATGAATTAGAAATCCCCTAAGTTGAACAGGAAGTGCTCCAAATTGAACAGGAAGTGAACCCCAAGCGGCCATAAATGTTTATAGATTTGTTTATTTTGAGACGGGTGGTTGAAAGTGATCTAGGTCACGACAATCGTCACGGATGCGGCTTGAATTTGCAAGTCAATGCACCACTGCATTCGGTTTTACTGATGCGACGCGATGTCTGAAAGTGTGCTTTTCAACTGACGCGCTGAGCTGAGGCCCGGCAGCGGGTCCTATGTCACCCCGCTTTTCTAGTCCTGACTGGAGGGACCCCCCCCCCCCCCCCCCCCCCCCCCCCCCAGCTCCCTAAGTGGCCGCTCGTCTGTTCTATCTGTCGCCTCTGAAAGGAATCTTGCTGGGCCCAACTGTCTGTAACAAGCTGGGCAGGGCGCTCACACTGGGCTCAATGCTACTGCGTGTGTGTGTGTTTGTTTGTGTGCTTACATTTGTGTATACGGGCTTGGAGTGAGCACTTTCAGCATGCGTTTGTTCAAGAGGTCTCCTGGTGAGAGAGCCCCACACATGCACACGCACACGCACACACGTACACACACACACACACACACACACACACACACACACACCACGGTGATCCTCCAGTACTTTGTGACAGCAGGGGAGGGGTTGGAGCAGGAGGCTAATAGATATGTTTGTTTACCTATTTGTCCTTGACTTGATCAATTGATCAGCAGACTAATTCTCTGCCACGCTGGCTCATTACATTTCCATTTAAATTGCAAATGGATTTTTTCGAGTTTTCATCTTCCATTCCCAACTTAGCGCGCTTGTGTGTGTTTGTGTGTGTGCGCACATTCATTTGTGTTACGGATGTACAGTCAGCACATGTCTGTGGACACCAGTGGATTTCACATATTAAGTAATGCTCTTGTCTGCTCTGAGAAACAAATACTAAAGGTTTTTTTTGTGTGTGCGCGTGTGTACAATATGGATAGTAACGTATTGCCAAAAGAACATTGGCAATTAAATGGGTGATTTTGATGCACACGCCCGAGCTAATGATTTTGTGTTTTGGGGAAGATTCAGTGAGTGATTACTGATGTAGATTTTAACAGTAGGGGCATGAGCAAGCAAACTGACAAGCAGCGGGGGATCGCTAAGCTAAATTCTAACTGACACTATGACGGATGAGCTGTTGGTTCAGTGCGGTTGGCTGAATTTAAGATTACCTCCAAATTAAATGTGAGTTAAAAAAAAAAACGTTTTAGAAGCATTTTTCACCCCAAAAAAAGACCTGCAATGGCATGAAAGTTTGATGACAGAAGACTGACAAGTTGCGAGAACAGAAACCTTGTTGTGAGATAGCTGTTATTAGTCTTATGTGACAGGCACAAATGAGCATATGTTGCTCATTGAGTTTCTACTGATGTGGGC
Organism: Hippocampus comes; assembly: GCF_001891065.2. Taxonomy (NCBI): domain Eukaryota; kingdom Metazoa; phylum Chordata; class Actinopteri; order Syngnathiformes; family Syngnathidae; genus Hippocampus; species Hippocampus comes. Next base: position 59,504 of record NW_017805742.1, read on the forward strand.
ATCAAAAGTCTCCACACCCTTGTTCAATTGCAGGTAAAAAATGAGACCAAGATAAATCATTTCAATACGTTTTCCACCATTAATATGATCTATACATACCTGTACAACTTAGTTGAGAAAAAAAAAATTGTTTTTGAGATGTAAAAGAAAAAAAACATACTTTTTGGAATTATGCCCAAAAATGTCAATCTTGGACCATAACACATTTCAATATGGTGGCGCAGCCTCATGCTTTTGGGTTTTCGGTCAAGGTGGAGTGAATTATGAACAGTTCCGAATATCAGTCGGTGTTTGTCCAAAACTGCATGCTTGTGGTCGAATGAAGAACATGTCAGGACAAGCCTTGTTGAACAGCTCAACTTCATCGGTGGCCCTAAAAATAGTGGCAGGTGTGTGTTGAGTCCCATTCAAGATGAGTTTGAATGTGATCGGGTAATTCCCAGTTCAAAGAGGGTGTGCACACTTTGGCAACCATAGTTACTTTTTACGTCCCCTCTCGAAAAGATGGGGGGGAAAAAATTCTACTGAGTTGAATAGATTACAGCCGTCCAGTGGTTAGCGCGTTGACGTCACAGTGCAGTGGTCGTGGGTTCGATCCCGGCTCCGGCCTTTGCATGTTCTCCCAGTGCCTGTGTGGGTTTTCTGCGGGTACTCTGGTTTCACCCCACATTCCAAAACCATGCATGGCAGGCTGATTGAACACTTAAAATTGTCCCTAGGTGTGAGTGTGAGCGCGGATGGTTGTTCGTCTCTGTGTGCCCTGCGATTGGCTGGCAACCGGTTTCAGGGTGTACCCCGCCTGCTGCCCAAAGACAGCTGGGATAGGCTCCAGCACCCCCCGCGACGCAAAATGGATGGATGAGTGGTTACATTAATGGTGGGTAAAGTTTTAAAATAATCTATCTTGGTCTCATTTTTTTATAGGGCAAAAATTTGAACAGGGCTTGGTCATCACAAAGTTTTACTGTACAAGATATGAACTGAGGAGCCCAATTTGAAATCCCGAGGGACTCATTCATTTGCTTCCCTTGCTCGTTTGGCCATCATGGGCTTTATATGATGACTCCTCACCCCTGTCAGATTCCACCATGATCCAAAACACCACACACACACACACACACACACACACACACACACACACACACACACACACACACACACACACACACACACACATTACCATGCGACACACACACATGCACACATGGATCAATGGTCATAAATTCGAACCGTGACAAGGTTGACACATACACCCGCGAGGCCTTTGGTCACACTGTTTCTGTTGACCACTCCTAATGCTGCAGACACACACGCACAAGCACGGACAAGCCCTCTCATCGCTTCCTTCCCCCGACACACTTTTCAAGAACCTCATTGACCCCTGACCCCGGCCCACTTGGCTCCATTATTGATTTTTTTTTTTTTCTCGCTCAGACCCTCTCAGTTGACGAAGAAGGGTGGAATTAGCGGTGGTCGTCAGGTAGGCTGGGAGGGGATGCGAGGATGAAGGCGAGCGATCAATGAGTGCTGATGGCTGAGCTTGCAGCAGCACAAACAACACTCAGCCGTGGAGGAAAAAAAAAAAGTCGGAACGGCCGTGGGCGCGACGGCCGAGCGACAGTTGAGGTGGGGAGAGAGTGAGGATGTGGCATTCGTATCGCGTTGCGTTGACGATACCGTCAAAAGGTCCATTTTTGTTGTTGTTTTTTAAATTTGCTTGACTGTCACCGCATGATCTGACTTCATCCAAAATTTCAATGAAGTCAGCATATTTTCACATCAGCCAGTCACCCGCAAAAGAGAAAAGTGATTCCATCCAGAGATTTCAAAAAGAATACTTTATTTATTATTATTTTATGATTTATTGTTTCAGGTCTTATGTTCGATCTTTATTATGTGCAGCGATTCGCTACAGCTCGGACAGTTTTTTTTTTTTTCTGAACCACTCTCGAAAAGCTTCGAATATTTAACCTTTAACTTTATCTCCCGCGATGCAAAGAAAAACTTCTATGTTGAATTAACAAAAAGTCAAGTCTATAGTAAAAAATATAAATACTATGATGATGGAACAAAAAATTGAGTCTGATGATCTACATTACAGTCACAAGTTTTTTAGTTTGATTTTTGTTTAATTTTATTTATTTATGGGTGTGGGGGCACTGATGTATGCAGTATATACTAATGTTCAAAAGTTCTGAGTCCCTTACAAATGTCCTCATTTTTTAAAAAATGTTTTTTTTAATGATTATTATGATGAATCAATAATGAAGCCTCTATACGTGAACGTGGTCAACAAAACACAGCAGGAAGCATCGATCCTAAACATGAGCTGCCTCAAAACTCTTGTTTCTAATATTTCTCCCCCGATGCTAAAGAAGGTGTCAAAATATTTCACATCTCGATAGCCGACAGTGCGAGAGCATCAGCAGAATCGCCGATGCTGTTGAAGATGTCCCTAATGAATTGTCCCATTTTCTACCTCTTTTTTTTGGTGGGTTTTTTGTCTTTTTTTTGGTGGGGTTTATTTCGAATATATGCAGTATTGTGAGCATGCTTGCCGTCAGTAGTGCGCAAAAGGGTTTTTTTGAAGCAACCGTTTGTCCTCTTTCAACTCAGCTTGCAATAATCCGTCCTCGCTCCTCCGCACCACCGCCACCTGCTTATGGATCAGGTTTGCGATTTCCCTGCAGTGTTCGGAGGTGACACACTTAAACGTAATCTTTTTTTTTTTTTCTTTCTCCCCTCTTATTTAATTTCCTGCCGTCCTCTCCGCTGATTCTCCCCCTGTCACATTAGACGCAGTTGAGAGACTGATTTGGCGCTGGTGATCTCCTCTCTCTCCTCCCACTTGGAGAAAACCTTGAAATATCATAAGGAGATTATTTTATTCGTAATTGATTGAGTGGCTCCTCACCTCGGACCGCGATACTTCAAAGTGTCTGAATTAAGACTTGGGGATGGGAGGGCTGTGAAGGCAGCGTGCCTCCGCGCGGCCGAGGGTCGTGCAGCTGAGCCTCTTTGGCGGGCAAATAAGAGCTGAATCGGAGCCTGTGATGGTGGCTAATTGGCTAAAAGAGAGACGTGTGGGTCAAGGAAGCGTTCAGATGATTCTGCTCAGCCTCTTCAGGCTCCCTTTTAAGCTCCGAAATGGGTCACGCGGGCTTCTGTGTAGAAGACGAAAAAAAAAGAAAAAAGTTTTGCAACTTTTGTAAACACCTTTTACTGTGTTTTTTTTTTTTTTTTTAAACCGCCGCTGGGTTTAAATAGCAAATCAATGACGGAAAACTCTTTCGAGATACGAGCCGTTGTATGGTGGCAGTGAATTCGGCAGTGGGGCAGAGTAAAAGAACTCTTCAAAAAAGAAGATTCAAGCTAGCTGAATGCAAACACACAATGCGAAATGTCATAGATGGGCTAACGAATAGTATCACGAATAGCATTGATCCTCAGTGTTATCACCCCTTTAGCAATATTTAAACTCAAATTATGAGGCAACATGTGAACAGATGATATAAAAATACCCACAGGAATAGTACGTTCTTTATCCTCTGCGAGGAACGACGAATATTATAGCCACACTGAGGGGAATTTTGACACCACACATTTCCTGACCACATATATGTCAAAAATACAATTGCAACCCTTTCGTGCACCCTGTAACCTGAACCTGAAAACATAAGATGTCCACTGTAGTAACCGCTGTCCCTGAAAGGGTTGAAGAACAAAATATGTGCAGGTATCATTTTTATTTATTTTTGAATCAATGTACTGAAGATTATATCTTAATACTGTATATTTGAATACTTAAACGGGTACTCCTCAAATACAAAGCCCTGGAAGCAAATGAAAAAATAAGCAAAGACCGTGATTCCCCCCACTGTGGAAACGGTTCTGTGGCCCCAAAAATTCTCATTCAATGATGGCACAAAAACGCTGAACAGCAAACCACTCGAGTCATTTTCACCAAAGGTTCTGTGGCCCCAAAAATTCCCATTCAATGAGGCACAAAACCGCTGAACAGCAAACCACTCGAGTCATTTTCACCAAAATCAACTCACTGGTAAAGGTATTGATACTGGCATGTTTGTCCTGCATGTTGTTCAAAAATCCCCAAGTGAATACTATATAACAGTGCACTACTGTTATTTATAGAAATCTTTCACGTTGATCGCGTCTCACAGCAATCTGGGCACATACATTTGTGGTTAAATGTTGTGAACATATTATCAACTTCCTATTTTACGTGAAAGATGACATTTTTATGATCTAGCAGAGCCTGGCGCTCCTAACCTGGGAAGCACTGATCCTCAGTGATCATATATCAAGTCTTTCGGTTATTGAAGAGAGGATGACTATTAAAAAAAAGAGGGGAGGGGGTGGCATTGTCCACTTTCATATTTGCCCGTTCAGAGCAGCCACTAATTTTTCTTGCTGCCCATGGTCCTTTCTCCGTTCCTCATCCCTTTTGTCCCAGCACGTCCCCCTCTCCTCACTATCATTCCTGACCCATTACTGATCTTAATCCTCTTACCTCGCCGCTCAATTACTCACTTCAGCCATTTTTGCATAGACACAGCAAAGAAACAGGGGTTCCTCTTTACTTCTTCAACGCTTAAACGCTCACCCCCGCTTAAACGCTCACTCCTACAATTCCCCCAAACCTCATCAATGATCTCTCATCATATGATTTAATTTCCATCAGAAGTGCCGAAACCTGAGAGAGGCGCAGGGTCAATTATTCGTCCCCCCTTTTCTTCTTGCAAAACTTCATCCTCACATCCAAATTGAAAGTGGCGTAAATCAGTTCCCATGCATGCGGCTGTGGCCGGGCTGTGGGGATTATCGCAGGTTTTGTGTTGTTTGTAATCCCTAAATGCCACTTTTAGCCCCTTCATTGGTAGCAGGGAAATGCAAATGCCACGTTAGTTTATTTTCAGTATCTTGAAATCGCAGCATCAATCTTATAAAAGCAGAATTTGCGGTTGTCATCCCTAAAGGAAAGTCAATCCCAACCACCACCGGGTGGGAAAGTATCCAATTTCACTTAATTGGCCCATATTAAATTATTTATTTACTGCAAATCATAAACAAGTATTTTTGTTCGTCTATCCGTACCAGTGGTGTATAGTGACAAGGAGAAGAACTAAATGGAAGAAGGTGCAATATATGTGGTTGAGCAGTGCATGTCGACGGATAATATAACATAACTCACAGGCATTTTACAGTGCACATTGGGAAAGTCATTATAAATGCATCGAAAAAAAAATTCTGTTAAACCCCATAAATCCTTGAAAAAAAACGCTGATAAACTGCCAATAAGCGTTTCCCACCAAAAACGGGGTTTACACCCCAAAAGAAAAACACAAACAAAATGAACAAAATAATCTTGAGCCCGTTAATTTACCGTGGTGGAGGGGGTTTACGTGTCATAATTATCCAAGGAGCTAAATTGTCTGGGGAGGGGGGGCTTTAGGCCCCTGGCAGGGTCACCCATGGCAAAGCTGCTGCCTCCGCGACCTGATCCCGGATAAGCGGTAGAAAATGGTCATATTGAAAACGATCTGTGGTCAATCTGTGGGTGCTGAAATTAGATTAGGCGACGGTGGTGAAACGGATTAATGACATCTCCATGCTTTTCAATGGGGAATGATGATTTTTAGATCTGACTCGAGTTTTTTGAGTTACGAGGCTGGTAAACCTTGATATATATCATTTTTGTGACATTTGTTGAATGGCGTCCTTATGTAAAATGAGTGCCTTGGCTCAACAGAGGCTGGGAAACACTGGTTACAGCTAACCCAATGGTTCTTAACCTGGGTTTGATTGAACCCCAGGGGTTCGGTGAATCGGTCTCAGGGGTTCGACGGAGCCTCTGCCGTGGAGGTTAAGACACACCCGACTCAACATGTCAATAAGTTGTGATACGCTGGCTTGGCCATCACTGACTGCAGATGATCACATGACATTGCTTGTCCAATCAGTGCGTAAGTTGTGATACGCCGGCTTGGCCATCACTGACTGCGGATGATCACATGACATTGCTTGTCCAATCAGTGCTGCGGGAAATTTAATTCGCTCCGTCGTCAACGTGTGATAGTACGTCATTGCACGGTTCATTTTGTGAAAAAAAATTTAAAGAATGTATACTTATGTCTTTAAATGTTATTCACTTTTATGGTTTTAATAAATGCATTTTTTATGTATTGAATTTGTAAAAAAAAAAAAAAAAAACAACATTTTTTTCACTGATGAAGCGTTCGGTGAATATGTATTTGAACTGTTTGGCTTCAGTACCACTAACAAGGTTAAGAACCACTGATCTAATCGTAATATCCTCCTGATGGGTCTCCCTTTTCTTTGCTCTCTAATTTACAGTTTCTCTCTCTCTGGAGAGAGATTAAGCCCAACTCTCCCGACGGCCCCTTGCTTAATTGATATGATTTAAGTATTACAAGGTCCTGGGAGGTT
>NW_017805742.1:81786-107384 GCF_001891065.2 Hippocampus comes
CCGGAGCGGCCGTGGGCGCGACGGCCGAGCGACAGTTGAGGTGGGGAGAGAGTGAGGATGTGGCATTCGTATCGCGTTGCGTTGACGATACCGTCAAAAGGTCCATTTTTGTTGTTGTTTTTTAAATTTGCTTGACTGTCACCGCATGATCTGACTTCATCCAAAATTTCAATGAAGTCAGCATATTTTCACATCAGCCAGTCACCTGCAAAAGAGAAAAGTGATTCCATCCAGAGATTTCAAAAAGAATACTTTATTTATTATTATTTTATGATTTATTGTTTCAGGTCTTATGTTCGATCTTTATTATGTGCAGCGATTCGCTACAGCTCGGACAGTTTTTTTTTTTTTTCTGAACCACTCTCGAAAAGCTTCGAATATTTAACCTTTAACTTTATCTCCCGCGATGCAAAGAAAAACTTCTATGTTGAATTAACAAAAAGTCAAGTCTATAGTAAAAAATATAAATACTATGATGATGGAACAAAAAATTGAGTCTGATGATCTACATTACAGTCACAAGTTTTTTAGTTTGATTTTTGTTTAATTTTATTTATTTATGGGTGTGGGGGCACTGATGTATGCAGTATATACTAATGTTCAAAAGTTCTGAGTCCCTTACAAATGTCCTCATTTTTTAAAAAATGTTTTTTTTAATGATTATTATGATGAATCAATAATGAAGCCTCTATACGTGAACGTGGTCAACAAAACACAGCAGGAAGCATCGATCCTAAACATGAGCTGCCTCAAAACTCTTGTTTCTAATATTTCTCCCCCGATGCTAAAGAAGGTGTCAAAATATTTCACATCTCGATAGCCGACAGTGCGAGAGCATCAGCAGAATCGCCGATGCTGTTGAAGATGTCCCTAATGAATTGTCCCATTTTCTACCTCTTTGGTGGGTTTTTTGTCTTTTTTTTGGTGGGGTTTATTTCGAATATATGCAGTATTGTGAGCATGCTTGCCGTCAGTAGTGCGCAAAAGGGTTTTTTTGAAGCAACCGTTTGTCCTCTTTCAACTCAGCTTGCAATAATCCGTCCTCGCTCCTCCGCACCACCGCCACCTGCTTATGGATCAGGTTTGCGATTTCCCTGCAGTGTTCGGAGGTGACACACTTAAACGTAATCTTTTTTTTTTTTTCTTTCTCCCCTCTTATTTAATTTCCTGCCGTCCTCTCCGCTGATTCTCCCCCTGTCACATTAGACGCAGTTGAGAGACTGATTTGGCGCTGGTGATCTCCTCTCTCTCCTCCCACTTGGAGAAAACCTTGAAATATCATAAGGAGATTATTTTATTCGTAATTGATTGAGTGGCTCCTCACCTCGGACCGCGATACTTCAAAGTGTCTGAATTAAGACTTGGGGATGGGAGGGCTGTGAAGGCAGCGTGCCTCCGCGCGGCCGAGGGTCGTGCAGCTGAGCCTCTTTGGCGGGCAAATAAGAGCTGAATCGGAGCCTGTGATGGTGGCTAATTGGCTAAAAGAGAGACGTGTGGGTCAAGGAAGCGTTCAGATGATTCTGCTCAGCCTCTTCAGGCTCCCTTTTAAGCTCCGAAATGGGTCACGCGGGCTTCTGTGTAGAAGACGAAAAAAAAAGAAAAAAGTTTTGCAACTTTTGTAAACACCTTTTACTGTGTTTTTTTTTTTTTTTTAAACCGCCGCTGGGTTTAAATAGCAAATCAATGACGGAAAACTCTTTCGAGATACGAGCCGTTGTATGGTGGCAGTGAATTCGGCAGTGGGGCAGAGTAAAAGAACTCTTCAAAAAAGAAGATTCAAGCTAGCTGAATGCAAACACACAATGCGAAATGTCATAGATGGGCTAACGAATAGTATCACGAATAGCATTGATCCTCAGTGTTATCACCCCTTTAGCAATATTTAAACTCAAATTATGAGGCAACATGTGAACAGATGATATAAAAATACCCACAGGAATAGTACGTTCTTTATCCTCTGCGAGGAACGACGAATATTATAGCCACACTGAGGGGAATTTTGACACCACACATTTCCTGACCACATATATGTCAAAAATACAATTGCAACCCTTTCGTGCACCCTGTAACCTGAACCTGAAAACATAAGATGTCCACTGTAGTAACCGCTGTCCCTGAAAGGGTTGAAGAACAAAATATGTGCAGGTATCATTTTTATTTATTTTTGAATCAATGTACTGAAGATTATATCTTAATACTGTATATTTGAATACTTAAACGGGTACTCCTCAAATACAAAGCCCTGGAAACAAATGAAAAAATAAGCAAAGACCGTGATTCCCCCCACTGTGGAAAAGGTTCTGTGGCCCCAAAAATTCCCATTCAATGAGGCACAAAACCGCTGAACAGCAAACCACTCGAGTCATTTTCACCAAAATCAACTCACTGGTAAAGGTATTGATACTGGCATGTTTGTCCTGCATGTTGTTCAAAAATCCCCAAGTGAATACTATATAACAGTGCACTACTGTTATTTATAGAAATCTTTCACGTTGATCGCGTCTCACAGCAATCTGGGCACATACATTTGTGGTTAAATGTTGTGAACATATTATCAACTTCCTATTTTACGTGAAAGATGACATTTTTATGATCTAGCAGAGCCTGGCGCTCCTAACCTGGGAAGCAGTGATCATATATCAAGTCTTTCGGTTATTGAAGAGAGGATGACTATTAAAAAAAAGAGGGGAGGGGGTGGCATTGTCCACTTTCATATTTGCCCGTTCAGAGCAGCCACTAATTTTTCTTGCTGCCCATGGTCCTTTCTCCGTTCCTCATCCCTTTTGTCCCAGCACGTCCCCCTCTCCTCACTATCATTCCTGACCCATTACTGATCTTAATCCTCTTACCTCGCCGCTCAATTACTCACTTCAGCCATTTTTGCATAGACACAGCAAAGAAACAGGGGTTCCTCTTTACTTCTTCAACGCTTAAACGCTCACCCCCGCTTAAACGCTCACTCCTACAATTCCCCCAAACCTCATCAATGATCTCTCATCATATGATTTAATTTCCATCAGAAGTGCCGAAACCTGAGAGAGGCGCAGGGTCAATTATTCGTCCCCCCTTTTCTTCTTGCAAAACTTCATCCTCACATCCAAATTGAAAGTGGCGTAAATCAGTTCCCATGCATGCGGCTGTGGCCGGGCTGTGGGGATTATCGCAGGTTTTGTGTTGTTTGTAATCCCTAAATGCCACTTTTAGCCCCTTCATTGGTAGCAGGGAAATGCAAATGCCACGTTAGTTTATTTTCAGTATCTTGAAATCGCAGCATCAATCTTATAAAAGCAGAATTTGCGGTTGTCATCCCTAAAGGAAAGTCAATCCCAACCACCACCGGGTGGGAAAGTATCCAATTTCACTTAATTGGCCCATATTAAATTATTTATTTACTGCAAATCATAAACAAGTATTTTTGTTCGTCTATCCGTACCAGTGGTGTATAGTGACAAGGAGAAGAACTAAATGGAAGAAGGTGCAATATATGTGGTTGAGCAGTGCATGTCGACGGATAATATAACATAACTCACAGGCATTTTACAGTGCACATTGGGAAAGTCATTATAAATGCATCGAAAAAAAAATTCTGTTAAACCCCATAAATCCTTGAAAAAAAACGCTGATAAACTGCCAATAAGCGTTTCCCACCAAAAACGGGGTTTACACCCCAAAAGAAAAACACAAACAAAATGAACAAAATAATCTTGAGCCCGTTAATTTACCGTGGTGGAGGGGGTTTACGTGTCATAATTATCCAAGGAGCTAAATTGTCTGGGGAGGGGGGGCTTTAGGCCCCTGGCAGGGTCACCCATGGCAAAGCTGCTGCCTCCGCGACCTGATCCCGGATAAGCGGTAGAAAATGGTCATATTGAAAACGATCTGTGGTCAATCTGTGGGTGCTGAAATTAGATTAGGCGACGGTGGTGAAACGGATTAATGACATCTCCATGCTTTTCAATGGGGAATGATGATTTTTAGATCTGACTCGAGTTTTTTGAGTTACGAGGCTGGTAAACCTTGATATATATCATTTTTGTGACATTTGTTGAATGGCGTCCTTATGTAAAATGAGTGCCTTGGCTCAACAGAGGCTGGGAAACACTGGTTACAGCTAACCCAATGGTTCTTAACCTGGGTTTGATTGAACCCCAGGGGTTCGGTGAATCGGTCTCAGGGGTTCGACGGAGCCTCTGCCGTGGAGGTTAAGACACACCCGACTCAACATGTCAATAAGTTGTGATACGCTGGCTTGGCCATCACTGACTGCAGATGATCACATGACATTGCTTGTCCAATCAGTGCTGCGGGAAATTTAATTCGCTCCGTCGTCAACGTGTGATAGTACGTCATTGCACGGTTCATTTTGTGAAAAAAATTAAAAGAATGTATACTTATATCTTTAAATGTTATTCACTTTTATGGTTTTAATAAATGCATTTTTTATGTCTTGAATTTGTAAAAAAAAAAAAAAAAAATTAACATTTTTTCACTGATGAAGCGTTCGGTGAATATGTATTTGAACTGTTTGGCTTCAGTACCACTAACAAGGTTAAGAACCACTGATCTAATCGTAATATCCTCCTGATGGGTCTCCCTTTTCTTTGCTCTCTAATTTACAGTTTCTCTCTCTCTGGAGAGAGATTAAGCCCAACTCTCCCGACGGCCCCTTGCTTAATTGATATGATTTAAGTATTACAAGGTCCTGGGAGGTTTCGCTGATTTCTCTGAGAGCTGCCTCCTTTCGTGGAGAATCATGACCTTCCTTCAGTGCCTCCACCTCCATGCAATGCCTTCATCCTGGCACGCCTCCCCCATTTTCCTTGTCCATATTTTGCCTCACTATCATCTGTGATTTGCAACTCGAAGTCTCTGGATTCTAAATGAATAACTGTACAATTTCCATGACTAAATTAGCTTCAAGAAAGTGCTTTCTGACACAAGTAGAAGTACAGATACTCGTGTTAGAAAACCAAAACTCTGGTAAAAGTAGAACAACGGATACAAATCATTTATTTTAAAATTTGCTTAAGAACAAAAGATTTTTTTTTTTCAAACTGTCAATTACAGATATCATTCGCCCAGTTTTAAAAAAGTCCAAAAAGTCCCCCTCTTGCTTGTCAAAGTAAGGCAAAAAGTACATGTACCGGTAATCAGTTTTCAAATGTAGGGAGTAAAATGAAGATTTAAAAAAATAAATCAATAAAAATTCAACTAACACACATGTACCTTAAAATTCTACTTAAGTACACTACCCAAGTATATGTATGTGATTACTTTGCAACACTGCCAAAAGGTGAAACCACCGTGACGCTGGAGGCTTTCACATTTTTAAACCACAGTGGCAAAGCAGAGGATTTTCAGGCATTCCCCTCAACAAATCCAGCGATTAGGCCTCATCTCCGTTGCTTCTAATCTCTAAATCTTGTTTGTGTCACAACGAGATGACGCCACGAAAAGCCCAGAACACGCTAAAGACGTTTTACCTTCTGCCTCTACGTTATTTCCGTATTTTAAACCAAACATAATCCCATTCGATAAATCATTTTAGACTTATTGACAGCGTATCAAAAAAAAAAAAGCCTTTCTGCTTGGTAAAAAAATCTTTTTTTTTTTCTTTCTCTGTGTAGATGATTGGCAAACTCCTCACGTTTGCTGTTTTTCATTTTTTTTTTTGTTTTGTTTTAACAGTTTTCACCAAACTTGGCTTCGGCAACGATGACCTGCAGCACGATAAAAGACATTTCATGAGCAATGAATCCAGCTTCATCTGGGCAGATGACAACCGCGGAGTGTGTATTTGACACCCTCACATTCCTCATATACATCTTTCTCCCACTAAACCTGTGCAGAGTGTGTTGACTCTATTAACACCCCCGTGCTGAAATTTTACACCCGGACTGCAAATACGTAACGTTGGACGACCTCCTTTCATCCCGCATCTCCTTCTCGGTCTCTCATTCAGCGAAAATATTTTAGTGGGAAAGCAAATGATGAGGAGATGGTTGACCACCAAAATTTTTTTTTTTAAATGCCTTATTTAAGAAATGTGATTTGAACTGTGACCCAAAAAGTAACTCTAAAGGCCGGTGACCCTTGTCTTAAACCGTAAATATAACGCAAACCAAAACACTTTATTATCATTTCAAACTCATTTCAAAATGTGCCTGATAATGCCCACTCAGCATATCAACAACATCAAACTCACTGTAACTTCTGCTAACAACCCAGGCTAATGTTAGCTCCTCCCCCACATAGAAAAATGCTCCTGTCTCAGTCAAGCTGTAACACTTCACCATACTTTCCTGACACTGGACTGAGCTAAGGCTTTGGCGCCACCTTATGGCATCTTAGGGCAATACAGAAAAAGCACAATAACTGCAAATAGGTGAGTTTTTTGGCCCAAAAAAAAGAGCTTTAAATAAATACACTACTTATGAAATTAATTGGTTCTGGAAGAGATTTCTAAACTAAAACATTTTGTAAGTAGAGACGCGTTTTCCATGTAAATGCCCTAATCTGCTGAGGCGTTTCGTAACTTGAAATTTTCGTATGAGGAGACGTTCATAAGTAGAGGTACCACAGTCGGTGACTTGGTGAATAGTGACCCGCAAACCGTAGTCTTGCGTTTCAGACTTGAAGTGAGTTTCTATGCAACATGTAATCATTGACACCGCCTGCCGACTTGCATCAAAGCCTGAGAGAAATCCCTCACGTCACGTTCGTCATGTTGACGGGAGCATTGTGCGCGCTTCCAAACTTCTACTCGGCAGGCTACGGAAGAAATCACGAGCGATAAGTCAAGCGTTAGAAAGTAAGCGCTTGCTTTCGTGAGCGACTGCTGGCTCTGTTTTCCTCAAGGATCTTTTTGTAGGTGTTGAAGGAACGTGTCATCACGGGGATGAAGGTGTGCGGAGTTAATGGGGCAGAGTTTCGTGTGTGTGTGTATGTGTGTGTATTCAGGGTTATATGTGAACGTGTTGCCCCGCAGTTTACCTTTGGGCTCACCTAAAAGTCTTCATTCACTCGTCTTTCTTCTCCTCCAATCCCTCCTCCTGCCCCTGTAAGTAAGCCACGAAGGTATTTCCACAGCAGTGTGTCAAGTGTTAATATTTACTCTCATCTCATGCGGTGGTACAAAGACGCGTCTCCTCCATGGTGCACCTCTGTGTTACCTTGTTGGGCCTGTTTACGAGACAGAAAGTCAGAAGGACTTGTACGTCGTTTTATAAGCGCAGAGAGGTTAGCATGCATGGCCTCTATGCAATAAATTGGAGATAGATGGGGAAATTTCAAGTGTTCAATTTGACGGAGCTATTCAGTGTCGACTGTGTTGAATGTGAAGATTGCAGTCAGGGGAGTTTTTCTTAACGCCATCACTGCACTTTGTTTGCATTTATTTGTTGAAAACATTGCTGTCACGGCAAAAAACGAGAATCAAGAAACCGTTTTCTTCCTGTTTTCAAGTTCAAATGCTCTTTCGTAAATGGTACTTTTGTGCTCAAGGGCTACTTTTCATTTTGAAAATGGACAAAAGTGCCAGGTCAGATGAAGTCAAAGAAAAAAGATGAATAGTACTTTGTGGCAACGAAATACGTAGAACGTGCTCACCGGTATTAATTTGTGCCCATGAAATAAATATAACGTGCACACGGGTTGACCACCAAAATTTTTTTTTTTAAATGCCTTATTTAAGAAATGTGATTTGAACTGTGACCCAAAAAGTAACTCTAAAGGCCGGTGACCCTTGTCTTAAACCGTAAATATAACGCAAACCAAAACACTTTATTATCATTTCAAACTCATTTCAAAATGTGCCTGATAATGCCCACTCAGCATATCAACAACATCAAACTCACTGTAACTTCTGCTAACAACCCAGGCTAATGTTAGCTCCTCCCCCACATAGAAAAATGCTCCTGTCTCAGTCAAGCTGTAACACTTCACCATACTTTCCTGACACTGGACTGAGCTAAGGCTTTGGCGCCACCTTATGGCATCTTAGGGCAATACAGAAAAGGCACAATAACTGCAAATAGGTGAGTTTTTTGGCCCAAAAAAAAGAGCTTTAAATAAATACACTACTTATGAAATTAATTGGTTCTGGAAGAGATTTCTAAACTAAAACATTTTGTAAGTAGAGACGCGTTTTCCATGTAAATGCCCTAATCCGTTCCAAACTGCGACTAGCAGCCCATCCTGTATTTTTTCTACCTTTCGTATCTTGAAATTTCTTTCGTACCAAGAGGCAATATTTTCCTGCTGAGGCGTTTCGTAACTTGAAATTTTCGTATGAGGAGACGTTCATAAGTAGAGGTACCACAGTCGGTGACTTGGTGAATAGTGACCCGCAAACCGTAGTCTTGCGTTTCAGACTTGAAGTGAGTTTCTATGCAACATGTAATCATTGACACCGCCTGCCGACTTGCATCAAAGCCTGAGAGAAATCCCTCACGTCACGTTCGTCATGTTGACGGGAGCATTGTGCGCGCTTCCAAACTTCTACTCGGCAGGCTACGGAAGAAATCACGAGCGATAAGTCAAGCGTTAGAAAGTAAGCGCTTGCTTTCGTGAGCGACTGCTGGCTCTGTTTTCCTCAAGGATCTTTTTGTAGGTGTTGAAGGAACGTGTCATCACGGGGATGAAGGTGTGCGGAGTTAATGGGGCAGAGTTTCGTGTGTGTGTGTATGTGTGTGTATTCAGGGTTATATGTGAACGTGTTGCCCCGCAGTTTACCTTTGGGCTCACCTAAAAGTCTTCATTCACTCGTCTTTCTTCTCCTCCAATCCCTCCTCCTGCCCCTGTAAGTAAGCCACGAAGGTATTTCCACAGCAGTGTGTCAAGTGTTAATATTTACTCTCATCTCATGCGGTGGTACAAAGACGCGTCTCCTCCATGGTGCACCTCTGTGTTACCTTGTTGGGCCTGTTTACGAGACAGAAAGTCAGAAGGACTTGTACGTCGTTTTATAAGCGCAGAGAGGTTAGCATGCATGGCCTCTATGCAATAAATTGGAGATAGATGGGGAAATTTCAAGTGTTCAATTTGACGGAGCTATTCAGTGTCGACTGTGTTGAATGTGAAGATTGCAGTCAGGGGAGTTTTTCTTAACGCCATCACTGCACTTTGTTTGCATTTATTTGTTGAAAACATTGCTGTCACGGCAAAAAACGAGAATCAAGAAACCGTTTTCTTCCTGTTTTCAAGTTCAAATGCTCTTTCGTAAATGGTACTTTTGTGCTCAAGGGCTACTTTTCATTTTGAAAATGGACAAAAGTGCCAGGTCAGATGAAGTCAAAGAAAAAAGATGAATAGTACTTTGTGGCAACGAAATACGTAGAACGTGCTCACCGGTATTAATTTGTGCCCATGAAATAAATATAACGTGCACACGAAATGATCATTTATGGCCACAAAATAGGCTTGATGTGCATACAAAATGCTTTTTTGTGGCCACGAAATATTTGGAACGGGCTTATGGAATAATAATTTGTGTCCACAAAATAGCTTTAACTTGCCCATGAAATGCTTATTGACGTGCACGCGAAATACTCATATGTGGTCAAAATAGGGTTATAAAATCACAAATCACAAAATATATAAATTTGGGCCCACAAAATTTTTGTCATTCCTATGAACAAATTGGACATCTGCTTAGGTAAATGGAACGCATGTCCTATCTGGAACTCGATAAATCTGTTGTGCCGCACATAAAAAAACTGACAAAAACCACCGATAACAAACCAATAAGTCAACCATGAAGCATTGTATAAAGTAGGCCAAACCTCATCCTGCTGCTGTGCCGAAACATGTCTCAGTTTTGTGAGGTCACAATGTTTGTTTGTTTGTTTTTTTGTTTGTTTCAAAGCCTCGTCTCCATGGAGCTGACTTGTCCCAGTCAAACCTCTTGGGCAGCGGGTCATGAACTCTGGGTGGGTAAAGTTCAAGCTGCTGCCTCCCAGCAGGAGGGATCCCGGTTCGTGTGCTCGGCGGTTCAGCCGCGGTGCAGAAAAAAAAGGAGCATATGGAGGTAGAAATGCGCCAACATGACACAACTTGAAAATGTTGTCAATTTCAACTTGCGTTTTTTGAGTTGGCTTTGTTGTAAAAGCAGGAGGTATAATTCACCCTTTCATACACCCTGTAACCTGTTATCATAAGTTGTCCACTGTAGTAACCGCCGTCCCCGAAAGGGTTAAAGTGACACAATATGTCCGTGTAAGACAATTGTAGTTTCTACATTCTTTGTATTCTTTGCCATTCCAGTGGAACACCAAACTTTTAATTGGCTACTGGCAATAGTTTGATGCATCAATACAAGAACTGCCTTCATTAAAGGCCCATTTCGTTTAACCATTACTGCAGAAACAGGAAAAAAAAAAAAGCGGGTGACTGACTGCTGATTGAGAACAAGGATGATTTAGTTAAGCAGAAAATCCAATGGCAACCTCTCTCAGCCTGTGATCAGCTCACAAAACACCTTATCCAGTCGATCCTACAGGACAGGGAGGGGGGAAGGAAAAAAAAGAGAAAAGCTGGCTCCTTTTTCTTTATCCCCAAAGCAGGATAACAGCCGGCGTTAGGGGAATATCCACGCCTGCCAATTGCAGTAATGGCCCCTAATTCCAAATTAATTCAGTCTAAATGAACTGTCAGAGGGAGATTGATTTGTTGGAGCTGCTGTCTTGATGAGTGCTGTCATGTGATTAGACACCAAGGCCTGCGTCGCTCTGCCGCAGCCCCCGGGCAACTTTCCTCTCTCGCACTCTTTTGCTCTCGTCTGTTTGCCGCCCAGTGGACCTGAGCGCCGTCAAATGCGACTGGTTCTGGCATGACAGGTAAGGAGATACGAGGCCGCTGCGGGATGATGGCCGCTGAGGAGGTGAAACCGAGCCACCGGGGGCTTTTTCGGTCGAAAATTGATGGGTGACTGCGGCGCTTCGGGGGAGGTTCGCAAAGCAGTAACGGTGGTGTGGCTTTTTGGGGCCTCGCACAATAAATGGAAATTTCATTTTCAGTCTTTTCCTCGATTAAGTCCAATGGGTGACTCGTGTATAACATGTACTCCAGTTTATCGCGGGGATACGTTCCAGACCCGCCGGCAATAGGTTAAAATCAGCAATATAGAGACAACCAAAAACGACTACTTGAAGCGGTAACACACAAAAGCAGAGCACATAACAATACTCACAGGTAAAGAGTATATTCTTTGAAACACTGGCTAGGACTGGAGTTTAGTTGGGGACCTTCTCTGCCTCTTCTGGTTTGTCACTTCCATCTATCACAAGAGACCTCAGAGCTGCCCAAACCCTAATGCTGACCTGTCATCATGTGTTTCAGGAGGTTTGCTGAAATTATGACGTAATCCCCCTCTCCAGAAAAAAAAAATTGCCAGTGGGACCTCAGACATCTGACAGAATTCAGAAGAGACATGGAATTATCTACATTTCTGTTCGACAGGTAAGTTTATCGTCTCTCTTTAATTTTTAATTGACTGTGCATTCACCCCATTACAAATAAGCCATGCTACCAATGTCACAGCTGTGGCTAACTTTGGGTTCCTTACATCGCTAATGTTTTGCTAGCACTGCTATTTCCTTCAAGCTAGAAATGAGTTCTCTATGTCTCTCTATCACAACTTTGCACTCTCATAATTGAATGCCAGCATGACCGGCTGTGTTAGTGAGGGGGCGTGGCTTTGATCAGCGAAGTGATATGATGCTACATTCAAATCATGCTAGCAGTTTTCACACTGCAAACTCTCCCTTGAATGTCTTACAAAAGGTTTGTTCATTCGAATGTTCAGGTTTTCTTGACGAAAAGGCAAATTTATTGTTATTCGTATGAATTTTGCTTTTTTAAAAAATCTAAACTATGCTTCGATTGTTTTTACTGGTGATCCATTAGGCCGTATGTGACCCCCGAACTACAATGAGTTTGACACCCGTGGTAAAGTTTGAAGACATGCTTATTAATAGGCTCTCATGGAAGTTAATTAGCTGTTGAAACGAGGCCAGGGGCACTGATGTTTCTGCCCCAGAGGACTTTGCTATCCCCGCTGATTCCTGGGCTAGGCTAATTATTTCCCAATAACCTTACTTACTGGCCATGCTGACTCCTCTGGGCCTGAGCCTAACAAGCGTCACCCTGCCAGTGGAGCGGCTGTTCTGCTTGAATGTTTTTAGCGGCACGCCTGACACCTCGGAGATGATTTCCTCCTCTGCCTCCTACTCAGAGGAAGCCGGTCGAGAGCCCCAACACGCGCAGGCGACAGGGCAGTGGTTTTCCGAGGCCGCCGCTGTTTGATGTTGGAAATTAAATTCCTTCAAATTCGCCATTAACGCTATTACTAAAAGTATCGGACACACTGCTGAGTAACCCGGCAGCTTTGCGTCTGCAGTCATTAACTTTGCCCTCTCTTGACGCTCGCTCTGCAAACTAGTCAACCTTATTACTCCCAGCCATCTATTTTGACTGTTTATTTACGTTCTTATTGAAATACTTTCACCCTCACACTCCTTCCACGCTGCACATATGAATAAATATAGGCCACGCAGAAAAGCTGTTTATCATGCAAAGTGGCAACATCAGAGGCTATAAGAGAGGGGGTGGCCTAAAGAGGCTGAGCCATTACACTCAAACAGAGTCGACATTTTGAGTGAACTTCTGATCTTTTGACAAACTTGCAGAAGAAATCGAAATATCGGTAAGGGATGATCGTTGATTAATCGTGTCTTGAAATGCAACTGAGGCAAAGTGGAGTGAATTACTTGACTGTAAGGCACTGTTGATCCACTTGCAAATGCTTTGCTCACTAAGGCCACATTCCACTTCAGGTCCAAGTGTCCGATTCCTGCTCAATGTCTATATGGACTGTCATTGGATAGCGGAATAGAAAAAAGAATATTTGACCTTTGGGACACGTTCAACCAACGTGTGTCCTCTACTTAGCATTAAAGTTGTCTTCACAATTGTAAGTAGTCAGTTTGCCTAATTAAAGGGTGACAAGCAGGCACCGTGCTGTTTGGTGACATGGTGTTTACCACACTAAACATGGACCAGACGAAGCGAAGGAAAGAGTTGTCTCGGGAGTTCAGAGAGAAAATTACAGACAAGCCTGTTAAAGGTAAAGGCTACAAGTCCACATCCAAGCAGCATGATGTTCTGCGACTGCAGTGGCACTGTTATTTAGAAATTTTAGGTCCATGGTACTGTCGCCAACTTTCCTGGAAGGAAAATTGATGACAAAATGAAGAGACGGATAATATGAATGATAACTAAATATCCCA
This sequence comes from Hippocampus comes, assembly GCF_001891065.2. NCBI lineage: Eukaryota > Metazoa > Chordata > Actinopteri > Syngnathiformes > Syngnathidae > Hippocampus > Hippocampus comes. The sequence continues at coordinate 95,073 of NW_017805742.1, forward strand.
GAACAACCTACAAAGAAATTAAAGATGAACACCAAGGTCAAGGTACATCTGCGTCAGATCGCACCCTCCGTCATTGTTTGATCCAGAATGGAATTCATTGGAGACGACCAAGGGGGACACCACTCTTGAAAATAAGCCACAACGCTTCTGGAAAAATTTCCTGTAGACAAATTTGGGAAAAAGAAAGGAACATTTTGACAACGCACATGAGCTCTATGTTCACAAACGCAAAAACAACAACAAAAAAAAATAAATAGCCAAGAAAAGAACACTCTCCCTACTGTGAAACACAGAGGATGCTCTGTTATGCTCTGGAGCTACTTTGCTACATCTGGTGTCTTGAGTCTGTGCAGGGTACCGTGATAAGACTATCATAATATTCGACAGAGAAATGTGCTGTCCATTTTTTAAATTTTTTTTATTGCAGTTACTCTTTTTAATTGATTGTGACTATGGGGAGGATTGACAGTCAATCCTCCCCATAGTCACAATGAGAGCTCCCATGCAGGTGAGAGTCCAGATCATGTATCAAGAGTCGACGAAACAGTGTAACCAATTGCTTTTATTTTCCAAGGTATGCCCTCCATCAATTATTATTTGTTTGTTTCTTTACAGGCTGTTTTTCTCATTTGACCATACTGCATTAATCCCCCTCCCGTTAAAGCTGTGCCGTTACAATCCCCACTAAGCACACAGCCTGAGGCCACTGCAGCCGCAACCCACTAATGGGCCCGCCACACTAAAACATGTTTTCTTCTTCATTGACACTGATCATAACAGATTAAACGCGAACTTTCTTCATAATAAGTGAAGGATGCATGACACCAATCTTTTTTAAGTGTGTTGTTGTGTTTCCTACAGACGGCTTTAAGAGATTCCATCCGACGCCATCAGAAGGGATGTTTGTCACATAATAACTTGACATGAGATGCCACTTCTTCTTTTAAAAAAATATTTTTTTTTCCTCAGATTACCATCAAAATAAATTAGAAGTGAAATAATACGCCGATTTGATGAGAAGATACTGGCTTTGCAATATGTCCACACAAGGCATGAACATCCAGTATCATGGGTGCTTCCTCATAAATCCGTATGTCAAAACTTATAACTTCGAAACTAAATACAGTGGTACCTCTACTTATGAACGTCTCTTCAAACATAAGAAAGTTTAAAGTTATGAAACGCCTCAACAGGAAAATATTGCCTCTTGTTATGAAAGAAATTTCAAGATATGGAAGGTAAAAATACAGTTCGGTCTGCTACTCGCAGCTCCGAGTTTCCTGAACGCAACATCCGTATAGCTGCACTGCCATTGGCTATTACCGAGCATCTTCCTGGCATCCCATTGGCTAAGAGTGACCTTTACCGTATGTGCCTATGCAGCATCCTCGTCATTCGCCCCTCGGGCCATGAGGCGTTCCGATAGTTTTAACGTAAATGTGAATCGCCCAGAAAAAGTGTTCACCAGTCCGCCGATCGCTCACGATGCTGATGTTTGCCTTGGACATTTTCAAAGGATTGTTAAAAGCTGACAAAAGCAAACGTCCTTGGATCAGTTCTTTACAAAACGCCAGGCAAAAACCACATCTGAGAGAGAACATGAACTCATCAAAAACGATGAGGACATAGTTAAAAGTTAAATGACCATCTTTTTTATTCTTTATTCTTTGTATTTTACATAATGCACAACTCTCATCAAAATCTAATTTTATGTATTTGTTAGACATTTTGATGCATTTTTATGATTCAGAAAACATTTTTGTCAGAATTTTGTGGTGGCTTGGAACGGATTAGGGCATTTACATAGAAAACGCGTCTCTACTTACAACATTTTCTAGTTAAGAAATTTCTTCCAGAGCCAATTAATTTCCTAAGTAGAGGTACCACTGTTCTGAAAATGATCACTTTAAGATTGAAATGAAAAATGCAAAAAAAAAAAAATTCTGTGATGTACGCATATACATTTTTTATGCCTATAAAATTGCTACGGGAGGACCATAAGTGTGTCAACTGTTCAAAGAAGGAAACTCTTAAAAGTCTGAGCTCATAAAGAGACACCAGCACAAATTAAAAACAAAAAAAAAAACACTGCAAGAGGCTTACAAACACAGTGCAAACAAACAATGGCCCCGTCTCCTGACAATTTAGCACCAACAGTGATGCATTGTAACCCAAACTAACACTAACTTTGATCGCGCATGTTGTTGTCAGGTTCCTTCTTCTTCCTCCACCTCAACACTCACTGACTTATCACACCGCTGTGCCTTTCCTTCCCTCTTGTCAGAACTTCAGCATGTTCCGTGATCAATACAGAGTTGGAGCTCTCTGACTGCATACATTTCGCGCGTTGGCAAGCTTAGCCCTTCAATACTCTTTAAATTCTCCACATGGCCCCCACCAAACAAGCCGCTGCATTATTTAGCGGGCCTACAGTCAATTGCGTATTATCTACACAACATTAAGAGGTAAATGGCTTTCTGTGTGGAATCTGTCCAAGAGTCGCACTTGAGCAATGTGGCCTTGTGCATCTTTCTCACAGCAAACAGTCAATGAGGAAGCTTTAGAGTCCCAAATCCAATACGGAGATCTCCTTATGTCTTTTCTTTGCATGACATGTTTGTAATCCGAGCTGTCGGACGCAGGAAATGCTGTCTGCTCTCTCTTAATATTTTAGAGCAACTTTTGAGCGCGCCGGCACCCAAGGGGAGAGAAGTTACCTACTGCAGGTTTTTATGACGATGTAAATTTCCTTTGTCTCCATTACAAAACAGAACGATGTTTGTTCAATTTAAAGCGACTACGTGTGTGTGTGTGTGTGTTTGTGTGTGTGTGTGTGTGTGTGTGTGTGTGTGTGTGTGTGTGTGTGTGTGTGTGTGTGGGTAATGTACTCAAATGAACAGCGATACAAGCATGTCTCATTTGGCGGGGAAATATTCCCCCCCTCGCCCCCCATCTCCACTGCTGCGAAATGTTCATTAAGGAATAAATCAAATGAGGCACGACGGCGACGAGGCCGCGGCGCAAATTCAATTTGTATTCATAACAGCCACAAGCAAGGAAAGTGATCATTCACATGAGTTGTTTTACTCGCGTTGTTTTCGTGATGAGTTATTTAAGAGCCCTCTATTGTGTGTCCGTAGCGGGGGGTTCCTCGAGTAATGAAGCTTTTTGCTTAATTATTTCTGAACATTGACTAAACTTATTCGGGGTTTTTGTTTCTTACGATATTAGCCACGTTTGAACGTCATTAGTGAAAACACATGCAAAGGATGAAAACTATTGTATGGAACACGGGCTTGTCGAGATGTAGCATTAAACTGTTTTGTGTGATTTACTGTTTTTTTGGGGGGGGGGTGGCATGGCTAAAGCAGTGCCCTGTTTTGCACTTTGAATGTGGCATCAGTGGTGATCTGGCAAAAGTACCAGTTAGTCATTCCTTAGCCCATTTGTACCGCTACAGAAAGCAGTTAGCTAGCTATGCGCACACGCCGAAAATGCATCCTCAACGGACCCCACGATTTGCACAACCGATTGGTGTCGTGACATAAATTTACAAGTCCGGAGATGACACTGCGGACGAGACCACCGCCTGTCCGCAGGCCAAGAGAAACCCCAGAAGCCAGCTAGCTTGCAAGCTAGCTAGTGGCTAGAGCTTCCCGCTATTGGAGACTTTAAGTGGATGTATTTGTACAGTTCAAACATGGAAGGTTGACATAAGAAGGCCGCATGCTGAAGTAGCATACGTTTTTCAGCAGATGTGTTTTTATGAATTCAGTGGATACGTCCGTAGCATTTGGGAGCGGAGACACCAACGTGCTTTCATGCAAGCTGATGCACATGTTCAAAAAAAATTAAAACATGACCTCATTTGTCCTCAAAAACAATAGAAGTACAATATATGCGTACATGAGTGCAATAATTAATCAATCACTATATTAGACAATTTTGACTTATGTCCAAAATGCATTTTGTTTTCAAAGCAACTGATCGCATCTGTCCTATGCATCGCATCTGACCAATTAAAACGTCAATTTCAGCTCCTATTTATTGCAGTTCACGAAATTGTGTGGTGAGTGTAAAATGCTTAAAATACTTGCTTGAAAAAAAACAAACAAAAGTATCTATCGTTGTTGTCGTTCGTCCAAGTAACCTCATAAACAGATGGAGCCCTTCACTACTCAGAGTTTGACAGTGGGGTGAAGAACAATAAACATATTTAGAGCAGGCAGCAAGGAGGAGAGATGGGAGATGGGAAAAGAGGATGAGTTCTCGCCTGTACCGGAGAGTCTGCCAAAATCCATTACCTAAGTGTTCTTTATCTTTCCCATATGCTTTTGTTGTCTAATCTAGCCCAGCAAATCCTGGATTCACAAAACAAACACACGGATCAGCTCTGTCACTTGCGAACCAAAACAGCACAGCGGCGCACGCTCACAGCGCTGCATAGTGGCCAAAAAGCACAAGTGCATCTAGCCGTGGACGCGCCACGCGGATGGATCGGAAATGGGTGAGAGAGGATGATTGGGAAGATAATCAGACAGCAGCCAGAGGAATTCAAGGAAGCGGAGACGAAGACGCTAACTCGACTTTGGATCCCCTGCTTTGGCCCTCGTATTCTTGATCCTCCCAGTGTTCTCTCCCCTTCTTCCTCTGCTCTCTTCTTTTAAGAAGGATTGGAGTTTATTCCACACAATCCACCCCAGTTCAGGAAGTGGAACGAGAGGGACTCAGGGAAATGCGGGATCACGGACGGACTTCCGTGGGGGAAAATCGTATCACAATAGTGCTTGGACTCCTATCAGATTTAAGTGAAGGGATTTAAAAAGACGAGAGCTCGGGCTCAGTGGTAAACTTTTAGATTGCAGGGGCGGGGTAGGCTGATTCGCGAATCGAAGAAGGGTGATGGGACGTCATAGCGCCGTTGCCATCTGAATGCTAACGCACAAGGCAAAACGCCATAGATGGGCTAACGAATAGCATCGGCATTGCGGCGTCACAACTTGGCTTTACGTGATCAGGATTTTTGGAGCTGAGCACTGATTGATGGGTTAAAAAAAAAGATAACTGATCACCGATCTGATCAGCAGATTAATCAAATTAATCGAATCTATTGAAACAACTTGGTTATTTACTGTAGAGTTGACCCATGTGTTTCGTGGGGTAATGGGACCAACCTGGCCCACGAATAGCCAAGATTTTCCTATTGTGAACGCTCACTGAAATACATTGGTGAAAAAAATAACAACAATTCAACCATCAGAATTCTTCTAAAAATGCTGATAAACATTCAATAGGGGTGAGGGAGGACCTGACAAAGTTCCAGACATTTCCGTCTAAACGGGCATGTCAAAGGATGAAGAATTGTGTAATTCACACAGAATAATGTTCTGTCAGCCATGACAGAACATTAACACCAAAACAGTGTTAACTGTTTCATGAGAAAGCAAGGTTATTGATCATCAAAACTCCAGCCAATCATTATTATTTTATTATTATTATTATTTTAATTATTATTAGTTTTCAAAAGGCCCTATTTAGATCTGATTAATCATTTGGGCCCCAATAATAATACTCAAGAGCGTATTTTATTTATCCTCTGCAAAGAATGACTAATTTCATTACACCTTACCAAGGAGCTGTGACATCGTCCATGTATGTCCATGTTTGTCTTATAGTGCCCCCAGGTGGACAAGGTGCACACACCGGAACCAAATGTCATGAATATATAGAAGCAAAAAAAAAAAAATGTGGAATAACTGTTCAACTCTTTTTCAAAAAATATATTCTATGCGAATGTCGCAATGTGGTGACTTTTACAACCTTGTCACAGTAGCCACTAAATATCCTAGCATGCTAGTCAGTTAAGTGCCGATAAATGATTTGGCATATACAGTTCACTCCCTTCATGCGTCCACACTCCCCACAGCTCCGTAGGCCGCCGAAGGCGAAAGTTATGTGGCGATTGGACCGGCCCATTAAGCCGAGCAGCAGCATGCTGTGTGAGCAAACATCCCTAATCACAGTTTCTCTTCGAGTCCTAATGAGCCTCCGCTAATTAGCCTTCTCTCAAGACGTCAATTGTTTCTCTCTCAGTTTCTCTCTCTCTCTGCTCGGTTAGTCCGGCCTCATTTGTCTCATATAGATTAATGTGTGTGACTGTGTGTGTATGTGCGTGAGGGGGTGCTAATCAGGCTATTGAAAATCATCAGTAGTTAAAGTGAGGGTTTAGGATAGAAAGTCATCAAACATTAAAGGAGCTTTTTTTTTTTTTTTTTTTTATATAGATCCGGTTGCAATGTACACATCACTTCAGAGCAAATAGAACTTTGTATTATGGACTTTGAAATACAGTGTACATAAAAAGTCACCTCTGTTCAGATGAGCCCAAGAAAAATCATTTCAAAATTTTAGCCAGCATTAATGCGACCAAAAACATGTGCAAAGCAAGCAGCTGGACTTTGTAGAACACATAAGACCACATGAAAAATAACAATGGAGGACGGAGGGAGATTCGCAATAAAAAATATAAAGAAAATAGTAAGGTACGTTCCATACTCTGTGCTGTCGACAAAGTGTTATCTTGCTTCAAAAACCCTACCAGAATATCAAAATAAAAATGAAAGAAAAACATGGATTATCAGATATTCATAAAGACTCATATAAAAAAATTAACATAATTACTTATGCCAGGTGAAAAAAAAAAGTCAATTTCATTTTTAATTTAAAAAGAAACTTTATTCGTACAGGTCACTGTTAAAAATGTACTTCCAATTACGTTTGGAAAAAAAATGGTGGTCAATTTTATGGCGTGCACCTGTTGAATTTAACTAACGTGACTTAATCTTAGTTACTTTTAAAACCAAGTAATCAGTAACTTGACCTCGTTACTTTTAAAGTCAAGCCATCGGTAAAGTTACTTTTTCAAGGCACCTCTTGGCCACACTGAAATTGGAACATGTCAGCCGTCATCTGTTTGAGTTCCTCCTGTGAAGGAAGTCACTAATGGCTTGTTGAGCTGCCGTAAGACTGGTTGGGCCTGGAGGCCGGTCGCAGCCATATCTCACACGCTATTGATCCGCTCTCGGCTAAGTGTGACCCAGAGCTCTTCATCCCTTCTTTTTTCATGTCCTTCTCTCCTTGTTAGTGATCCTTTAAAGTTATAACTGCACTCCTGTCAGCCGAGTCATTATTATTGATCTGCTGTAGCTCCATTGGCTGATCTGTGCTCCAAGCATCGCCGGTACCTCGCCACTGTTGCTGATCCACACTTGTTGCCGTGGAAATTAACTCTCGCTGCAGTCAATGTACTGTGAAAGCATTTTGTACACGAGAGCAAGTATATACAGTGTTCCCATGCATCTTTGCAGGTCTGGCTCCACAAATTCATTTATTCTTGTTTTGTTTTTTTTTTTCTTTTATTTTCTGTAAAACCTTTACCTGGCTATTTGATGGAAAAAAAAATCACCTATGTCGTCCAGTCGAAATAGGAATCGGTGTCAAGGAAATACACTTGGACAGTACAGTCTGTCATGGAGAAGCGTAGTTTAACGCTTTTAGGGCCAGCGGTTACTACAGTGGACAGCTTATCGTGTTATTCAGGTTATAGGGTACATGAAAGGGTTAACCAGGGTTGTTAGTGGACATTACAGAGAGTCTGCATATACCTTTTTGTCACATTTTGTAATGTTATCTATTGCCTCGGTTATTGTAAAATTGTGCGCAGTTGCACTTTTTAAGTAGAAAATATAAGATGAGATATGATAACCTTTATTTGTCCCACACTGGGGAAATTTGCAATTGCAATATGATCATTTTGTGCATGGCGTTTTATAATGTATGCAAAATTTGATGATGTTAAATAAATGACTGGTCATTGAAAACGAATCAAACCAATATGACAACTATGACTCAAACATCAGAGCATTGGCTTTCAGCAAACCAGCATTGATAAATCTAAATCAAATCGAACTCTATAAATCATAATAGCTAATCTGTTTTAATGCTCTTAGAGAGAAAAAAAAATAATGCACTTAGTGGAGCCCAGACGTCAAAGCAAACATGGTGCATCAGCATTTAGCCGTGATGCTGCACAGAAATAGAACAAGGTGCAAACAAGTGTAAATGCCACAAATATTCCCTGTGCGCTGAAATATTGTAATCGCCAAAAGCCTCCTTGTCCCTTCAAAACTTGTCATTATGTTTGTGTAAACTTTCCCCACAGGTGAGAAAAACGCCTTCCAAAAGTCATGCACCACACAAAGCCATTCATCCAATTTACAAACTATTTGTACCGCTATTCAAAAAAAAAAAGAAAAATAAAAACCTCATCGACGATGCCGACCATTGATGAATGTCCAAAAGAGCGTGCAGAAAGTTTCACCCCCCCGCCCCCACCCCTCCCCGGTGTACACTGTAGGCAGGTTCCTCTTCAGGGAAAGCCGTTATGATCGGTGTCACGCGGTAACAAATTAGGTGGACAGGGCAACAGGGCAGCAGATTGGTGCATTCATCACAAGAGAAATAGATCATGTCAGCGTTGTCCGTTGGCCCATACGTGCTGCTGTGGGCCCGCGCGGGGGGTGCTTTATCAAATGCAACTGTAGGAAATGAGGCCTTCATGACAACTAATAGGTTTTAGGAGCGAGCGCGGGCTGAGAAGGTGAAGGCGTCTCAGGCTTGTCTGCGTCGGAGTACTCCGCAGCAGAAAAGCAAATCGCGCAATTCTGAAAGCTATACGGCCAGAACATTTTCTACGACAGGAATGAAATGTACTTTACATACTAACTGATAACATTTCTCGAACATTATCCCGATTACGATCAGAATAACACACAACACATTCTCATGCATTTTAATTGTTTCAATTTATTCCGAATAGCGTTTTCTCTTTATTTTGTAGCGTTTTTTTTGTCCAATCAGATGTCAGCCCGTGCACGTTGCCATGCCAATCTAATCTGCGCAGAGCCGCCAGAATCAGAAACAGTGCTGGCCCATGTTAGTTCAACTCTATTAGTAATTGGTCTGTTTCGATAACCAATCAAATTTTAAATTTCCCTCACAGGGCCAGAGTGCTGGTCCCCGATGGCATCGGCATTTTTCAGGTCTTCCGATTGGCTCATGGGAGCAAAACTGTTCAACTAGCAAATGCATTTAATCATCGTTTTTTTCTCATAAGTATGGTGTATTTTATTAATTTAAAAATATCTTCATTTTTAGCTAAAGAAAATAAGATCTATGTGGCACAAATGCATGCTATTATTGGGGGCCGACCAATGTGGATGGCAATTCCAATATTTAGCAGGATAAAATTCTGATAACCGATTAATCGGCTAATGAATTAGAAAAATATAAAATGAATAGACCAGCTTCACTTTTGGTCCCTTAATGCCTACAATAATAAAATAATGAACTACAGGCAGATCTTTGGACTGTTTTTCAATGCCTTGCACTTTTAGTATTTGTTCCAATGTAGATCAGAGAGGAAAAAAAAATCTACAGATTTTTTAAAAAACTATTTTAACACTGTTATCTTGGTCTTGTGTTGCAATCTATATTTCAAAAATAGTGGGGGAAAAAATGCCTGATTTTATTTGAAAAATAGTGGCCGATGAATAGGTTAGTCCCTAGTTGTTAAAATGCATTTTTTTTTGTATTGTTTAGATTTTCTTTCTACAATTTTTAACGTGTTATTAAGATACGTTGAAGGCCCAGAAACCAAAAGTCCAATCCTGCCACGATAAAGTTGTTACTGGTAAGTGTGTACTACACTGTACATATATTCAGTCCTCGACCAGAATCCATCACTTCCTGTTTATATTTCATTAGTTTGCCCTTTTCGCCCTTTAAACGAGCATTTGCATTCATCACCCAATCAAAGTCTCTTCTCGAGACGGTCTTAATGTCACCGTATGTTGTCGTGAAAGCCGTGTGATCAATTCCCTCGACGTGACCCCCTTGCAGGGTTGGGCGGCCACGTTCGCGACAGCCCGAGTGGAAGAGACGAGGGACGAGGGACGGTGGGACGGGGGGGGCGCAGAGCGACAGGCAATCATTTCTCGACCCACCGCGGTACGGGCGAGTACGCCAAAGCCCATTTTTGCTCTGATTAAGTCCTGACAAAATATTCCATTTGTCAGTGCCACGTGGCTGGGACAGGCCCGGTCGACTGCGTCTGTTGACTGTCGCCAACCATTTACATTGTTCACTGACAGCATCATCATTTGCTGCCTTAATGTCCACCTTCACGTCTGTCTGCCTGCCTTGCATCCCACCTTCCTCTGCTCTACATGCCCCCCCCCACCACCCTTCACCACCTTCATTCCCTTTTCTCTCATCCCTCCCCCATCCCGCCCTACCTCCCAATAGCCTATTTTTGTTTGATCTGCCCTCATTGCAAGGTTGAGTGCCACCAAAGAAGCCAGCGCAGAGAGAGGGACCCAAGTCATTTTCAATGTCATCAATTTCAATCTTTCCCATGTTTTTCTCGTCCTCCTCTCCCCCTCTCTTCATCCCCTTCTCTCGCGGCATCGCCATCACGGGGCTATTTCTCAATTCCGCGTACCCCGGCGTTGTTCCCTCCGCTCCGGAAACACGTATGGACTATTATCCTGTCTCACGTCTTCGCACAACCTCCGCCCGCAAAAGAAAGCAATTTTCCCCCGGCCGTATCTGTGATGAGATCCAAATGAAAGATCATTAATAGCCGCTTCCGAAAGAAATGGAGTCCTGTCTCCTATTTTAAATGTGATCATTCCTTTCCTCCTTCGCATGCACTCGCCGGCGTTCCAGATGCTCGCTCGCACGGGCCCGTCGTCACATTTCGTCTTTCTTAACGCTGATGTGTTTGAGTTTGGGGAAGCCCGACGGCCATGCGCCCCGCTATACACGCGCCGGCCACAACATTAGGTACATCTGCGCACACTTAATGCACACAAAATGATTCTCGATGGATACTGGCAGGCGGGTATTAAAAATGCCAACAATAAGGAGTATGACCTCCTTGACAGTGTGAGTCAAATTTGTGCATTGGTTGCTTTATAAAGGTTAGAAGGTTTGATCCAGTTCTTGGACTGTAACTCAAAAAATTTTGTAGGTATGCTTGGGCTGTATCCCCTTTTATTTTTGGTGTATAACGATGCCTTGACTTGCAAGTTTAATTTGTTCCGTGACCACGTTCGCAAGTCAAAAATCTGTACGGTGCATCTCAAATTATATTTCCTCATTGAAATGAATGGAAATGGAACACCAACATATTTTTGGAAAATGTGTTTTAAGAAGAAGGATTTTCTGAAGCGATCATAGAATATCTACCACTGGTTAGCGGCAAAATTCCAAATGAATATGGACAGATCCCAAGACAAAATACAGAAGGTGTGAACGTAGATGCTGCCACGGGCCCGCTGCACAGATTTGTGATCACCCTCGTCAAATTTCCGTGATTCACCCGTGCTGGACTTTTGCAAATTTGGTCGACTTGAAATACGGACAGACAGACGATGATGGGCGGGTGGGCTGGCCACCGGCGAATGACAGTCCAGCAAAATTTACTGACGCGGGCCACCTCTGGTACAAATTTGTTTTGCACAAGCTTTTATAGGCCAATTTTAAAAACAAATGAAAATATCTCAAACACCTGCTCGTAAATCAGCTTCAGAGATATGTTTAGGCACAAATGGAGCCATCTCTGATGAAAATTTGCTGTTGACCAGTGTAATTAATCACGGGGCGTGCTGGAACCTATCCCAGCTGTCTTTGGGCAGTAGGCGGGGGACACCCTGAACCTGTTGCCAGCCAATCGCAGGGCACCCATCGACGAACAACCATTTACAGTCACACCTAGGGCCAATTTAGAGTGTTCCATTAACCTGCCATGCATGTTTTTGGAATGTGGGAGGAAACCGGAGTACCCGGAGAAAACCCACGCAGGCACGGGGAGAACATGCAAACTCTACGTAGGAAGGCCGGAGCCAGAATCGAAGCATGCACCTCTGCACTGTGAGCCGGACGTTCTAACCAGTCGACCGACGCGCTAACCAGTCGTCCACCATGCCGCCTGTAATTAATCAACATAATTAAATACGAAACACATTGAGGACAAACAAAAAAATGCAATTCGTCGGGCGGCGTTGAGGACTTCATACGGCATGAAATCTGATGAAAATGGAACTTTGAACTTATCACGAAGCAAATGAAGTGATTTAACAGACAAAGCGGTACCTTCTGCGGCTGATGTCGACCGTGAGCAAAACAAAGCGATAAAGTTGTGAAATGTAATTTGGGACTTGATCAGCATTCATTAGCCCACGGGCGGGG